>NC_134012.1:67903738-68242258 GCF_047716275.1 Strix uralensis
GGAGTTGGGGTTTTTTGTGTGTGTGCCTGTGAAGAAGATATTTTCTCACCCTCAGAAGATTCAGCAACTCATCTGTGTCCGCTTTGCCTTGAGATATTCATGGGATTATAGTTGCCCTGCAGAAATGCCTTGAAATGCCTTTGGTTGCTGGAGTGTTATACTGAGAGCATTCATGAGCTCAGGTCTTCATTCTGTCTGGTTTAAGAGAATATGTTTCTGGGATTGCAGTTGTGCTGCACAGACCTATCTTTTAAAGTGTGCTGTGGGTTGTCAGCAAGTCTCTGCCAGTCTGGAGATCTTGGCATGCATTAGCTGAAATGGCATTCTAGTAGCCTGAACATCCCTGAATGGTTTGTCAGAAAATAAACACCACAGTGTGTAGGGGATATAGGGGAAGAAGGCTTCTGTCCATATTTCTCTACAACAGGTTATGTGCTTTGTGAGTATAAATCAGTACAGCTCCGCTGACTTTGTCAGAAGTCTGCCAGCATACACCATCTGAAGATTTGGCTCAGTCAGTAAATCAGGTTTTTGAAACAAATATGTACATTTTAGTGCAGTCCCTGGGCATAGTGATCCACGTTTTTTCCCGAGATGAAATAACAGATGTTCCTATAGATGATTATCACTACCCTAGGACTAGAGACACTGTCACGCATTTTCGATGGCTACATCTGGTAGACTATTGTGTAAACCAATGTTTACGCTCTTTTCATTGTCAGTGAAGGGCATATATTGGTATATGTCATGGTTTAGGCCCAACTGGCAACTAAGCAACAATACTACTAATAAAACAATTATGTTGGCTTTGGCTGGGACAGAGTGAATTTTCTTCATAGTAGTTAATATGGGGCTATGTTTTGGATTTGTGCTGGAAACAGTGTTGATAATACAGGGATGTTTTCATTATTGCTGAGCAGTGATTGAACAGAGTCAAGGACTTTTCTGCTTCTCACACCACCTCACCAGCAAATAGGCTGGAGGTGCACAAGAAGTTGGGAAGGGATACAGCTGGGACAGCTGACTCCAACTGACCAAAGGGATATTCCAAACTATATGATGTTGTCCTCAGCATATAAAGCTGGGGGAAGAAGAAGGAAGGGGGGAAGATTCAGAGTTATGGCTTTTGTCATCCCAAGTAACCGTTACATGTGATGGAGCCCTGCTTTCCTGGAGATGGCTGAACACCTGCCTGCCAATGGGAAGTAGTGAATGAGTTCCTTGTTTTGCTTTGCTTACACACATGGCTTTCGCATTACTTATAAAACAGTCTTTATCTCAACTTGTGAGTTTTCTCACTTTTACTCTTCCAATTCTTTCCCTTATCCCAGCGGGGGAGAGTGAGCAAGCAGCTATGTGGTGCTTAGTTGCCAGCTGGGGTTAAACCATGACAAGAATATACAAAGTGAGTAATGCACAATGCAATTGCTCACCACCTGGAACCTGATGCCCAGCCCGTTCCTGAGCCACAATCCTTCCTGCCCCCTGCCCAGATCCCCCAGTTTATATACTGAGCATGATGTCATATGATATCAAATATGCCCTTGGCTAGTTTGGGTCAGCTGTCCTGGCTGTGTGCCCTCCCAGATTCTTGTGAAAATTAACTCCATTCCAGCTGAACCCAGGACAGTGTATATATTCAGTGTTCAGTAGAAGCTAAGTGCAAGCAATCCACTTTGCACACCATATTGTTTATGCAGATTTTACTGGTTTCAAGCCAGTAAGCTTACGCCTTTTTTGGTTCAATGTTACTATGGCTGCCTTGTTTCCAAATGAACTAAGAATAGAAGCTTCCAGGGTGAGCTAAAAATTATTTTCCCTTTCTATTCCCCAGGCTGGTCTAATAGAAGTGGAATTCCCATCATACTGTTTCTTGCAACGGGTTTATGCCAGCTGAGGGTCTGGTCCTACTGGGTTTGGTCTCCCAGGACCGGTAGGGCCTGGGACCAGTACCAGCAGAGTGTGTGCCCTCTTACTGCTATCTCAATTTCCCATTAACTCACCTTGCTCAAACAGTGGGCAGTGTACAGAGCAGAGGAAGCTGGTCAAATACGTGGATGTAACAACAATATGCAGTTTACGAAAGGGTAGCACTGGGTGACATTGTAAAGTACATCTCACACACATCTTGATGGGACACAATCATCTAATTGTACTGTTTATCCATGGGGTCTAGGTGCTGCACACTGGTGCTTTTGAGTGCTTCTATCTCTAATTCCCCGCATGCATTAAGGGTGAAAGTGCAAAGAGCTAAGTGGGAGACAAGTTATGAAGGTACAGGAGGGCCCTGGAGACTTGTTTCTGTCATCCCTGATTTCAGTGTGATTACACAAATAGTAAGGTATTACTCAACCTAAGTAAAACTGGCAGACCATGTGTTAAGAGCTGTGCAAAAAGTCTGAAGTACTTGTACTGTAGAGGCTAGTGCCTAAGAAGCTCTGTAACTTACAGTGCTCTGCAACAAACAACAGAAATTATAATAATAATAAAAGCAAGCATGCTGCTTACCAGTATTGCAAGCTTAAAAGAAGTTTCTAAACAACTTTCTTTTCTCTAGTTCTCCTTAGACTTGTGCAACATGTCATCTATAAGGAAAATGGCTTTTCATAGAAGTAATGTTTGGAGGAACAATAGACTCTCAGTCAGAATGAATGGCAGCCTGCAAGGGTGGGATGAGTGAAATTCTTGAGGGGAAACAATCTGTAGAGAATGACCAAAAAATAAACAGTTCAATAAAATTCAGAAAATTTTGAAGGTTTATGTAAACCAAGAGCAACTTTCAACTATTGTTAAGTGAGAAGTTGTCACTTTGGCTTTTGAAGGCATATTGGGCAAGCTTCTGTTTGTAGATGGTGGTTGACTAGCTATGGTTTTCATCCAGGTCATTGGAGTTTGTTAATTTCATGGACTTTCACTGTTGTGTTCAAGATGAACATGCTGCTTTGGAGTACTAGATGCATTTGAAGATGTGAATGCATTCCCCCACATGAATAGATTTTCTTTGTGAAGAAACATCTAGACTTTTCATCAGACATATTTTCCTAGAGACATGTGAAGGTCTTGTAATATTTCCCCCCCACCCCGGATCAAATTTTTAAAAGCAGCTGCTGTTGAGGTGAAACATGTGATAGGCATAAACAGGGGCAGGTTGGTTGCTCTGTTTCGTGAGCATCCCTTCTCATCTGTGATTTCCTATTTCACATGCAAGAAATCCAACTGTGCAATGCTACTGAAGCACACAGAATAATTTTTGTGTTGGGCCTGGGAAGGTGTAGTGTGAGAAGTGTCAGTACATGCTTTCCTTGCTCTTACATCCTGCCTTAGGCAACTGCTACTGGTTCTTCTCATGGACACACTAATGCAGTCTAATCTAGTACAGCTGTTCTTGCGCTGCCAGAAACTTATGATAATGGTTTAAAAATCTTGTCTTTTGAGTGGAACAAATCAAGATTTTTCTAAAAAAAAAAGATATATTTGGATGGAAAGCATTAGAGCTGTAGCCTGGAGAAATGAAAAGACCAATAAGAGGAGCAGGTCCCACCAAAATGCTTTGCAAGCCCTCAGGCAGCTCATATCTTTTTCTGGCATTCAGTCCAAAAATGCATTTCACCCAGTAGGAGTTTATTGTGCCATATGTTCCCCTTGGCACTTCTATCTCTGACTCTCAATTTGTTCAAAATTAGCTTCTGAAAGTGGCAACTGATAGATTCTGGTGAACACTCCAGGCCTCCTCTCAGTAAAGCCCACCTGGAAAACATCAGGTTGCCATCTTCAAACCCACAGATTACCAGCTTGATACTGTTATGTGACACAGATCCTTCTTCTCTTTCTAGCTCCCTATCACCTACACTGGTCACAGATATCCTTCCTCACAAGGATGTGAAGCTTGATCAAATACGCAACATATGAAGGGCGCACTAATTGCATGGTCTTCCAGTAAAAACAAATCAATGCTTATGCCAAATGATCATCTTCTGACAGGATAACATTTCTGCAAGAGCCTATATATATTCAGGAAGATGAAAATAAAATTCAGCCCAACCGTGAGGATTCTCCTGCAACAGTGGTGTGTATTGTTTTGACATGAAAGCAGAATGAGTTTCTTTGTTAAACTTCTTTAGAAAAGAGAGGAAGTTCTCAGTCCTTCTGGAAGTTTCTCTGCAAAGTCTGTTGGCAAGGATGTGTATCTCAATAATATTTCAGTGGCTGGTTATCCTACGGAGAGTGAAACAAGACAAAGTATTGCAAATTCCAAGATTTTGCTATTGGAGACAGGATTGTCTCTGCTTGCAATGAAAAGAAAAAAAGAAAGTCTGTTTCTAGTCTAGTGGTTGTAAAGAACTCAAAAACTTGACCTCCTTAGGCCTTCACACCAGAAAGCAAATGAAGAATGAAAAAATGTGGTTAAAATTCTTCAGGCCTTCTGGTGGGCTTACTCATGAATTTTGGATACCTCAAAGATGATGACACATTTTAGTTTTCTTGTTCCCCACTGAGTAAGCATAGCTCAACTCAGTTGCAGGCTGATTACTTGACAGTTTTCATAGTACTCAGTTTGGTGACCAGTCAGGTGAGTAGAGACAAGTCACAACTGATGAAATAGGATTTTCTCCGTCAGGATGGCAATTACTTTGGCAGGATTTGTTGCAGCCAGGATATTTTCTCTCATTATGGTCTGTATGAAGTTGAACTAGCTTTCCCCTGGTGTGAACTAAAAGCAAGTTCGGAGATGGTTACCATAGTTCAGCAGACGGGCAGTCACCTGCTGAAGCATGGTGACTTGAGGGCAGATCAACACTTTCAGGCAAAATACGTATGTCCCAGGTGAGGTTTCTTTCACTAAGGACATTGTATGGGAAGAAATAACAATGGAGATAATTTTTTGTAGGGGAGGGGACAGAGGGACAAGAAGAGAGGGGAGGGGAGGGGAGGGGAGGGGAGGGGAGGGGAGGGGAGGGGAGGGGAGGGGAGGGGAGGGGAGGCGAAAGATCCCCATTTTTCTCCTATAGCACAGCGAGTTTGGCCTCCCTGTTGATTAGAGATCATCTGTTTCAGGTTTATTCTCAGTAGAAACCCATAATATTGGTAATAATGCATCCACACTGTTACAGTTTAAATCATTATAATATGCTAATCCTTTAATTACCGTGAAAAGCAATGCAGATTGGATCATAACAATCTGTATCTCATGTAATCATTGAAAATTCATGTTATTTTGATTCCACTGATTGATGGGTCATTTTGGCACCACTAACTATCTCTTGCTGGCTACCTAGAAGGCTTCAGATGAGGCACCTCCAGTTTGAATATGAGGCAGGGTCCTCAGCTTACAGATGTCAACAGAGATTCATCTAAGCGCAACTGCCAAGTCATAACTGGGTGTCTGCTAGTGGCATGTGTTTTTTCCTTCTTCTTCCCCAAAACACAGAAAGAATTGCAAAGTACAAAGAAGGACAGTCAAAGTGATCTGTGAAAAGCCTGAGGAACAGATAGACTGCCGGAGACTGTGAGGGTTGTGCATTTCCCCATTATGCATGGATGGATTTTGAGAGAAGTATGTTGGCTTAATGTGAAGGGATTGCTGGGCACTGTGTATCTGTAGCTCTGCTGCTGGAAGGTGGTACCAACTAACTCTAAGGAGGAATCTGGGCAGGAGAGACCACCATGAATAAACCTGTATTTCTTAAATTTTTTTCACTAAGAAATGTCTGAGATAATCTCTGTTATTTCTCTATATACAGATTAATGATGATTCTTCACTGGCAGTTATTGAGGGTTATGCAAGAAAAATCAAGTTTCTGAAATTTTTTTGTTTCCTCTCAGACTGGAAGTAAGATGTGCCTGATGAACCTGAGATGCAACAAATGCAAAACGAATGACTGAACATGAATGACCTCAAATGTGAAGATTTGCAAAGGGTGAGGGTCAGGGTGACAAGAGATGAAATAAAGTGGATATTGCCGTCGCAGTTTATCACATTGGTTGCTGCTTGTACTTATGTCATAGGAGGAGATCAGAAATCTGCAGGTTGTCCTATTGTCTTCCTTCACCACATTTATGTCAAAACTGCTCTTGTCCCTTTCAGAAGTCCAACTAATCCTTGAAACCCATTGGAGCAGGAAATTACGCAAATTAATTTTCAAGTTTGAAAAAGGATTACTCATTGAGAGGAGTAAAAGTAAAGGACTAAATCTTAGTCTTGCACACTATGATTTCTTCTTACTGTGTCTCAGACAAACAGGTGACTGACTTGAGAAGATTATGCCTCTGTAAGGGATCTTTTTAGATGAAACTAGGTCTCTCATATAACAGTAACAGCATATATTCACAGAGCTTATACTAGTCCTTTTTCTGGAAGTATTCCTTCACACTATGGATTGCTGGAACTTTCTTAAATTACTTTGGTATCTGAGATAGTTTGCAGCTGGTTTAAAAATGAGAAAGTCACAGTGGTGAAGCAAAGCTTTTTCTACTCCCTCATTGAATATCCTGGAGCTGGTTTCTGCTGCAACAATTTCCACTATACCGCTAAGGTTAAAATCAAAAAAACATTACAAAATAGTCATGGGTAGTCTTGAAAGCATTTTATTTGTGGGAAAGGTCTTTTACTATGAATGTAAGTGATGTAAATAGTGGATGGTGACATGTTATGCTTCTCCTTTCTAATTTTTTTCTTTGAGTACTTATTGATGTTACAGGCTATGGGTTTAGATGCATATATTTTTTTCTTTCTCCTTTTTCCTTCCTCCCTGTCTGGCAGTTTCTATGTTTCTGCTTGTCTTTGGATTTTAGGAACAAAACAGTACCTGTTTTATTTGTGGATTTCAAGCCTATTCAGAGATTGCTCCATTCCCCTGTCTTGGCAGTCATGCCATGTATGTGCTGCTTTTTTACAGTGCTGAACCTCACCTGTCACTTTCATCTGCTAACAAGGCTTCCATAACAAGTGATGGAGTGCTGTGGAAGATGCATATATTACTTCCTTTCACTGTCATTCCTCCTCCTAACTGCTCATATCAGGTAGAGCACTTATCCTGGCTACTTATATCCTCCTTCCCCCACCGTTATAAATTTTCATCTACCAAACCAGAGCACTTTCACCTGCAGAAGAGAAGCAGGAGTTTGCACTGACTGGTGGTAAATGGGATTCTTCTGCTTTCAACAGATATGGTTATGCAACACCCTGCTGCTTCCAAACAGCCCTTTTAACCCTTTCACATACTCAGTCAGATTCCTAAATATTATCATATGTCTTTGAATGATGGAGAGGAGAATCATGGAAAAAAAAAAAAAAAAAAACCAAAAAAACGAAGAAAGAAAGAATTAAGCATGGTTGAACATCAGCTTACTGCCCAGCATAACTTCCTTCCACACTGATGTCAGTATGAAGTAACTAGCATTTCAACATTCACCAGGTCTTCTTCAGAGAAATTGGAGAGGCAGCCATTACACTGTTCATTTGGCTCTCTGCTCAGATCACCCTTCTAGATTATCTCCAATCTACTTTCTAGAAGAAGCAGCCTTTCCTGAAGGTATCAGACCAAGTTATTTAGAAAGTTTGCTGTAGCATATCTATCACATGGGTCATTTCATTAAGAGATTATCTCAATTAACTTCTACATTTGCACTAAGCTGAAAACTTCAGTATCATTATTCATTTGGGATGATATCATAGACATCAGAAATTCATGGTTTTGACATCAGGAGTTGGTAAAAGTCACCTGCATTATTTCTGAATTTCATTAGAGTGTATAATTTTCAGTACTACTGGTGAATGAAAATTCTGTTCACTGTATAAATAAGAACACCAAGCTGAGTATGAGGGCTTCATTTTGAGAAAGTCAATTATCAGTGAAGCAAAAAATCAGTTATAAATATGTGATTTTTGTGTTTCTGTTTCTCTTATTATGATCTATCTACAAAAACTTTACTAGAGGGAGATTATGCAAAAAACAAGTGTTAGAGACACTTACTAGTGTTTAAGCTAAAATACACATGCACCAGTCACCTTTATATTCATCTGCTTCATACTTAGTTATCACCTATGCTGAAATTGTAAGCAAAATACTGCTATAACAAAATATGATACCATGTTCTTCCAGGTCAACATAGTTTTTCTCCATCTGCCAAGAAGATTTAGCAATAACATTAACTTGTGATACAACTGCCATACAGTGTTATATAGGTCAGAGATACTTCTGCTTTACCATGCTTCTCCAAGTCCAATTTTACTAGAAGAAATATCTGCCTACCTGTAAACAGGGGGTCAATGAGTGAGATAAAAGTGCCTCTTTCACTTGGGATAAAGAAATGGCAACCCAATTAACTAAATACATGTTTTCATGTCAAAGAATCGTTAAAAGTCAGACTCCAGCAAGTCTAATACTCATGTTAGTGCTTCTGTATACAAAAAAGATGGTGTCCATCAGTTGGGCCAGGTTAGTACAGATGAGCTGAGGTGTGCAAAGCATTCACTGACTTTGGAACCTTTTAAAAAAAGCTTAGGTGATAATTCATTAAAAGTTTGGGTTTGGTGAGGTGTGAACTCAGTTATGCTGCTTTGAACCTTAGCCATCTTGCACCCTATGATTGGATTTTATATGCAACATTTAATTAAAGGTGAAGGATTTGGTTGCAGGGTGAGAGCCAATGTTGTGTATTTTGGGAGTTCCTTCAATTTTGGGGTGGAAATCTAGAAAAGGTAATTGCTCTCTGAAGACATTGGGAGAGAAAGCACACTTAAACAGTGTGTTTGAATTCAGGAAACTGAATAATTGTCTCCCTCCTAGCCTAGGAGATTAACTGCAATAATTTTTTTCTTTTCTCTCAAGTTGTTTCTCTGCTCAAAGCATGGCTTTGATTTGTATTTTCTTACTGTTGTAATTTTGATTATTTTACTTCATTTGTTTTCAGCTGGTGGGTTGTTGTTCTGGTTGGGAAGGAAGTATCTAGTTATGGCTTGAAAAGAGGAAGAGTATGGATTGCTTTCTAAGGCTGGACTAAAGAAAGCCAGCCTGGACTTTCTCATCTCCACCACTCAGGAGGCAATGATCGTCTTTGCAGCTTATGATTGTGATTCAGGTCACATAAAATTTGAATTTAGATGTACTGACATTATGATTATACAAGATGATGTTCTTCTCCCAAGTTAGGCTTTTGCCTGTCTTCAGTCTGTTTCTGGTTATGAGGTGTTCACTTGAATCAGGGAAATTATTCAGGAAGCTTTCTTTACACATTTGGGAGATAACAAGCAAACAATCTTGGGGACTGGGAAGGAGGAAAGAAGTATTTTATAAGCAAGAGTCATTAGAGCTGGGTTTATCTCTGAAAGAGTGGTAGCCTTTTGAAGAATATAAAATGCAGATGGCTGGTAATATTCTTCCAAATCATATCTATTTTCTGTTTCCCTGCTTCTGTTCTTTACTTCCTCTTCTGTTTCACCCAGCTGAAAAGTCTCCAGTTGTTTCCATTTGTCCCCATATCACCACTGATTGAGTTTTCTATTATTTCTTTTCCATTCTCCTCATTCCCCTTTCGTCTCCTTGGATTGCCTTTGGCATTTTTAGCTGTCACTCTAGTTTTTCATTTGTGTGCTCAAGTACACAAACACAGGCGCCTGTGTATACACACACACACATGCATTCACACACTCACTCACTTGGTCCCATTCTCACTGGTAGCACTGTCTAGGAGGCCACCGATTCTTCTTTTGGTTTCTCCCTAATTACACAAGTGATTCACTCAAAGTCTGGGAGCTTAATTTGACATCACTGTTTTTCATTTTGTCCTATTTAACTGTAATTGCAGCCTTGGAGGGATTTTGGTTCTGTTCTTGTTTTCTTCAGCTGAAGCTGAATTTTCCCTCATTTTTCTCTCTGGTTTTCTTTTTGTTATTTCATTAAATTGCTTAAAATGAGAGACATTTTGATGGGCCACTGAAGAATGTAGATGATGTAAAGGTGTAAAGGAACATTGTTGCTCTGAAATTGCAGGTCAACACCTGCTCTCTCATCCTCTTTTCAACTGAGGGTGAGAAGGCAAGAGATGCAGAAAAAGACATGTGCCTGCTCACTCACACTCTCTCTTTCTCTCAGAATATATAGCTTACTATTATCTCTATGCCCCTGGAAAAAGGACGGGGTAATATCTGTAAATTGCTAGAAGTGTGATTACTTCTAAATAACCATGACTGTGTCATACCTGATTTCTCACATAATCCTGGTACTTGGGTTTCCTCATTGCTTCATAACTGTGGATACTATCTTGGATTAAGCCTTGAAGGAATATGGACATGCTCCACAGTCTAGACAGGGTAATTCTTCATAGAAAGAGTAAGATTTGATTTGATTTTTACACACACACACACACACACACACACACACACATATGGTGGTGATACACTGGAACAGGTTGCCCAGAGAAGTTGTGTCTGCCCCCTCCCTGGAAGTGTTCAAGACCAGGTTGGACGGGGCTTTGAGCAACACAACCTGATCTAGTGGAAGGTGTCCCTGCCCATGGCAGGGGGTTTGGAACTAGATCATCTCCTTCCAACCCAAACCATTCTATGATTCTATACATATACCTATATGTATGTGTACAGCGCATACACATACGCTGAATCTTTTCTCAACCAGTGCAGTTCTTCAGCAGGTTATGAAGTGCTTGGCTTGAAGACTGCTCCAAAAGCCTGAATTGCAATATTATTATTTCTCCAAGCTACATACTGAGTGTTTTCCTGTTTCCACAAAAGATTAGAAAGTCTCCTCTGCTTTAAACTGTTCTCCCCCACCGCCCCCCTTCCAAAAGAAACTCTGTGCATTATTGTGCTTTCTGGCTGGTTGACTTCAGTAATAGAAGATGTCCTTAGGAAACAGTTAGTATACTTGTGCAAAATTCTTATGCAAAAATGTGTAGGGCTGGCTGACCCGGTTCACTAGACTTGTTCTGTTCCTGCACTACAGGCAGAATGGAAAGGCCATATGTTTTCTTGTTACTTCAGTAAAGTATATTTTATTGCCACATATTATCATCTTATTATGCATTTATAAAGCTCTTTGGGTGACTAAGTTGTTTGCATAACATTGCATATTTTTGGCAATAATTCTTCCTGCAGAAGGGATATGTATGAAAGCATGTTTGCAGCTGTCAGTAGCTTATAGCATACATGTACATTTCAGTTGCAGAAGGAGAATGAGTATGTTGGCCAGGTGAAAATTTTACATCTTTCTTTCCTGGCAGTTGTTCTTAACATGGGTGAATTGCTAGAGGACTGCATGGCTCCTGTGCACTCCTGGAACATGCTGTGTCTCTAGGGTGTGCAGTGCTGAAGGCTGAAGGAGTACAGCTTCGGTATCCAAGGGCTTTCACAAACAGTGCTCAAAGCAGCATAAATTCCTCATCAAATGAAGCAAAATCCCAACTCCTCCCTGAACCATAGTGGCTGCTGGATCAGGAATCTTGTTAGGTTTGTAGCTTTTGGATTAGTGAGGCCTTTTATTAACTGGGACCAAAAAACTTCTCTGAATGGCTAAATCCTGAATTACTGAGCCTTATTCTCCTGGTGTCCAGGAAAGGTCACTGGTGTGGGCCTCCTTGCATCTTCAGTGTAAAAATGTGTCACTGTGGGTGGTCACTCTCTCAGCTACTGTGCACCGGCTTTGTGGAAGTCATGGCCTATTGACACTGAGAACGTCTCTACCTTCCCTTTGTAGGAATCTGAATTTAAGCCATGCAGTATTTGTATAAACAGTTAATGGTTTAACTAGTTATTCACCCTCTATTATGAATTAAGTTTAAAATTAGAAGTTTGAAGGGAATATCTTGAATTACTTTAATGTGAGATAGGACTGTCAAGGTTAGGATCTCTATGCTATATGTTGATATATTTGTTAATAATCACATGTAAGATAACAGATCTAAAACCCAAACATTTTGATCATGATAACAGTATTTCCTGATATATGTAGTATGATGGTGGCATGTGACTAAATTAAAATATTTTCAGTTTTTTTCAGGCTTAGATAAATCAAAATGTTTAATCTCACAAATATTAACTTTGCAAGACAGGTAAACATTCAGGAATTTGTTTTGTGTGAGTGGACATAACAGAATTCCTCAACAAGGAAAGTAGATAAGCTAAGCAGACATGGAGAGTCACAGAATTTCACATGTTAAAAAAAAATTAATTTCAGGTTATGTTCTGTCCTACAAACTTTGACTCTTCACTGAATTGTGCAGGCAGCAGGTATCTTTCTATTTATCACACCATAAAACCATGTTTCATGCAAATATTGATGAATGCAAAATTGAGATTTTAAAAATGTCCATGTTTGCATTTTTCCATTTTTTTTGACCATTGGCAAGAGCAGACAATTCAGGGTATGTGGGATAAAGTAAACTTCGGTGAACACATGAGATTTAGATCAGCATCCTTCCTGTAGCTGTGTATGCCAGCCATGTGCTACATGCTGCTACTTTAATGCACAAGACACAGAGGAGTCCTGCGTACTGCATAACTTTATCCATGAAACACTGTTGGAGCTAATGTGGTACACTGAAAGGAACATTAATAAAGTAAAGGAGTTGTCTTCATGACCTTGTTTAGACAGTGGCAGAACCACCACATCTGACTGACATGCTATTACTCCTCTATCACTGGAACCTGAATCACTCTCATTTTATTGGGAAGAGTTGGTTGCATCCAGTTTATGCACAGGACTGTGCTGTGAAGCACATTTCTGTTAGCTGTGGTCTTCCTGGTGAAGTATACATATCTTTTGAAGCGTAAATTGATGAAGAACAATTGAAGGTGTGCACAGAATTTCAGGAGGTTGGCAGGTGTTGCAGTGAATCAGCAGAACATAAGGAGATGGAAAATTGCAGTGTGACAGACTGCTGCATGTGTTCGTGCACACACAGTAACGTGTGGCTCAGAACAGCCCTTCTGACACTGCACATACATGCAAATAATTGGAGACACTGTTCAACTACAAAGAGTTCAGTGAGAGGGTTGGTTTTGGGAACTAGGGGCTGAAGTGATACATAACTGGTCACAGTAGTCACTTGTCTTGATGAAGACAAAGGTCTGCAGAGAGCATGAATGGATCAAGGGGAGGTGATGTACCAACAGGAGTTGTCACTCAGTGCATGCTATGGAAATGGTTTCCTGTTTCTTCCAAATATCTTTCTTGCTTTCTTCTTTGTACCCTTCTGATATACTTCTTCCTTCTTCATCCTGCTTCTTTCCTCCCTTCGAGGCATAATGTTCCTTCCCCCTCCTACCCTTGTTCTTTGTTAGTTGCCTTTCCTATTATTTTTGCAAATACATGCAAACACCCAGGGATTTTCAGCAGATTCAAACTGGTACCTCTGTCTAGCCCCAAACTGAAGCTGAGTTTTGCGTATTCTCTTCCACTTTATTCCGGTTTATTGTATCTCTTCCTTCTGCATTTCTTTAAATTGTGCACTGAGGAATTCCAAGTCTTTATTTAATGATTTAGCAGAGCGGCTCTCTGAACTCACAATAAATTTCACTGAACATCTCTTTGTGAGTTTGAATTTTGTCTTGCTCTGAATTCTTTCATTTGCAGTGCATGGTTTTATAGCACCCTTAGATTCATTTAATCTTGTGTAACACATGAATGATTCCACTCATTCTAAAGGCCACATGCTTGATTTGGTAATTACTATGGGTCTGTCTGACTAGTTTGTTTTTGTCTCTTTGTTTCTTGTCTGTTACTTAATTATTTCATGAGATCTTGCTGTATCTTATCTTTCATCTCTAGTTCATACAGTTATTTACTGCTCTCCTCTTTTAATCCAGAAACCTCAATTCTGTAGTTCTGTTTTAAACATTTTTTTTCTTTTAATGCTAAACATGTTTAGTTTATTAGTTTTGATCCCTAAGAGGCCATCAGACACATTACCTATACCCTTTCACACACAATGTCCTTGCTCTCTAAGACCATCTTTAACCATCTTTAGCCTGGTGATTTTGTAAGTGAAATGTCAAGGCAATGACCAGGTAGGTGTTAGACAAGCTTATGAGAAAGCATGAACTTTACTGGCTCCAATTCAAAAATCCTCTCTTCAAGCTCTCTCTCCTCTACAAAAAAAAAAAAAAAAAACAAAAAACAAAAAACCAAACCCTGTGATTGCCTTCAAAATAATTTGACCTGGTGTTATGGGTGCATGTATGTGTGCGTGTATGCGCAGAAATAAGTTAGAACATTCCTTCTACAGCCATTTATCAGGCCTACAGGACTGAAATACAGGGCCATCTCCAAGTGTCCTGAATTCCCTTCTGTGTGCCAGACCCTGGCAATGGAGAAAACTAAATATTTCTGAAAAGTGATTCAGAAAGTATATAGCAGAGTCTGCCCTGGGATGTGCATGTAGATGGAATTGGATCCTGCTGCAAAGGGCCTGCCCTTCCTTCCTTCCTTCCTTCCTTCCTTCCTTCCTTCCTTCCTTCCTTCCTTCCTTCCTTCCTTCCTTCCTTCCTTCCTTCCTTCCTTCCTTCCTTCCTTCCTTCCTTCCTTCCTTCCTTCCTTCCTTCCTTCCTTCCTTCCTTCCTTCCTTCCTCCCTTCCTTCCTTCCTTCCTTCCTCCCTTCCTTCCTTCCTTCCTCCCTTCCTTCCTCCCTTCCTTCCTCCCTTCCTTCCTTCCCTCCTTTCTTTCTCTGTCTCTCTGTCTTCCTCTCTTTCTTCCCTCTTTTCCTCTCCTCCTTTTCAAATGAAACCTAGGCTTGCAAGTGTTCATGTTATGTCAGAAGTCAGAGCTTTCAGAAGAGCTCTATAATGGCCAGAAAGACAATAAATTTATTGAGTTGACAGCAGTGTATTGGTGGAAAGACAGATCAGATTTTGTAATTTAACAAAGTCTGCAGAGCTAACCAAGGTTGCAGAGATAGTGTAATATTCCTGAAGAGCTCGTTCTGATCCCTGTTCCACCTCTCAGGAGATGCTTCCCTGAATTTTGGGTTATTCTGCTTTGTGCCTCCACCGTGCACATCTAGGTGTGTGATATCCAGGACAGTAAAATAGACTATCATTTCTAAGAGACGAAATGTTTGCTGTGGCAGAATGAGTGTTGCAGTCCTGAGCATGTAATTTTTTCTTGAGCAAAGTGATCTTTAAAATGTACAGGCATAGCACAAATTACATGACAACTAGGACAAAAAGACCTCCTTATTTTGGAAATGAAAAAGCTTTTCATCCAGAGGCTATGAGAGAGTATGAAGTTTGTGACATGATCATTCAGGTGCAAGTGAATAACTGGACCATCTTCTAACAAAAATCTTAATTTGTGATGTGTTAAAATTCAAAAATTAAGATCAGAAGAACACACAGATAATAGAAAGTTTTGCCTGTCAAAATTTTTGATCAAACTGACAGCTTTTGATTTTACTGAGAATAGTTAGTGTAATTTTCTGATACATTCAATTATATGATTTGAATTTAAAAAATATTTCTTGATTCAAAACAAAGTAGAGCTGCAAAGAAAATAGCTAATTTTTGTGGGTTTTTTTCCCCCTTTCTTCCACTCCCTTTTCCCCCTCGACTGAGGAGATAAACAGGAAAACCAGATTATATTTATTTTAATTTCTTCTGATTTGAAAGGAAGTGGATATTGTTTCCAATTGATGAAAAATACTTTTTAGCATGAATAATTTAATTGAAAAAATAAGTACATTAAAATATCAATATATTTGCATATTTTCATATGCAGATTTTCCCAGTGAACATCTTTCAACAGCCCTGCTCAGATTATAACTCTCCCAATGCCTTCAGAATTTTGGGAAGACTTGGGTATACAGCTGCTCACACTGACCAACTCCATAGTCAAATATTCTGAAGTTGAGTCTGAAGTGTTTTTCTAACATTCAAATTGAAATGAAATAAATTTCCCAAATACAGATTTGAAAAGGTTCTTTGACTGCCAGGTGTCAAAGCAGTTGCTCAGTTAATTGCAATTTGATGAACTCCCGAGGTAGAGGAGCAGCTTTCTGCAGAACAAAGGAAAGCTCTACCACCCCTCATTCTCTTGTTGCCCAGTCTTCTCCCCATTTTGCAAAGTTATAGAGGAACAGTTCTAAGGCTGGCCAATCCTGTAATCTCTTGTGACCTACCTGGAAATTGAATTTGTGATGACGGCTTGGCTGTTTGGTGGGTTGGGATATATATGATAAAGCATGACAAGGAATAACATGCTGAGACCAACTCTTCTACCAGGCAAACTCTTTGTTGAGGCTGCATTAGAGGATGCTAACTGTGGTTTTAGCAAATTATCTGAAGCGGCGTACATGCACGTAAAAAGAGAGGCAGAGGAAAATAAGTCCTTTACCAAACTAGCTATCTTGAATGAAGGTTTTTTCAGTTGTGATGATCTTGTTCTCCAGAGCATTAATATCTCAGGGTTCCATTGTGTCCTGTGGTCTACACTGGAATTTGGAAAGTTCTTCAAGGACTTTTCTGGTCATCTGGAAAGACTGTCAAACTGCAGTTTTCAAGGCTCTTGTCAGCTTCAAGTTATGAAGGGTTTTTTCCTTCTGCCCAAAGCAATGAACTAGTAAGATATTTTCATGTCTCTCTTAAGTATTTGTCTCCAGAAATAGTCACCAGAATTGTCTCCAGAAAAAGTCTGAAATATATCTTGCCATGGCTTTAAAACCATGTTAGTAGTTCCCTAGGTTAGGCAGGAAAGCAAATATATAGGGGGTTGTATTTGGGATTCATATTGTTCTTCATGTTTGCTTCAGTACTTTTTTTCCCCTTTGAATGTGGCCAAATGCTCAGAACTAGAACAAAATCCCTATATTCTCTGATCTTGCTGTGTGTGGAAACTCCTCTAAAGGTATTTTCCCAAAGAAGCAGTCTGACAACCTCTGAGAAGAGAACAAGCCCTGCTCCCCCCTCCTGCACTCTTACCTCACTTCAGGTCATGTGAGACACTTCCCTCCAGCAGTACATCATGTTCTTGGAGAAAACAAATCCTCAGCTTCTCAAGGTCACTGGTATTGTTTTGTCTCCTGCATAGGGAGCTTGTTCTTGCAACCAGATTTCCTTGATGTCCTTCTCTCATTGAGGGAATTAAAGAACTCCATTTGTGAAAGGCTGACAAGCCCTGGCATACTTGGAGAGACCAAACAAAGGTTAGTGTGGGTGGATATCATGAGTCATTTCTATGACTAAGAGACTGGTATAAACTACCCCTTCCTGGTAATCTAAATTTATTAAGGTCATGGGCCACCTAATGAATCAGTATGTCTAAATGAATCCAAGTGTGAGGCTCATGATGTTAAACATGAAAAAAAAAAAAACCCAAACAGGTGAAGGTAAAGCTTTAGCTCTCTGTGATCTAATTAAGGATGAAGCCTTTATTCCTGCATGTGCTATCAAAATGTGGTTAGCTGGTACTGCTGACGTGGTGCTTCTGTTTCCTGCTATTTCCTGTTATTGATGCTGGACTTCCACAGTCAGCACTTATTAGAAGCCACTAAAATGCCTTGTATGGTCTTTGAAAAGACTTTTCTGGCCAAAGCCTGAATGGAGGAGATTCCTCCATTTTTGTGGTTCAAAAGAGCTTGGACTCACTAACCCCCAAACTACTTTTGAGCTATTTCTGTCCTTGTTAGTAGAATTTTAATTAACAACAGGGAATTTAGAAAGTGGCTTAACTTCAAAGGCCATGCATTAATTGTGGGCAATGAAAGTTGTATCTGAATGCAAAAGGAAGCCTCACACAGAAAATATCAGCTACTGGTGCTGTGGACACAGCTTGCTTTTAGGAGATTGCAGATCCTGAATCCTTAGTAGAGGCTAACTGCCATCCTTAAGACTTGATGACTTGGGCAGTAACTGATAGAGCAAGGAAGAGGGAACACTTGCAAAGTGTGTGCTGCCAGACCCTTCTCTGTTCTGTTGCCCAAGTCACAGCTCAGTCCTGACCTCTGTCAACCCTCTTAAAATGACATCTGTAAATGACAGTCCCACCATGGAAATGCTGAACTTGCTGTTTGGTTGCATTCAGGCTTTCAAGCACATTTTCCTCCTTCTTGCCTGCCTTGCCCTCTCTTGCAGGCAACCAGGTGATGCAACATACTCTTCATTCATGTGTGGTCACCTAATGAAGTCAACAGGTCATTTAGGGAGATGAAGTGCCTGCCTCTGAGTGGCAGCAGAGTCTTCAGCAGCAGTCCATACCCTTCCAGTCATCAAATTGGAGTAGTGGGGCTGGACTTTAGGGAGTCACCTGAGAGCCCTTGTGTAGAAGATGAAAAACATCTTGTTCTGAGTGTCTGGCATCCAGGAGAGGAAATGAACTTGGGTTTATGAAATGGGTAGCAAAACAATGGGAGGTCAGATTATGGAAATGACTTTTAAGTGATGTTTGTTCTTTTGCAACGTTTTCAAAGTAGCTGATAGATCTTTCTTTAGGAAGGACTTGGCAGAGGACCCCATAGTCTCTCACCTAGCTCCCACCAATAGTGAGGAATAAGTGTTGGGTGTCATGCTACAGACTTCACTTCTAAAAAGCAGTAAGTCTTAACTGCTCTCAGGGTCCAGCTTCAGACTCCCAGACCTGCTAATATTTTCAGATATGTGAGAACTATGAATTCTTTGTAGAAAGAGGTTCATGTAGAGGACTTGCAAGGATGCAATAAAAAAAAAAAAAACCATAAAAAATAACACACTACCTAACAACCTTATTGATTATGTTTATGACAACTTTTTCTTTCTTTGTATGTGTGTGGTATCCTTATATTCATTGTGATCTTCAAGCTGGGTTCACATTTATGCAGGTATGCTTTGATTAATGCCTTTTTTGTTAGTCCATAGAATGCAACCCTGAGTAGTTTAAATATCCATTCTGTTTGGTACAATTTTACTTATTGTATACATTATTGAGCAGAATATTTTTGTTGGTTCACTCACAATGTTAAGTGCTCTTCTTTCCAGGGTCATCATCAATGATTTTACATTCTGATAGCTTTGGTCTTGCTGCTGGCACAGGTCATTGTGACTTCATGTCCAAAAATGTATGCCCTGTTGGGTATGCTGAGAAGATGTTTCATTATTGCTGTGGAACAGAGTACACTCAACTTATCTCTGAAACAAAAAGGTGGTTGTGAAGTGAAATTTTTCCCTTTTTCCTAGTGGCAGCTCCCTTTCTGCATGTGTGAGTATGTGTGTGTGTGTGTGTGTGTGCGTGTGCGTGTATGTGTTTGTACATTTGTGTGTATGTGTATCTAATACTCACATCAGCTGCTTAGGAATTGTATGCTGATTTCAATGTATAAAACTCCTGTGGAAAACTCGTGAGCACAGAGATTTGCAGCTTACTGGTGAGAAACTGAGGCACAGAAAAATTAGAAATAAGATTTTCTCAATTTTGAGACAAAAAAAAAAGGAACTGATACTCAGAGAACTACTGCATAGCACTTTTTATAGTGTACCTTGAACCAGACACAGTGAACAGTAAAAGCATTAGAAGTTGAATCAAGCTGTCCTCTTTTGTGATACCCTGTGGCTGAGACATTTGCGACAGGTACTAATATATTTATATATGACAGACTGCAAGACTGGACAGGGCTAATTCTAACTGGGGATCCTGTCTGAAATGGCTTCTTCCCATCTTTTGCCTCTTAGCATTTTCTTCTGAAATCCTGAAAACTCTCCTTCAGAGACTCAAAATATTCAGACTTCTAAGTTAGTTGCTTATCATTGTCTATCCTGGCATTGAAGGATCACCCTTGCCATCCTCATTGAGCAGGGTTGGATGTCAATATGCTACCCAAATGTTCAGCAGAGCTTGCAAGCTGAGACTGGGTGGTGACTATAAGTCAGGCATGGAGATTTAAATTGTTGCTGGTCCAGGTTATTTGGCTCTTTGACTTGTGTTTGATAATTGGATCACTCCTAAACTTGTAATGCGTACATGAGGTAGAGACACACATACAGAGTAAAGGGACAGGATTTGTGCCATCCCTTCCCCTGTTTTCATCCAAAAATCTAATCTCTATTCATGGAAGCAATTTTGTTGACCTTATGCAGACCAGACAACACAAACCCAGCAAAGAGGATGAAAAGATGCTCCAAAGTACCTATGCTCCAGTTGTGCTTTCACCTGATAACATGGTGTGGGGCAGTCTGAGTCAAACCTCCTCAGTAGTGAGCTGATGGCTACTTTGTGATAGTCTGACTTCACAGATAAGAGAGTGCAGTGGTAGAATTACCAAGTGATTTTTTTAAATGAACCTTAATTAATAAGCACCTCTTACAACAACTCTGTCAGAACTTAGCCTGCAGACTGGCTGCAGAGCACACTGAAAGCAGGTAGAAAAGAAATAAAAAGTATTGTTGAGCAATACCAAAATGTTGACCGCAAGGGTCCCTCCAGTGGAAAATATTCTGGGATACTAATAAAAATAAATCAATCCTTCCAGGGAGCCAACTTAAATATCCCTTGATGTAAAGAATTAAGATTCACTATTTTTAAACACTGAAAAAAAGAAATTATCACTTGTGCGTTGTTGTTACAAGACTTCTTCCATAGCCTTTAACTCAGGCATATTTTATAGTGTGCATTAATACATAAGCAATCACACAGAGTGGCTTATATTTAACAAGAAAACAGGCATAAAAAATTATATGTGCAGAAGAGAGGACTGAACTTTTTCTGGGCCATTAAGTGTTAAAACCTTCTGTCTCCATAGTGGTTTGCCAGAATCCCTCCTTGCTCCAGCAGCAGACAATGAACTAGATTGTGACTCCATGGAGCTGAATTCCTCCAAGCAAATAGCTGGGATGGATAACATGCCATGCCCCAGCTCCTGGTGCAGTATTTGCTACTCAGAATTTTCTAGCTTGTAGACATGCCCTGCTTTGTGGCATTAAGCTATTCAGGAATCTGAAATAAATCAACACACTAGAGAGGTTCATCTGTGTCAGGAAGGGCATGGGGCATCAAGAAAGAGGAACACCACTGCTCATTAGAGACCACTGAAATAAAAGACAGAAACAGGCAACAGAAATTTCATATCTGTGTGTGCTGTGTGTCAAGGAGAGTTGTTGCCTGGAGAGAGCTACTTTCCATTATGGGGTAGGACAAGATAGCTGTAGGGTCAGTGCTAGAAACCAGTTCATCTGCAGTTTTGGGGATCTTACTGGCTAGCACCTCTGCCAAGGGGGCAGCAATGTCTCCTGCTGCCCTGCAGATATGTGGCAAAAGTCTGAGAGGAGACTGTCACAGCTGAGTCAGTCTCTGCAAAGAATGGGAGATCTTCTCAGGGTTTGGTAAAAATTGTGTTTGTCTGATGAAAGCACTTGCAAGAGATCAAAGAAGTAAACTGCTCTGCTGACACATCATACAATTTACTGGCTGTCATCTGAATACATCTTGTGCTGAGAAAATAGACTTGAGGTGCAACAGGAAGCACTGAGGCATTGAAAACTTGATCTCAGAGCATTAGCAAGGTGGCCACACAGAGAGCATTACCATGTACTAGGCCACCTCTCCTCTTCCTGATGTGTACACAATGCGCATGGATGTTAGAAGTCATGCATACCCTCCTGTTTTTTATTTCCTGGGAACCCAGAAGAACTTGTCAACAACATGGAGGACTGATCACAGGCCTTCCACTGAAAAAGTTCATCACCTTTTTCTTTTTTTTTTGTGCAGTTGTTTTCAGTATAGCTGTAGTGTTTGACAATAATTCTCAGGGAGTGGAAAGCCCATTACTTGCAACAAGGAACCAGTCAGAAAAGCAACAAATGTTCAAGGATGAAATCTCTCTTTATGGCTGGTGAATGACTCCATACTAATCTGAAAAAATTTGGCATGTCCAAAGATTAGCCAAATACCTGATCAGACTCTGTCATCCATGTCAGGGATGGCTACTGCTTTGTGTTTCAGCTGTGCAAGTTATCCCATGGAGAAGTGGCACAGATGTTGCCTGTGCTGCTGGTACCTGATAAAGACATATACTTTGAGAAGTAGGTTTCATCCTTCTGTGATTGCAATTTATAATGCCACCTTAAATGGGTTGAAGTAATGTGGCAAATAACCCCTTCTGTTGACAACTAAACCTGACATCTCTCCCCAGAAGCTAACATTTTGGGTGCTCTGCCTCTCAGAGTTGGCACTGGAGGCACCTGAAAATCCAGCTGCTCTGTGGAAGCTGATCTCCTCTAAGGCCTGGGTCCGCATCCCTGCATGGCTGTGACTATATTGTGAATTGCAGACTTAAGAGCTGGATCACGTGGGCTGAACCCCATGATCACTCTCTTTTTGGGAGCACTGCTGCTGTTGCGAGTCTGTAGTCTGAAGCATTTGCACCATACTCAGAAAGAGCTGAGTTTGGGGTGGATCCTGAGGGAATTGGATTTCCAGTCAGTCCACTCCCTGGGCCTGGCCCCTTCAAGTCACAGGACAGTGGCCTTGAGGCTGTGTTGGGATGGCAAGCAAGGCACTGCTTCCTTCTCCAGCATCTTCTGAGCTCCAACTGCAGCTCAGCCCATGGCTGCCTGGAAACACCTTGGGCAGGATGTGAACCCAGAGAACAGAAAAAGCCCAGCTCTCTCTTAATGGACAGTTTGGGTCTCCAGAGGGTGCTGGCCTTCAGCCATAAGTCATGCTCTTGTTTTCTCTGGATGGTCTATCTGGGGTGACAAGCTTCAGTGAAAGACTAGCTTCCCCTATTTTCAGCACAAGGCTACTCCAGCCAAAACTTCTGCTATGAGGGACATTTTGTAGTAAATTCCTGGATGGGCATGGCACAACTGTGCTCCTGTTCTGTTCTGGTGTAAAGCAGGAGGGATGCCACTGTAGTCTAAGAGTTGGGACTGAAAAGAAAAGCGCTTAGCTACACTTCAGTCTGATTTTTTTTTTTTTTTTTTGCATACATGCCCTCCATTGATCTCTTTTAATACTGAATTTGAATTTAATGCTGAATCTGTGAGCTGAACTTCAAGCAGAAGTCTCTGGTCCTCAGAGAAAGCAATTGCTGTTGTGGCTGGGCACTGAAGGTTGGCAGTCTCCAAAAGCAATACAAACCACAGAGTCAAGCCCATGGTGACTAGAGACCAAGGAAGGGTCGCCAGGTGGCTGTTCATTGCAGCAGGAGGTTCAGCCCACCACCTTAGGGCTGACCCAGTGAGGAAATCTTCCTGAAATATGTGAAATGGAGGTAATATAATGTTAAAAAAATACTGAACATATAAAGAAAATGAACTTTGCAATGCAGCTTTGTGCTAGGTTCATCATTAAGATTTATGCCATAGGTGATGAAATCCACAGGTATCTTCCTGGCAATAAATCTCATTTTACCTGCTACATGGATCTCACTGTGCCATAGGATGTTAGAGAGTTTGGCTCAAACTCCTGGTCAGTTTTCAGCCAGTTATTACTTTCATGGTAGCATGATTTTATACATCTTTGTTGAGAAAGAGAGCTTCATTGCTAGCTGCCAGGCACCAGAAAAGCTCCTTAATTGCTCTCCACAGAATCTGCTGACTAGAGAGAGCTCTTGTTATCTTTAAGCAGTTCTGTTTGTGTTGAAGGATCAAAATCACTCACAAAGAAAACAAAACTGTCTCCTCTCCCCAAACCCCCATGATGTTTCCAATTATGCTAGATTGCTGTCTCTGTCATTGAGTAGAAGGTCATCCAAAAGATAGGACATATGGAAATAGCCCGTTAGCCCCCTCCCTGGAGAATTTATACTCCACACATGAGGATGGAAAAGTAGATGATGCCAAGGGCTCACTGTACACATAGCAGGGAAATGCAACTCCTGCCACTCCTGAGGCCATCTCCTCTGGTCACAGGAAACTGTCAACAGCCCAGGGGGAGGATGAGGAGCACCATTCCCAAAGACAGGAGAAAGGCTGGATGTTCTCTCTGTGTGTTTCACAGGTCCCACTTCAAAGCCAGCAGGAAGGTTGGCATGTTCCTTCTGGATGAGGGATAAGAGCTGTGACTTCTATGAGGAACTCAGGCCTCTCTTCTAATACATCAGAAACCAGCTGAAGATCAGAGATAAAGTGTTGCAACCTAACATTCATTGAAGTCCCTGTGGCTGCTCAAACCAAAAAGGACCTCTGGGACTTTCCCCAGTAGCACACAGCGAGCAAGTGGTTTATCACAGATTAGAATCAGACCTCTCCCTCTAACCATAAGACTTCACCACATCCTCTTATTTGCCACTGTTTAGCTGCACACTGACAGGCACTGAAAGGAAATAGTGAAAAGAGATGTGGTTATGCCACACCTGGCAAATGTCTGCAGGGGCAGAAACCTCTACAACTACAATACATACTTACAAATGTCTCTGAATGCACCATGATCCTGTTTGTGTGTATGTCTGGAAAGTCACATGGCTCTTTCCAGCACACATTACTTTGTGTGTTTTAATGATATGTCATTGTAAATAAAATGCTACTCAAGCGCTTGTAAAAACACAGAAGTCTTTCAGAACAAGCAAATTACTCCAACTCGTAATTTCATTGAAAACACTGTAAAAATAGCCATACCCTTCATAAACCAAGGAGGAAAAGGTGATGGAGATTTATGCTTTTCCTTGAACACACAGATTTATAACAGTGTGTAATGTACATTCATTTCATCCATATTTATAACTGCATTGATACAGAGTCTGGTATCCATTACTTTAATCTATGTAACTTGATCATCAGAAATTTAAACCATAATTTTTAACACATATCACCAAGAATTTCAGTTTGATTCAAAAAAGAGGAGTATATTAAAGTCCCAGCTGCAATTAGTTATTAAAACTGAACTTCTTTGCTTAAATACATCTGTTTGCTCACATAGACTCTGTTCCATTCTGTCTTGTGCTGGGTATTTTACTTCAGGTTAATCCTACAACAATTCACTACAAAATACCTTGAGGGTAGAATGAAAAAAAAATGCAGTTAAGGATCATATTTGGGAGAATTCCTGTAAATAAATCTTTTACATCTTGGCAAAGTGAAATCAGAAATTGAAGAGTCAGTGACAGCAGTAGCCTCTAGTCACTTAGAGTGAAGTGGAAAAAATAATTCCAGGCCAAGATCAAAGACTGCAATTGACAGACAGCAGAAATTAAACCCAGATACCATTTCATAAACATGGAGCTATTGACGCTCACCACATGGTTATTGTCCAGCACTGGAAAATAAAACATCTGTACTCCTCGAAGTCCTGAATGGATGACCCAGAAATTAAATTACTCAGTTGCCTGATGCTAAGAAGGTGTTCCACTGGTTTTCTTACTTCATTTTGATTTTATTCACTCAGCAGCATGAAAAGGTGAAATACACGGATTGTTACAAAATAGTACATTAATACAAACATCCATTCGTTTTGTAATAGAAAATGACCTTCTTTTTTCTTATCTTTAGGTCTATATTTTGCTCTTCATACTGCATGTAAACATCAGTAATTCTACAAATTTCAGTGAGTTTAGTTTGTATATAGGCAGGAACACAATCTTAGAATTGGAAAAGGATGCTGTCTACGATGTTGTAGGAGCATTGTTTAAGTATATGCACTTCATGCTTTCTAAGGGATGTAAATTAAATTTTTCAAAATAATTTTTCACATCTTCTTTTCCTTTCTCTGCCTTCCTCATTGTTTTTCTTTCAGCATCATTAAGTTGTGCAAATAAAAACAACAGAAATGAGACCATATGGGAGATTGTTGGTGAAACCTTTGTATTATTGGGACCAGCAAGGTGATTTTTTTCACTGAAAGCTACAAAATGTGAAAATGATCAGTGAAAAGGACAAATCATTTGCCATTTAGAAATAATTTTTGATTGAAGACTGTGATTACTTCTGTCTTACTGTCCTCAGTCCTCACCCAATTGAGTATCACTTGAATAAGGTCTACAAAATTTGCGTGTTGTGCTGCCTGTCAAATTATTTTCCAGCGGTAAGAAGTAGAAGGCGTAAACCAAAGAACTTAGAATGCGTGACATGAAGACCTCCAAAAAAATAGGAGAGTACCCTGTTGTTAAATGAGTTTTTTGTTTGAATAATATTATTGCTTTCTTTACAATAACTTCTATGCTTAAGTGTGAAATAGCTTATTAAACCGGGAGTGTAGGGAATGTCTTTTATAGAATTTTTCAAAATTTGTTGCTGTAAGAGAAAATTCTTGATCACCATAACCAAAACAAAAGAGTGTTCCATGGCCACATTAGTTCTATTGCATGTGGGCTGTACTCAACCTGAATCACTGAAAAGACACTGAAAGTTAGAAGATACAGAAAAAACTCAGGTCTTCTCTATTTAAACTTCAAATAATTTCCTCCACAGATCATTAAATGGAGTGGCTAGCTGGATTCAGAGCTAGGGATGCTCAAAATAAGGTTTTACTAAAGTCATGTTGTTCTGTTTCAGATTTGTCTTCAGCTGCAATGCAGTTGCCATCCTCAGCTGCAGATAGAGGATAAAACACGAGCAGGGAAGAAAAAGACATATCTGGTCACTTTTAGAAATGTGGGAGATATGCAGAAACTCTAAATAAAGTTTCCATTTTCTGTCTGATTTGGAGAAGTTCCAAGAAACTCATCTACTCACCAGAAACCTATCTAAAACTCTAACTCTAACATGTGGCAGAACATCTCAAAACCACAGTGTCCCCCATGAGTTTCCTCCTTTGTTTCTCCTGGAAAGATCATGAAAACGGTCTCTTTTCCAAAGCTAGACAAATTATTTCAACAACAATGGAAAACTCAGATAACAGGGATGTGCCATGCTTTTTTTTTTTTTTTTTGCTTCCTATATTATCCATTTTCTAGCAGCCCAGCTTCTAGAGAGCCCCAAGTGCTTTCTCTCTGAAGATACTTTCTGTTGTATCCTATAGCTATAGTATTGTAACAGCCGCCACAAATTAGATGTAGTAGAGAAACAAAGAAATCAGTTGCACATTTCAGTTCCCACAGAGACTTCATTTTAGACATTGTTCTAGCAGTGTGCAGAGGTCCACAGATTCCTTATGCTGTGAGTCAATTCAGACCTCCCTAGCCAGCACACTTCAAGACTTGTTAACATAACAGCCCATGTAGTTCATGTTGAGCAACTCCTACCACTGAAAATATGTACAGTGATCGCATTGCACCTCCATTGTGCTATGTTTGCTGAAGAAGCTGCTCACTGTACTGTCTGCACCTACATGGTGAAGTTAAGATCCAGCTGCTGGGTTTTTAAAGACATCTAAATTTTTCTGCTGGTGAGAGGAACAGCAATTTTCTGTCAGTCATCATGTTTCCCACAGCTGCCATCACAGCACTTGAAAACAGACCCCAAGTGACCTGAATCCCAGATCCCCTTAGCCTAGGCAATGTGTGAGTTGCCATATGTCGCTATGGGTAATAGCTGACGCTGAACAGGTGTATGTCATCACAGTAGACCATCTGGAGGGCAGAAGATATATATATATAAAAAAAATCCACCCAGAAAGGTACATTTCCAATATACAAAGCTTTTGGATAACTTTTTCAAGCAAAGGCATCTAACAGCTGCCTTTTTTGTTTTCTTTCATGCAAGAACCTTTCAATGACATTACCTAAAATGAAAGAAGCCATTACACATGTTTTACTGGACCTGATTCTTCTTTTGTTTATCAATCGGTGGTCTACCTCAAAACTTGTTTTGATGAAATGTCTTCAATAACAATAATGAAAAATTCGAAGATTACATTAGAGTTCATTGCTTTAGACTATTCCGTTAACCTCAGCAGTGGACTGAATGTAATAGGAGGGTGCCACAAAACTAGCTGTTACACATAAAGCAATAGTTGACTGAGTAGTAGCTGTGCTGAAGAGACTTTCTGAAACATCACCCACTACTCATATTTAACTTTGGTTAGTGGGAGTGGACTGATAAAATTGTTGAAAATATTCTGATCATCCCACTTACCTCTGTGAGCTGAATCAAAGCAATGGCATCTGTTCTCTGGTAAGAATTTTGCAATTTTGAATAGTTCTTAAATGTTATATCAGAAAATTTGAATCTAGATGCTCAAAATTATGTAAGGGATTTTTTTTGTTTTGTTTTCTGTAGGGCTTCTTTTCCCCCTCCAGGCAGAAATCTAACATCAAGAGAGGTGGGACTTTTCATAGAATATGCCCTTTCTCTAAGATCTCTGAAGTGAAGTAAATAATAAGTCCTCTTTCAGTTTGGCGTATAATGTAAAAGGAAAACTGGTGGTGACAGGCTTTGATTTGACAACACAAACTGAAACCTGGAATCTGCAGGACTCATCACTGCTAACATCTCAAGATTCGGTGTCATAAAGCTGTGCTATCTCCAAAGCCTGGGACATTCAGATTTAGCATCCTGGCTGAGTCTGTGCTATGAAGTTTGGATGTATCTAGAAACTTTCCAAACAATATTTTTTATCCAAGTTTAATTTAGACTCCATACATAGTAACATTACAGTTCATTAAATCATTTGTACAAATAAAAGCTGGGTGGCACCTTTTAAGTATGTTTTTAAACTTCACGGTACTGACACATTTTTACCAGCTTAGAGTAATTCAGTTGTTAGTTACAGGGTTTGAACTCTTTGGGGATTTATTTTTTTTAACATCTCTTTAAAAAAAAAACCAACCTAACAAAAGCAACTAAGTGCCTTTCATGCCTGTTTCATTGTTTTTTCTACAACAGCTTACAATGTCAATGAATTTTATGTTCTAATTATTAAACTTCTGTTAATTCTTGACCCAAAAGATACCAGAGTCAGTGAAAACCAGTCCATTGTTTTTATGGGACTTCTTTGTTCTTTTAGAGTTTTATAAATCAATATAATTTTCTAAGTTAATATTTTATGTTCATAAAAATGATAATAATGTGTAATATTTAAGGTAGCCTTTTGTTTTAAATAAAAGAGAACATAATACCTCTGATACTCAGAATCAAGTGATTTCACCCTTTTTCTTATTACCATGGTTTCCAGATGAACAAGACACACAAAGCGTGGCTTCAGATCTTATGAGCAAAACAATGAATTCTTAGTGTAACTCCACTGAATTTAACAGAGTTTACATCAGGGAGTAATTTTGCCCAGCAGGATTAGACAAGTCATTTACATAAAACTGGTACTGTACATCATGTGTCGAGTTGATGAATTTGCTGAGAGATTGACTTTATAACAGTAGGTTCACATCACACATAATTATTTGTATCATCCTCAGCTTCTTATTGTGATGTGCACTACACATCCCAAAGGATTCTGATAAAGGACATGCAATGCAACAACATGCCACTGAAACATGTGGCAGCTGGAGAAACAACACATAGATTTTGTCTTTGGATATTGCAAATATATCTAGAAGTATTACTTTTACAAGAGAGGAAATTAGGTGGAATGAATGGCTTGACTGAAAAAATATACTTTGTCTCTGCCTTCATGGTTTGTGTTGTTGACATTTTTAATGTAATTTAAATTAATCTGATATTTTCAGTAGCATAGGGCACCTTGAACCCCAAGTCAAGTAATGCTTACATGTTGCTCAGAACCTCAAAAAAAAAAAAAAAAAAGTTTATTTTTAGGAGGCGCTGTTTAATCTGATTTTATCACAGATCCATAATTTTGTCCAGAAACACAAAGAAAAAAAAAAAAAAAAGATGTGAAAATAGTGCCAGCTGAAATGACAAAATATTTGTAGAGAATACCAGTTACCTTCCCTGCACCCACAGCAGAGTCTCAGAAGACAGTGAATGGTATGTAGAGGAAACCAGCTTGGACAAATGTGCAGCTGAGAAAAATAGATTCCATTGTCTGGAAGAGCAAAGCTGTCCAGTTTGGCCTTCCTGCATTTCTAAATAGGTCTTTACACAGCATTAGGAGGATCTTGATGTGTAAAATCTGGAGCACTGTGGGCAGATGGGAAGATAATGCACAAATAAAATGAAGGAAGCAAAAAAGAAATCAGAGAGATCTGAAGGAAGAG
This sequence comes from Strix uralensis, assembly GCF_047716275.1. Taxonomy (NCBI): domain Eukaryota; kingdom Metazoa; phylum Chordata; class Aves; order Strigiformes; family Strigidae; genus Strix; species Strix uralensis. Next base: position 67,933,700 of record NC_134012.1, read on the forward strand.
AAAGGAGGACATAAGCTTGACTCGCATCAAACAACCAGGGAAATGCAATGGATCTCTAACCATCACCAGCCTGAATGCCTATGTTCATAGCAATGTTTCCAGCCTTTTCTTCCTCACTGACCTCAGAAACACTGTGGTTCAAGCTATGTCTTTGTCCAAAACATAGTAGTATCAGTTCATACGCACAGCTCTCCTCAAAACCGATGAAGTTTCATTATAAATCTCCATGGTCGTTTGGTCCTGAACTCTGCTGAGACAACTCATCAGCTGAGTGGCTGTCTCAGATACTGCAATAGAGAGACTTGCTATTGCATTAAAATTGTACAACTGAAATTGTTCCCCTATTTTGTTAGGTATCATTTTGACCAAGAAGAAACTTCTCTGCCAGGAAGAATCCCACCCTGGAGGTCCCCAGGTCCCCAGAGAGGTCACCACCTTGGTGCACAGGCTCCATGAACATCCTCCAGCTGCCAGGGTTCCCATATGCTGGGATGAGAGAGCATCTAACTTCCAGCCATGTGAGGATTGTGACTGCCAAAGTGTCTGGCCCCTGTAGGTAATACACAGACAGTGTTACTAGAGCTGGGCAAGTCAGGGAGCAGAAGAAGAGTTAACTTTTACATCTTCTCATATGCATGTTGTTTCAACACATGAGGCTTCCATGAAAGTATTCCCATATTAGACTTTGTGCTAACTTGAGATGTTACTCTTGCTGATTTGATCATTCCAGTAAAAGTATGTATGCACATATATATAGGTGGTGCAGCCTATTTTCCGTCCAGCCTGTTTCCAGAGTAACCTTCTAAAGCATAAGACAAGAGAGTGTTGAGCTTCTGAAGAAAAATGCTGATTCCTCAACCTCAAGACTACAATTGTAGTAACAAATCCAACCAGGAATAATCTGTTTCATTCCCACTACAATCTACTGCGTGTAGTAGCACTTCAGAGTTTGTAATAGGTGATATGGGTGCTCCATTTTTGTGTAAAGCATGCTTACTACACAGTGCTTTGTAGCTATTCAGGGCAAGCAGGCACTGATGCACTGTGCCAGTGAATACTTCCAAAAATAGACTATAGATACTGCAAGGTGACTGCTTTCTTTTGAAAAACACTGTGACCTCAACATGATCATAACATGTCTAAGAGTCATGCTAAATCAACTGCAGTTAAAGTGCCCAAAGGGAAGTGAATCTGGGCACATCACTGTTATAATTGTGGGGAACAGTTCAGGAAGGGTAAATAGATAATTTACAAGTCATTATTTTTAGTCTCTGACTTCTTTGATTGTCTCTAAATCCAGAAGAGAACAAGAGCTGCCTAAAGACAAGTGGGCTTTTTTTTGTATCTGCATGTGCTACGTTGCCTCATAGCTAATCAATATATGGAAGGCAACTTCAGATGTACTGCAGAATAAATGTGCTTCAGCTGAAAGAACGATGGTAGATGAGCTCAATAAATCTTCAGCAATATGAATGGCCTTACATGAAGGCAAAATAAACATGTAAATGGAACAAAACCAAACACAAATAACGAGCAATTGCAGACAGTGTAATGTGAAGTCACGTGGAGGCTTTTGCGCAGCTGCTGCATGGCCAATCTTACATATTATTTCACCTGTACAGATAAAAAATAAAAGGTGTACATTCACCATTGTGAACACCCTCAAGATATGGCTGAGGTTAACAAGAGTCATGTGAACACAGACACTGACAGAGGGATCAATTTGTCAGCCACTGACTGAACAGTTAAGAATTAGGCACCCTAATGTCAAAAACACAGCCCCAGATTGTTTGAATGTTACCAGCATTGCTAACACTGGAAGAGTTTTACTGACAGGTGTGAATGAAGTGAACAGCCACCTTCAGTTGAACTTGTTTGACACATGGGCCATGAAGAGGTCTCATTTTTCCTTCTCAGCTGAGCTGGCACATAGGAGTGCCAGTGTTTTCTGTCAGAAGTCTCCTTAGGGCTGTGATGGAACCCAGCTCCAAGAAGACCCAAATGCACAAATGTCTTTTTCTGGTAACCCATCTGCAGAGTAGGCAAGTATGTGGCTTTCCTGAAGACATCTCAAATTGGGGAGTGATGGCTATGATACAACCTGGAATAGCTTTTGAACCTGTGGTGATGACTGCAGAAGGTGATTTGAAGTTGGCATGCTTCAGAAACCTTGATGGTCTGCCATAAGAACACACTCAAACTGTATTGGGATGGATTCAGAGTACTTGTATTCAGTAGTCATCATGTTTATGGTAACATTTAATTGTGTGGTAAGATGCATGAAATTATACGTCCTGAAAGTGTGCTTCTCCCGTCTCACTTTCTTCATCTTAATGCTGAGTCTTTAAGGCCTTTACCAGTTTATATGTCTAATTTCCTTTTGTTACATAATCAAGCCCTGGAAAGAGTGAAATCAATCTTTGGTAATCACTGTGAAACTCTTCATGCTGGCATCTGCCCAACTGGAAAACTAGGTAAGAAGTATAGGCTAGCTAACAGTCAGAATCACAGAATCACAACATGGTTGAGTTTGAAGGCATCGTTGGATATTGTCTAGCCAACCCCATTCTTGAAGCAGGGTCAATTAGAGCAGATTTCTCAGGACTTCTTCAGTCTGGTTTTGAATGTCTCCAGGGAAGAAGACTCTATGACATCTCTGGGCAATGTGCTCCAGTGTTTCACCACTCTTCCAGTAAAGAAGTGTTTTATGACATTTAAATGGAATTTCCTGTGTTTCAATTTGTGTCCATTGCCTCTTGCGCTTTCATGAGGGGACATGAGAATAGGCTAGTTCTGTCTTCTTTACAGCCTCTGGTCAGTTATTTATCCACATTGATAAGATCCTCACTGAGACTTCTCTTCTTCAGGCTGAATGGTCCAAGCTCTCTCAGCCTCTCCCCATATGACAGATGCTCCAGTCTTATAATCATCTTCATGACCCTTTGCTGGACTCTCTTCAGTATGTGCATGTATCTCTTGTCGTGCAGAGACCACCACTAGACTTGCTCTATTACAGAACCACAGAATCATCTAGGTTGGAAAGGACCTTGAAGATCATCTAGTCCAACCATTAACCTAACACTGACAGTTCCCAACTACACCAGATCCCTCAGCACTATGTCAACCCGACTCTGAAACACCTCCAGGGATGGGGACTCCACCACCTCCCTCAGCAGCCCATTCCAATGCCTAACAACCCGTTCTGTAAAGAAATACTTCCTAATATCTAGTCTAAACCTTCTCTGGTGCAACTTGAGGCCATTCCCTCTTGTCCTATCGCTTGTTACTTCATTAAAGAGACTCATCCCCAGATCTCTGCAACCTCCTGTCAGGTAGTTGTAGAGGGAGATGAGGTATCCCCTCAGCCTCCTCTTCTCCAGACTAGACAACCCCAGTTCCCTCAGCCGCTCCTCGTATGACATGTCCTCCAGACCCTTCACCAGCTTTGTTGCCCTTCTTTGGACACGCTCGAGTAATTCAATGTCCTTTTTGTAGTGAGGGGCCCAAAACTGAACACAGTCATCGAGGTGCGGCCTCACCAGTGCAGAGTACAGGGATAAGATCACTTCCCTGTCCCTGCTGGCCACACTATTTCTGATACAAGCCAGGATACCATTGGCCTTCTTGGCCACCTGGGCACACTGCTGGCTCATGTTCAGCCGGCTGTCAATCAACACCCCCAGGTCCCTCTCTGACTGGCAGCTCTCCAGCCACTCCTCCCCAAGACTGTAGCGCTGCTGGGGGTTGTTGTGGCCCAAGTGCAGCACCCGGCATTTGGCCTCATTGAAAATCCTCCAGTTGGCCTTAGTCCACTGCTCCAGCCTGTCCAGATCTCTCTGCAGAGCCTCCCTACCCTCAGGCAGATCAACACTCCCACCTAACTTGGTGTCATCTGCAAACTTACTGAGGGTGCACTCGATCCCCTCGAGCAATCCTCTTTGAGCAATCCTCGATTGCTCAAAGCAATCATAACAGTCCCTGACATACAGCACCACCGCACCACCTCTCCTTCCTTGTCTGTCCCTCCTAAAGAGTTTGCAGCCATCAATTGGCACACTCCAGTCATGGGAGACATCCCACCACGTTTCTGTGATAGCCACGACATCATAATTGTCCCGTTTCATCATGGCTTCAAGCTCCTCCTGTTTGTTACCCATGCTGTGTGCATTGGTATACATGCACTTCAGATGGGCGGATGTTTTGCCCCCTTCCCCCTTCAAATCTAGTTTAAAGCTCTCTCAATGAGCCCAGCTAACTCCTGCCCCAAGATCCTCTTCCCCCTCTGGGACAGGTGCATTCCATCTAATGACAAAAGGTCTGGTGCCCTGTATACCAACCCATGACTGAAAAATCCAAAGTTCTGAGGGTAACACCAGTCTTGGAGCCACAAGTTCATCTGTTGAGTTCTCTGGTATTCTTCTTCATCCATCCCCCCAACTGAAGGGATGGAGGAGAACACAATTTGTGCCCCTGACCCCTTAATCACTTTCCCCAAGGACCTGAATTCTCTCTTCATTGCTTTAGGACATCTCCTGGTAATGTCGTCACTACCTACCTGAAAAACCAGGAGAGGGTAGTAGTCCTTGGGTCTCACTAGAGTGGGGAGTTTTGCCTTGAGGTCCTTGACATGGGCCCCAGGGAGGCAGCAGACTTCCCTATGAAGTGCATCTGGTCTGCGTATGGGGCCTTCGACACCCCTCAGAATGGAGTCACCCACTACAATGACTCTTCTGGGGTTCTTTTTAGAACTGGTTTTAATACCTGGTCTAGAATGACCTGAGCTTGGTGGACCTTGGTCTTCCTCCTTGTTTTTCTCATTCTCTTCTTCCTTTTCTTCTTTCAAAGGTTCCAGGGCCCCGAGTCTATTGTGAAGGGACACCATGGAGGGTGAGGGAGGTCGGGAGAGGATTTTCCTGCCTCCCTGAGCGGGGACCTGTTTCCAGCCTCCCCCATCTCTTAGGTCCCCTCCTTCTGCCTGGTGGCAAGAGGATGAGGGATTACCTACCTCCTTTGGAGCCTCCATTTGCTCCTGTTGCTTTAGGGGTGCTAGGGTGTTACTCCACCAATCAATTTCCCTTTCACACTCCCTAATACTTCTTAATCTCTCGACCTCTTCTTTGAGTTCTGCCACCAGTCTGAGCAGGTCATCCAGCTATTAACTCCATCCAGCATTAACTCCATATCTGTTTTTTACTGAGGAGCCCAGCATTCCAGACGTGTCTCTACAGGGTTGAGTAGAGGGGAAGCATCACCTCCCTTGACCTGCTGGCAATGTTTCTTCTAAAGCAGCTCAGGATCTCACTGGCCTTCTTTGTCACAAGAACACATTATTGGCCCGCAGTCAGCTTGGCATCCATCAGGACTTAGATCTTTTTTTGCCAAGGTGCTTTTTAGCCAGTTGGTCCCCAGCATGCAGGGGCGTTATTCCTGCCCAGGTGGAGGACCTGTCTCTTCCCTTTGCTGACATGATGAGGTTCCTGTCAGCCCATTTCTCCAACCTGTTAAGGTTCCTCTGAATGGCAGCACACCCACATCCACTCCTCCCAGTTTAGTATCATTTGTAAACTTGCTGAGAGGGCACTCTGTCTTACCATCCAGATTATTAATTAAGAAGTTATACAGTATTAGTTGCAGCATAAGCCCATGAGGTAGACTACTGGTGGTTGGCCTCCAGCTGGATTTTGTACCACTGACCACAGCTCTCTCAGCCCAGCAGCTCAGCAAGCATCCAGTCCACCTCAATGACCACTTATCTAGCCTGTACTTCATGAGTTTGTCCATGGGGATATTATGGGAGGCAGTGCTGGAATCCTTGCAAAAGTCAAGATAAACAATATCTGCTGGTCTCCCTTCATTCACTGAACCAGTCCTTTCATTGCAGGTTAGTCATGCATGATTTTTCTTTACAAATCCTTTCAATCTACTCACAATCTCCTTCTTGTCCTTAATGTGTTTGGAAACAGTTTCCAGGAGAATTTGCTCCATTGCCTTCCCTGGGATCAAGCTGATTGGCCTGAATTCCCTGGATCTTCCTTCTTGCCCTCTTGAAGACAGGAGTGACATCTGCTTTCTTACAGTCCATGGGAATTTCCCTCAATCTCCATGAACTTTCAGAGATAATCATGGGTGGCCTCACAATGACATTGGTCTACTCCCTCAACACTTGTGGGTGTATCCCATTAGGTCCCATGGACTTAAGTACATTCCACCTGTTTAAATGTTCTCCAACTGAGAGACTGGTGTTACTGTCAGGGCTTTGGATTTTTCAATCATGGGTTAGTATACAGGATGCCAGACCTTTTGGCATCAGATGGGATGCACCTGTCCCAGAGGAGGAAAAGGATCTTGGGGCAGGAATTAACTAGTCTTATTGAGAGAGCTTTAAACTAGATTTGAAGAGGGAAGGGGACAAAACTGGAACTCCCAGACATAAGCCCCAGGGAAGATTACCAGAGTTTGTGGGCTGTTGTGCCAGCAACAACACTTGCCCTGCTATCCCAGTGAAGGCAAGGAATGGAGACATGCAGCGCAACCAAGATGCAAGGGATATTGATGGATCAGTAACTGTGGTAACACCTGTGAAAGCTCAGGCTGGACATAGGACCTCTAAATGTGATAAGGTCCTGGGGACATCAGCCCATCTGAAGTGCATGTATACCAATGCACACAGCATGGGTAACAAACAGGAGGAGCTTGAAGCCATGATGAAACAGGAAAATTATGATGTCGTGGCTATTACAGAAACATGGTGGGATGTCTCCCATGACTGGAGTGTGCCAATTGATGGCTACAGGCTCTTTAGGAGGGATAGACAAGGAAGGAGAGGTGGTGGGGTGGCGCTGTATGTCAGGGACTGTTATGATTGCTTTGAGTACAAGTGTAGTGAAGACAGGGTGGAGTGTCTTTGCGTTAGAATCAGGGGGAAGGCCAACAGAGTAGATGTTGTAGTAGGAGTCTACTATAGGCCACCCACCCAGGACAGAGAGGTGGATGAAATATTCTATAGGCATTTAGGAGAAATCTCAGGATTGCTTGTCCCTTGTTCTTGTGGGAGAATTTAACTTCCCAGACATCTGCTGGAAATACAACACAGCAGAGCAGAACCAGTCCTGGAGATTCCTGGAATGTGTGGGAGATAACTTCCTGACGCAGCTGGTGAGAGAACTGACCAGAGAAGGTGCCCTGCTGGATCTCCTCTTTGTGAACAGAGAAGGACTGGTGGATGATGTGGTGGTCAGAGGCCGACTAGGGCACAGTGATCATGAAATAATAGAGTTCTCTATTCTTAGAGAGGCCAGGAGAGGGCTAAGCAGAACTGATATCCTGGACTTCCAAAGGGCTGACTTTGTCGTGTTTAGGCACCTGCTTGAAAGGATACCTTGGGAGACGATCCTGAAGGGAATAGGGGTCCAGGAAGGCTGGACACTCTTTAAGAAGGAAGTGTTTATGGCTCAGGAACAGGCAGACCCCAGGTGCTATAAGAGAAGCCGGCGACAGAGAAGACCACCCTGGCTGAACAGGGAGCTTTGGCTGCCACTCAGGGAGAAAAGGAGAGTTTACAGCCTTTGGAAGAAGGGGCTAGCCACTCACAGTGATTACAAAGAGGCTGTGAGGCTATGCAGGGCAGAAATCAGGAGGTCTAAAGCCCAGCTGGAAATTAATCTGGCTTCAGCAATCAAGGACTACAAGAAATGTTTCTGTAAGTATGTCTGTAGCAAAAGAAAGGGAGAGCCTCCATCCCCTGCTAGACACAGGAGGAAACATGGTAAAAAGCGATGAGGGGAAGGCTGAGGTGCTTAATGCCTTCTTTGCCTCAGTCTTTAATAGCAAGACTAGTTGTACTGAGGGAATCCAGCCTCCTCAGCTAGAAGACAGAGACTGGGAGAACGACCCCCTGGCAATCCAGGAGGAGATAATCAGTGACCTACTGCATCACATAGACACACACAAGTCTATGGGACCGGATGGGATACACCCGAGGGTGCTGAAGGAGCTGGCTGGGGTGCTCGCCAAGCTGCTTTCCATCATTTACCAGCAGTCCTGGCTGACCGGGGAGGTCCCGACAGATTGGAAATGGGCCAATGTGACGCCCATCTATAAGAAGGGTTGGAAGGATGATCCGGGAAATTACAGGCCTGTCAGCTTGACTTCGGTGCCCGGGAAGCTGATGGAGCAGCTCATCCTGAGTACCATCACACAACACATGCAGGACAACCAGATGATCAGGCCCAGTCAGCATGGGTTTATGAAAGGCAGGTCCTGCTTGACAAACCTCATCTCCTTCTACGACAGGGCGACCTGCTGATTGGATGAGGGAAAGGCTGTGGATGTTGAGTACCTTGACTTCAGTAAGGCATTTGACACCATTTCCCACAGCATTCTCCTGGTGAAACTGGCTGCTCACGGCTTGGATGGGCACACACTTTGCTGGGTAAAGAACTGGCTGCATGGCCGGGCCCAAAGAGTGGTGGTGAACGGAGTTAAATCCACTTGGCAGCCGGTCATGAGTGGGGTCCCCCAGGGCTCGGTTTTGGGGCCACTCCTGTTTAATATCTTTATTGGTGATCTGGACGAGGGGATCGAGTGCACCCTCAGTAAGTTTGCAGACGACACCAAGTTGGGTGGGAGTGTTGATCTGCTCGAGGGTAGGGAGGCTCTGCAGAGAGATCTGGACAGGCTGGAGCGGTGGACTAAGGCCAACTGGAGGATTTTCAATAAGGCCAAATGCCAGATGCTGTACTTGGGCCACAACAACCCCCAGCAGCGCTACAGGCTTGGGGAGGAGTGGCTGGAGAGCTGCCAGTCAGAGAGGGACCTGGGGGTGTTGATTGACAGCCGGCTGAACATGAGCCAGCAGTGTGCCCAGGTGGCCAAGAAGGCCAATGGCATCCTGGCCTGTATCAGAAATAGCGTGGTCAGTAGGGACAGGGAAGTGATCTTACCCCTGTACTCTGCACTGGTGAGGCCGCACCTCGATGACTGTGTTCAGTTTTGGGCCCCTCACTACAAAAAGGACATTGAATTACTCGAGCGTGTCCAAAGAAGGGCAACAAAGCTGGTGAAGGGTCTGGAGGACATGTCATACGAGGAGCGGCTGAGGGAACTGGGGATGTCTAGTCTGGAGAAGAGGAGGCTGAGGGGGACCTCATCTCCCTCTACAAGTACCTGACAGGAGGTTGCAGAGAGCTGGGGATGAGTCTCTTTAATGAAGTAACAAGCGATAGGACAAGAGGGAATGGCCTCAAGTTGCACCAGAGAAGGTTTAGGCTGGATATTAGGAAGTATTTCTTTACAGAACGGGTTGTTAGGCATTGGAATGGGCTGCTGAGGGAGGTGGTGGAGTCCCCATCCCTGGAGGTGTTTAAGAGTTGGACTGATGTAGTGCTTAGGGATCTGGTGTAGTTGGGAACTGTCAGGGTTGGGCTCATGGTTGGACTAGATGATCTTCAAGGTCTTTTCCAACCTAGGTGATTCAGTGATTCTGTGAGCCTGATCCTTCTCCCCTAAGGATAAGTGTTCACTCTTCCAGCATTTCTCACTGGAAAATTCGGGTACGGTGGTTAAAGTGATCTCCCTTCAGCAAAGATATTACAGGTAAAAGAAAGGAGTAGATAATTTTTTTGCATAGGAATGAAAAGACTTCCCCCAAGGTCTTGCATTAAGATGCTTGTCTAGTGGTTTAGGGCTTTCCAAGCTTTAAAAGGAACCAAATGTCAAGAAGGTTGCAGTGAATATGTGTTATAGTCACACTTTTGGTCTAGTTCAGACTAAAAAATAGCTCCCTAAAAGAGTAATATCTAAACCAGAAGGACATTAAACAGGCTTTAATGGATAGCTACTGATGGACAGAATTCCTGAAAATTGGTATAATAGTATGGCCTCCCACTTATAATCAAAGAAGCCTAATGTTAACTCTTGTTTATTGGTCACCTATTTTTTTCAAGCTTGTGAATCAACAACAGGCTAACATGGCATAAAATAAACAGTTAAATATTCCACATCTAAGCTATAATTAACACAGCAATAAAATAAGAGATTATTTTATGATTGTGAAATCTGTATGCTAAGTTGCATGGCTGAAGCATCAGTAAACGGACAGAGTACATAGTAGTGATACAGGCTAGTTGTGTTTTTTTCCCTTGATAATGGTGGTATACAGCAGGTTGATGGCTACAGGTTGAAGCTTTTTCTTTGTGGGTTCTCTTGCAAAGGGTTTTCCTGAATTTTCCTGAATCTTAATTCTGATTTTGGGATTAAGGGATCTGTGTTGCCATTTCACCAGTTGTTAGCCAATTTAAGGAGTAAGAAGTACATGGCCAACAGTTTTTCCTTGCAAAGCTGTTACAGGCTGCTAATGTGGTAAAATGTTGTGGATATTATACAGAGAAATAATTTACCACTTGTGATCTGCTGAAGCACTTGTGAATTGTCCCGCATACTCCAGTGTCTAAAAGACTCAGACATAGCTAATGTGATTTAACAGTAGTATTATATTGTGCACTCAGTCACTGTGCAGTGAAGGAAACAACTTGCTGCATCATCAGAAGCACCCTTGATGGGATGTCCTAGACATATTACTTGTTAGGTTGATTTATTGATGAAAGCTGTTGGTTTTGCAATTATAACGGAGCTGTTGCCAAGCCCAGGAATCTCACTGGGTTTATTGATCCCGAGGTGTAGAGAGCTATTGGCACAAGCAACTTCCTTGAATGCCTGAGCTCCAGAAAACAATCCAGCCATTATCCTTGCTCTGTCAAAATCCAAATGAGTCCACTGTCAGTCCTTTAGAGGAGGCATCACTTAAGTTTCCAAAGTCATAGCAACAACACTCTCAAATGCATATCATCTTGCTTTTTGGAGTAACCTGCAGCTCCCTGCTCTAAAGAGATAGCAGAGCCAGCCTAGGCCAAACACAGGCCAGGACACTAGGGATCCTGATTTATTACATTCCCACACCTAATGGTCCACGCTGCCTCACCTACTTGCTTGCAATTTTTCAAGCACGATCTTTGGTTTCTTTCATACTTGTGGTGAATGTCAGATCCTCTACTAAGTCTTGCTGGGCTTAAATCCCTCCTGGGACATGTTGCATTTGCAAGTCTCACTGCCTCTGGCTGTCCCAAAACCACAATGAGCTGTCTGCACAACAGCATAAGCTGTGTCCCATTATTTTTTGAAGTTGTTGATGATGGGTGTTCTTTCTTAGTGATCCCTCTATCATTTTGGGTAGAGCCTACTCTGATGGAGCTGTGTCCTGGGATCCACATGTTAACAAAATAGTGTATTCTTCTTTATTAGCTGAGCATGATCTCAAGACACTGAGAAAGACACTGATGGGGCAGGCTTGTTTGGCACTGTTAATGCATCTGCTGTGGAATGCCATGCAAGTTCAGTTGTTCAGGATGGGAAGAAAGTGTTGGAGCAGATAAATGATGAGATGGCATCTGTGTGGAAGCAGCTGAAGATGGGAGAACCCAAGAGGATAATTAATGTGCTGAAATAGGAGCCAGATGTCAATAGAGTCAGCTTCCCTGGTCATTTGAATGCTGATTCTGTAGTCTCTGTTGATGGGGAAGACTTGTCAGGCAGCCTGTTTGTGAAGTTCAGTATTGCTCATCTTAATCGCTTGTTAGGGGTACTTGACACTTTCCACTGCAGGTACTGTCAGCTGAAGAAAAAATAAAATTTGAGGAACTGCTTAGAATGAGCCAAAGTTTCAGTTTTTTCATGGAGAGCCCTTCAGCTGAATGGTATCCTACCTGAAGTGAAACAATCTGCCCACCACATCTAGATCTCCTGTTTTAAAGAAAATGGGCGCAGCAGGAGACCTGCAGGAACGTCTGTGGCCCATGAAGGAAGGAAGGAATGAAGGCAAGAAGGATGTTGTCTGTGCTCACACTGGGCCGTATCAGTACCTAGTGGAGCCAGTGGTTTTGTTTCAGATGAAAGGGACAGGAGTGCATGTGAGGATTTACTCACACATGTCCTGTGCCAGGCAGAGTCAGAGCCCTGTTGCCTTGCACACAGCTCAGTCTAGCTTTGCGGCTGAAAATGTCTGTGTCCAGCTACTGCATTTTCTCATGGGAGACCAACCCTCAGTTTACCAGAAAGCCAGTCTGGAGGGAAGAAAGGGTGCTTGTTCTTTCTGACACTCAGGACCTCTATCCTGTCTATGCAGGGTGGCAGCTCAGCATCAAAGTGAAGGAAGCTCTGACACCAAGGTGCTTCACTTGTGGCTTCTATTTTAGAAAGCTCATAAGGATGCTGGGAAAGCTGCTTGTTTGCCATTCCTATACCATCCTCGCTTTTATCTAACATTCACATTTGCAATTATGAAATATCCCATTGATAAACAAGCTGCCATCCAGCACCCCTGATAGGACAAAGCATGTGTAAGGGACTGCAGCTCCAGCCTCTGTGCCTCACTTCAGTAGTCACAAGATAAACATAAAAGGCAAAGCCATAACTTTTGCACCTACTAGGCATTCATTAGTTTTGTAAAATTAAGTAGCTTGTGCGTGCATTAGGAGGATGGACATGTATTTCAGGACAAGAGGCTTTTAAAATGCATAAAAACACACCAGAAGTGCTTCTGTTCATTTGTACCCTGTAGTGAGTTATTTCACTGCTTCTGTCCCTCTTCTTTCTGCAGGGTATGCCTGTTCCAGACATTTTGCCCCTGGCGCTGAAAGTCAAACCACCCAGGGGCAAGGTACTTTATCATTTATATGGAACTTACCACTTCTTTCAGAAAGACCGGGGGACAAACTCTTACTTCAAATGTACTGGTATGAATTTGAAACACAAAATATCCTGGTTTAATCTGAATTTGTGCTAGTAATAATAAAGTAGTAATAAAATCAGATGTACCTAAAGGGAGGGGGTTTATGGCTCATGCCCTCAGCTGATGTAAATCAGAATACCTCCACAGAAGTTGGTGGAAATATTTTACATCTGCTAAAGGTCTGACCATGCAAGCTAGCAGTTTCTTGTCTAGTTTGCATTGATGTTTGTTTTGGCCTTGCTACGGGACAAGAATGCACATACCTGCTGCTTCCTTATGCAAGACCAAGCAGGAGACAGTCCTCTGGCTTACTCACATTCCACAGCAGTCTGGACCATAGCAGTACAGTGTACATGAGGGACAGGTCACTGGAAAACAGGCAAGGGTCTTAACCAGCCTTAACTGGTGCAGTGTTGACTTCAGCACAGCCTGGGGAGGATTTATGTCCTTCAAGAAAGAGAGTTGACTATTGCCAAGATGTTCCTATGTAAGCAAAAAGTGACTCTTAGCTGGGGTACGCTTTACATATTTCTATCCAGTCAGGCCAGGAAGCATGTCTTTTCTGGTAGACTTGTTCAAGATAAGTCCTTGGGAACATGGACAGATTTCCACTTTCACTGCTGAAACAGGAAGAGCACAACTAGGTATACACACAGGTAAGCTGTAGGCAGATGATATCTTTGCAAAGACTTAAAAAAACTGAAAGAGACAATTCTCACCAATTCCTTAAAAATTTCTCAGAAGTATGCAGGAAGGATTGGTCCCATGTAATTTTCCAAAAGTTTGAGCAGAAGTGAATGTTAATGAAGAAGAAGTGTAGAACAGTGTTTTTAAACACACTGAAATTTATCTTCTTTCTTAGAAAAAGGGACTGTGTTATCAGCCCTGCTAAAAAAAATAGCTCTGTGTATGTGAAAGCGTGTGCTATTCAAACATTCAGAGATATATTTATTTAAAATGTATGTGGCATCATCTGTTGATATATTATTCAACTATTCTTTGATTAGCATGATCTGTATGGCCTTCACCCGCTCTCATCTGTATGAAATAGCAATAAGATCTGAACCAGGGCTGCTTGGCCCATTACCCAAATACAACTCGCATCTTGTTGCAAGAGAGAGATCTTACAGTAGCATTGTGCAATCTTCTCACTGGCATTTTGACATCTTTAAGAAATGGCTATGGATAGACAATACCCGCTTTTGTACCCTCCACCAGTGAGCAGTGCCTGATGCCTCAGAAGAAGCTGTGACCCTCCTGTAACAATTCATGTCTGCAATTTACAAGGACTTATAAGAAAGTGCCTGAAGTTGTGCAATTAACAAGAAGTTACTCCTGAGGGAATTCTGTTCTTCATCTCAGCTGATGTTCAACTCATCTGTGAAGAATATATACACTCAGCTTACATTCTTTTTATCTTAGTTTGGTTTGACAGTAATTAAAGTCTTTCCTGAGCCTGAAGACCTGTATATACTTATTTTTGGTCTCCATGAGACTGCAATACAGACCTGTTGCATGATCTCTGGGTAGACAGTTCAACTATGTGTGCCTTGGTTTCCCTTCTGACTCCTAGTCTGTCTTGTTTATCAGTGAGCCTGTTTGACGTCCCCACTGTGTGCACACACTGCCCTAGAACAAGGGGACCTCAATGTTGGCTGGGTCCTACAGGCCCCATTAGAATACAAATTGCTAATCATTACTGAGAAGATTAATGTGCTAAGAGTTCTTTTCAGTTGCAGTATGTATAGTTTGGGACTATTTGCTAATCCCTGAGGTAATATTAATTTTAAAAAATCGTAATGTGCAGCATTGTTGGCACTAGTGATTTTATCATGAGTCTCCTGATACTTGGTGTTTCTTGTCAAGATCCACTTCCTGGAAACCCGAGCATCTTGTCTTGCATTTTGAAACAGGCAAGTTTTTAGAGCCTCCTGTAACAGTGAGGCTGGGAAACATTTCCCAGGTATGCTCTGGAGACTCAGAAAGGCAAAGAAAAATACCTTAAAATGTGTTAATTAAAAAGAAAAACAAGGATTCTGCAAGAAAATATCTTTTATTTTTCCCATGGTTTGTGTGGCTTGCATTGCTTTCGTTGTGCAAAAATATGTATCTTGGAGTGTGATAGGAACACTCCCAGTGGTCGTCAGGGAAAAAAGATAAAAGCAAACTGATTTTAATATCATAGCTATAGCTAAGTTGGTACTGTCCCTTTAATTGTATCTATTTTGTTCATTTTTTCATCCTGGTTTATTTTTAACAGCCTCAAATTTAGTATTTTTCCCCTTGTAGTTCTCTTTCTTAATATCTTTGGGGTTTGCTTTTTCTTTACTTTGTTCCTGCCCTCACTTGGTTTATTTTTTTCTTTAGTCTTGATGATGTCCTCAGACTTGATTCAGGTTGAATTTACATCAAGGAAAAGCATGAAAGGCATGAAACAGATATCAGCGGTACAGGGAGCAGTTTTCTCTTACTGTTCTCTGTTGTGATCTAAAAAGAGCCTGGAATAGTTAAGAAAACGTTCTGGATTTATTTATGCTCTGCTGTAAGTGTCACTGGTTGAAGATTTCCCATTAGTTGAAGGGTGATGTTCCACAGGCCACCATGCTGTTTTAGTAACTAATCTATTTCAATACTTCTTACATAGACATGCCAACAAATTTCCAAACAACCAGAAAGCTTTGGCAAATAGTGTTGAAAGCAGACTACTGGACTTAGACAAAGCAGTCTGAGTTACTCTAGTACCTTCTTTCAGGGCTGGGCTCTGATAATTAGGTCAACTGACTGCTGCAGCAAGGTAGTGAGACAGCTATTTGCCAAAAAGAAAAAGCCTTTCTTGGGGGAGAGGGGAGCCCTGATGGGGTCTTGGAGCAGGGAAGGCTTCCAAGGAGGTTGGAGACTTACTGTGATGCTTAGGTGTTACATGGCCTCTTCCATCAGAAGACTTCAAAGTGCTTTACAGAAGCAGTAAATATAACCTGCATTTTACAGGGAGGAAACTGAGGCCCAGAAAAACATCTCAATTTGCTCAAGGTCACCACAGTCCCACCCTGCTGCTCTTCTCTGCTC
This sequence comes from Strix uralensis, assembly GCF_047716275.1. NCBI lineage: Eukaryota > Metazoa > Chordata > Aves > Strigiformes > Strigidae > Strix > Strix uralensis. The sequence continues at coordinate 67,949,550 of NC_134012.1, forward strand.
AGCCACAGTGCCTGCCAGCCAATGGAGGGCTGGGGGTGAACTAATATGTGGGCTGCCAATGCATTGTGCAATCAGGGATATGGTGGAGAAGAGAGGGAAGGAAGGGAGAAGGAAAAAAGGGAAGGCAAACTGTAGTGAAGTATGCCCAGGAGAGGGGAGTGGCATGTTGCACATGCTGGAGATGTGTCTCAGTGGCTGTAGGAGGGAGAGGGGGAGCAGAGTCATGCAGAGGGCCAGTTTTTGTCTTCATCCACACATGCAAGTTTCATCGGTGGTTGGAAATGTTTCTGCAAGAACTGATGGGAATGTTCTGTGGAAACTCTCGGATCTATTGACATGAGGCTTTGTCTTCTTACTCTCCAAGCCAATGTCTTTGAAGAAAGAAAACTTCTGTGTTTAATTTTTTTTGGTAGGATGTGATATATTTCCCTTAACTTTGCTAGCATTTTTCTTGTTTCTTTTATTTCTTTTTATTTTTTTTTTTTTTTAAAAAAAACCCCAACTATTTTCCCTGTCTACTGCCAGATCTTTCAAAGGAAAAGCAAGCTCTGCATTTAGTTTCTCAGTCCTCTGCTCTAGATAACTTACCATTTCATCCTGTCTGGAAATCATGAAATCCTTATGCCTGGAACCTTATCATAGACATTTCTGCTGCAGGAAGAGTGATCAGACCAACAACAGCATCTTGAATTCAAGGCAGAGGAAATGGATGACTGCATAGCTTGGGTTTGCTGTTTAGGTACTCTGCACTTAATGGGCTGATTCTCATCTGTCTGTCATCTCCTTGGAAAAGAACCACAAACTGCACTGAGAACTTTGCATCACGTGCTATGCTGTCTGACCTGTCTGCTGCCCACTCCTCTGTCAGCCCTCTGGAAAAGGTGCATGTTCTAGGTTCTTTTCCACAAGAAAGAAGCAGAGTTTAATTCGGCTCTATTCTTTTTGCCACTGTCAATCCTTGTGTGGGACAGAACAGCCATAGGCACCAGACCAGTTTGCCTTCTGGTGTGCGAACTCTTTGAGCTTCAAGTGATCAAGCCAATGCTTAGCAAGTGCAGGGTCATCATCAGTCACAAATGCACAGTGGTGACTGACTGGGAGATGTTTGCTTGTGTTATGAAATGTGGTGGAGTGAGAGTACACACTGGGGATTTGTTCTTTTTAGCAAACCTGGCAGAACCTTCCTGTGACCTAAATAGAATACCTTGCTCTACATAAAGCATGCATCAGGGTATTTCCTGATTTATTCATGAAAGGTTTGCTTTACAAAGGCATTTGGAACTGTGTAATCTCAGAATACATGATACATGTAGCTGGCTGCTCAGCTGGCATTTGCACAAATTGCTTTGATATATGGCTGTAACATATGAAAGCACAGCGAGGCCAATTTAAATACTTGATACTGGAGTAAACTGGTTAAAAGAGTAAATTAGATCTAACCTACAGATTTTCTTGCTACTGCATAGAGAAGGTTGCTCTCCAGGATGAATAATTGATAAAGGGATGGGAGACTCCACTCTAGTAAGCAATAAAATCCTCCAATATTAAATGGGCAGGGTTAAGGGCAGATCCATCAATGGTGTACACTGGTGTCACATCTTTCACTTTAAAGGCCCTTTGCTGATTTACATCAAATCGGGATACAACATAGTGTTAACCAGATCAATAACTGAAAAACTCTGCTGCCTTATACTTGGGACACTTTGTGCCCCTGGTTGCTCTTTCCCAGTGGCAGAAAATAAGTCTAAGGTAATACTTTATCAAGTCTGTGCATTTATTAGAGAATGTCCAATATATACCTTTGAAGATTTGTCTATATATTTTTCATACATGTTTCCTGCTGTAATATATTCAGCAGCAAGGTAGATGGGGCTGGTTGCTTGCAAGCAAGCCTTATTTTGGAGCTTTGGAAGAAATTGGGGTTAATTTACAATAGAATGAAAGTGACATTTGTAAAAATGGTAAGGGGGGAATGCCAGAATTCATTACACTGATAATCCTACGAATGCACTGGCATTCTCCATTGGTGAGTTAATGTTCAAATCCTATCAACATTACTTGCTGAACTTACTGCAACTTAATGGGAAGCTTCCAGATTTTTATCATGCCAAACATCGTATAATAGATGGGACTGCACAAATTTTTCAGGAAAAATTTTCTCTGTTAAGCTTACTGCTATAACACAGTAAAAATTTGACTCATTTTGTATAATAGCGGCTGTAGCATGAACAAGACTGTACTCTGTGTTTCCTTTGATGAGACTCAGGGGAAGCCTGCAGTGGCTTAGGTGGTCAGCTGGATGCTTGCTGCCATTTTTGTTCCAAGCAACAAGTACATCTTTAGTGTAGTGTGGTATTAATTCAGCCAAAAATTTTATACCCTTGAAGAAAGTTGGTATAGTGCTGATTGTTCCCAATGTTCCCTTATGGAGATTTCTGTGACCTCTCAATCTGAGCTACCAATAGCAGGAAAAAAATCTCAGTGCAAAATCCTGCAACTTTTTGTGTTATTCTCCAGAACTTCCAGATATGTTAGATGATCACATGGATAATAGGGTCATGTCTCAGAAAAGTCAAGTAGCCTGTCTCATCCCAAAGTGGAAACTTTGATTACTTTCCTGAAAACAATCTTACTAAGTCTCCCATGAAATTAACTTTCTCATTTCTCAGTCTTGTGGTCTTTTGTTTAAGAAGAAGCTTTGTCTTGTGCAGCTTTGGAAGTAAGCTGGAATAAGACTTCTCTGATTACTGTGTTTCTGGAAAAAAACCCAAAATGTTTCCTAGGAGGTTACCTGATCAAGCAGTTATTTAAAATTAATACAAGTCAACTGTATTTGTCAGTATTCACCCAGCAAACACAAGGGGCAGCAGAAACCTTGGTTCTCCATTCTCCAGATAGCAGAAAAATAATTTTTAAAAACTTGTTACCGACACCATTGGCTGCCCAGAACAATAGGACACTGTCAGATTGATATATCTTTTCATATGGCATACTTTATAATATCAAGTGATGTTTCATCTGTACGCACAGAAGACATCAAATGAAGCACAATTCTTTCCATATTTTTACTTTTAATTTTATCGGTTCCAAGCAGTGAGCAATTGGAGGTCTTTCTTTCTCTCTCTTTTTCTTCCCAGTCTCCCTCCCCTTTTACATTCTGGACTAGAAAGGATCTGTTTCTCCACTGGCTTTGTAAATCTGGGCATTTTAGAGTTAATCAGGACCTGAAAAGAGCAGAATGACATGAGGTTTGCATTAAAGAGTGGTATGTGGACAAGTGGCAAAGGCATGGATTATGTGGTAATAAAAACACACTGGGTGATATTTTTGTCAGAGGGCCTCACTTCACTGCCTCTAAAATGCAAAAGCATCAGGAACTCAGACTGCTGTCTCTGAGACATGATTGCAGAAGCAGATCAGTGTGCACCTTACTCCCAATTTACTGAATCATGTTTAGCTTTCTTCTGCCATATCAAAAACTTTCCAGGTGCAATGGTGATGATGAGAAAATGGGGTTCAATGTTGCTTCTGGATTAGCAGAGCACCCCTAAACTGAAGCCGAACTTTTCACTAAAGAAAGTGGTTTGGCTTGCTAATGGTTTGACTAGCCAAACCAGAGAGAAAATGGTGATAAGTCAGTCTGGCTTCATGGGGAGATTTTTTTCTCCATGTGTAAAAGCTGTTGATATTTTTGTTGTTTACTTGGATACTATTATTTGAAATTCATTGAAATCTTTTAAAACTCTTCAGACTGAAGCATCAGTTGGCCTAAATCAGTATGTCCACTGAATCTAACATGGCTGGTCAACTGTATGAAGATCCTGTAATTCTGGCCACCCATTTTCGAAGTCAGAAGGTCTTGCTGTAATTCTCTCAGCTGATGTCCTGTGTAACACATGGCACATGTACAGCACTGCTTTTTCGTAGTAGGGGTAGGGATTGCCTGACTCCCCTTGTGTTCCCTTGCTCCATGTCCCAGTCGTCTGCAGTGGGAAAAGACTGTGTCTTTGACCCATCCATGCAATTAAAGCCAGTTGTTGATAGTAGCCTTTCTTTTCTTTTTTTTGGAGACAGTGTGATTTTATCATGCTGCCACTGAACTTTGCTTCCCTTGTCTGAAGCTGAACTGGATGCAGAAGAGTCAAAGAGCTAGAGAGATGAGTAGAAGAGAGACAGTGTAATGACAGAATGTTTCACATGCCTTTGAATTTCTAAGGGGATTAGGCGCTCCCCTGGTGCCTTGACATGGAGCCTATGGCAGCTGCTTTGGCAAAGTCTGCCAGCAGTTACACAAATATGTTATTTTTCCCTCATTTTCCCAAGGTGCAGAGGACACAACAACCTCTGTTACAGAGCAGCAACAAAGAGCATTTGGAGCTGTCAGAGTCTGTACACTCATGCTCCCACAGTCCTCCTCCTGCTCACATGCAGGAGCGCCTCTGAGAACTCGTGCATCCATTTATGTTGTAGTTGGGCACCTACCACTTCTCTTGTTGAAGCATAATTCTGCAATACTTACTGAAATAAGTGCCAGAGTCACGCAAGTCAGTCTTCATCCCCAGTCTCTGCACCTCCTGAAAGAGCTTCTCTGGGTTAACCCTTTTCCCAAGCATCAGCTGAAACAAAATCCTCTAAGTTGCTGTAATTTTATCTGTCCCACATACTCCAGAGAGTTCTTTGCACAGCAGAAGTCCTTTTCCTGAAATCAGGACAGGGACAGCAGGTGTTGTGCTGGTGTCCCTTCAGTGGAATCTGATTACTGGTTTGGTTGCTTTTCTCTGTCTATTTGATATGGTTGTTTAGGAAGCCATGGCTGATGGTGCGTTTTTAAGCTAAGGACTGACAGAAATCAGGTGTCTTCACTTTATAAAAGAAACATTAACCCACTGGTTGAGATCTGCCTGCAGCATCACTGGCAAACATGAAACTTAAGCTGCAAAATGACTGAAGTTCTTATTCTAAAGCATTTTATGGATGTTTCAGATACAAGGTTTAAACATTTAACAATACTAGTAGTGGAGGTGCAGCAAAGAAAGGATTCCCTGAATAAGAAAGAGTAAGAGATGGGAGGAAAGGAGGTGATCCCTCGTGGTTGGAGAAATGGGCAAGGAAAATTACCACAAGGGAGAAGCATCAGTATTCATAGCTGCAGTGAGAGTTGAAATGATGGTCAGGGCCTGTCAGTCCCAATACCGCATCCTTGAGTCACATGCACTGATTCAGACATTAATTTGGACCTCAGATGTGCATGTCTGACTCCCAGTCAGCCCCCCTGGAGGGCAAAGAGTGGTCTGCTGAATACAGTGGGTGAGGTTATAAGGCCCCAGAACAAGCGTTTAGGGCAGCAAAACCTGCCTCATTGGCATCGTCAGGAGACAATGGCATTTGTATCTTTGGACGGTACTTGGCTTACTGATCTCAGTGCAAGCCACACACAGACACACAGACACGCACAGAGGGTTCACTCTAGCACCAGAAAGCTGTTAGTGTAAATGAACACTGTCACGGATAGAGTAGCTGGGCTTTTTTGTTGGGGTTCCCCTCCCCCCACCCCCCTGCCCCCGCCCCTTTCTAGACAACCAGCCAATTTAAAAGCACAGTTCAGAGGCAAGGGATTCTTGTTATGCTTATGAATCTCAAAGATTTCCTACAGGAAGAAAAAAGAGGCAGAAAGACAGAGAGAGCTGGAAAACCAGGAGCAGGCAGCAGACTTGGAAAGAAATGTCCTCCTTCTCCCCAGCCCAGGAATGCAAACAGGAAGCCGCCAGCAGAATGTTTGGAGTGTGTGCAGCTGCAGTTGGGTCTGAAGACACTGAAAGCTGTGCTGAAACTATTCAGTTTGCCTCTTACAATGGAGGGGAAACACTTGCTTTGACACTGCATTTGATAACCATTTTGTAGCAGGAGTGCAGACCCTTTCATTTGCAGGGAAAGGGAAGACAGCTGTGGCTGTCTTCAGCGAAATGTGCTATTCTATAAGTGAGAGAGTGTGCTTGTTAAAGGAGGACAAAAGGGTGCTTACTGAAGTTCTGCAGGTGGCTTTTGGTTATTAACCAAAGGAGCTCAGCTAGTCCAGAATGTGTTGGGCTGCCTAATTCCACACTAAAGGAATTTCAGTTGCTGCTTGGGATAAATGGTGCCTTTTTGGAGCCTGCACTGTGTATCGCCTGAAACACAAAGCTACTCCCTTGGAAACAGAAGTTTCATATCTGCTAGATCATTCTTCCAGAGCTCATGTTTTCCATGTGTGAGTTCTGATTTGGGGAGTTTTGGGGAGAAAATGATCTGTAACATTATCTTCTAATTCATATGTAGACCAACCTCATCAAGGTACCAGGATAAAAACACTTGAATTATGTAAATTGAGATAATTTCTTATAAATTACCTTTCAAACAGGTTGGATCTGTGTCTTAATTCAAACAGCTTTAAAATTATCTCACCTAGTTTTCCTCCATTGTTCTTGATCAGCAATTGACCTTGAGCTGACTTCCTTCTTAAAATAGATCAAATAAATGTATCACTTCTTTTGATTATAATATGGATTCTGTTTTAAGAAAGTCTTGCTGAAATGAGACTTGCAGGTTCTTCAGTTGCTAACATTTTATTACTACACTTTGAAGCTGCCTGAGATTGTGCATGTGACAGAAAATCCATATTCCTAACTAACCAATTGTTTCAGCATGTATTTCTGAGAGAGCTGCATGGTGCTGTGTATTGGTACTTGGGTATTGGTTATATGTATTAATCTGTTTTTTTATGGATCTGATAATCTGGATTATCTCTTCAGACTCCTGTCTTCTGATGGATCAAATGTTGAAGTTTGCACCTGTAACACCATTGGAGAGTTTGCTAAAGACAATAGTTATGAAATGCTTTTGTAAAAGAACCCTTGGGGGACAGCATTAACTTTATTAGGACTAATTGCACTATGTGTTTCTTTGTGTCTAACAGGCCTGAATTTTACTAAATGATAAATTATTGTTCCTGGTTTCAGCAACTACAGAAGAGGAACATGCAACAGCAGCTCTGCAAAAAGCATACCCAAGCTATTTCTCTGGTCTGACTCCTTAGCCTCCACATCTACCACTCAGCATGGTCCTCTCCAGAACTCCCAACAACACGTTCCCCCAGCAACCCCAATGCCAGGTGCTACTCTTGCTCTTGTGCTTCCCCAGTATTTGTGGTATCACCTTGAGCTCCTGCCCAAGACCCGTGCTCTGCTCTTCAGGACTCAGAGTTTAACTCAGCCCTACCACTGTGCTGTTATTTATGGAGAGAACCAGATACGGATTTAACGCTTGATAGTTCCACTGCACACCTATGTGTTTCAAAAGCAGGAGTGAGCGAACACCTATTATTTCTTTGTGTAATAGGTTAGTAACCTCAGATTAAGGAAGGGATCTGTAGGTAAGGCTCAGTCACCTATCTGGGATCAGGCAGGAAGCTAGGAATGAAAAACAGTTTATGTTATTCCCCATCTGGGACTACAACTATGAGGTCACCCTTTTTACCAGGAATCATATCAAATTTGAGGGCAGACCTGCAGTGAAAAGTGCTAAGAGCAGGAAGAAATCACAGACTTCTGCAGGTGGAGGGAAGGGTGGAAGTCAGAAAAGGAGGAGATACAGGAGAAGTGGAATGAGATTGCATTTTAATCAGCCTTTAGGGGAGGTTGGTAGGGAAGGCTACTGGATGCACAGAATGAGACAAGACTACAAAACACCTTGATAAGAGAAGAAAGCCCTGTGTCAGCACAGTTGCCCACAAGGCAAGAGCTGTCAAATCACTGTTTTCTGACACCTTCTGTCTCTTCAACACCTTTTGTGCCGTTTTTCCCATCTCATCAGGATTCGACTGACAGGGTGAAAAAAAGGGTTTTCAGAACAAATCACACCCTGAGGAGCTTCCCCAGTTGCAGATCGTTACCCAAGGGAACTCCAGACCTAGATCTCAACCCATTCCTCAGTAAACAGCAAGGGTCTCATGAGATAGAGATTGCCATTGCCACATCTTATGCAACAGCACAGATGTTGATTCATAACTCCTATCTGTTTTCCAGTGCAAAGATCACTCGTCAGCAGCTAGATGTTTGGAGAAGGGAATTTGTCTGGGGCTCTCAGTAACCACAGCCATGGGCTATCACCATTGCAATCACAGATTAAGGAAAAAGTGCTTGCAATTACTGTATGGAAAACAGCAAACTTTGCCAGTTTGGACAGTGAACCAGGAAGGGTGATTAAGGCAGGCTCAAAGAAGCTGATTTTAACACCTGGATTATTTTTTGAGACCCTTTGAAGGGACTCTTATTTTGAAAACAAATAGTACCTCACTCTGTAAAACTGATGAAAACTGCTTTTCTATTTTTCTCACCCGTGTGGATTGTCTTATGATCAACCTGCAATTTTGTCTTATAGGGGCACACATCTGGGTCTGTCTCATACCTTGTGACCTATTTTCTTTAAATGTGAGAGAATGTAATATCTGCAAAACCTTTACCCCTCCCCCTGACAATGTGATTAAAATCGATTGACTGATTCAAAAGCAATTAGGTGGGACTGACAGACAGACAACACACAAGTTTTCTTCGGTAAGAAATGAGGCAAAAAACCTCCATGGTCCTTTGAGATATCCTATGGCCAGTATCAATAAAATTATATTTCAGATGTGAAGAAAGCCTTGCATGTTTGATACCTTGCCCTTTTTATCCCCCAAATCTATCAGGTGGTCTAACAAAAGATATTGCCTCTTCCTACAAATGTTTCCTCTCTCTATAAAATGGGGCATACAAAATCTCTTGTTCCCTGGGAGTATTTAGGGTGTGTATCCCTATTTTCTGTAAGGGAGGTTTTATCTTCCTCTGGTTTCAGTGCAGTACCTTGCTGCCCTGAGTGCTGGAACTACCAGGGATATACCAAACCAGCCATGTGCTTTTTGTTATTCTTAGCCTCATCAACAGCACTGTATTTCCCACAAGGTCATGGGCAACATTGAATCTTCTTGGGGAGGATCATTTCCTTTGTTTCTTCTCCTTATAAACAAATATAGTCTAAGCACCTGGCTTGCTGTCTTGAAAGGTTTCCAGAATAAGGTGGTGTACACAGCAGTATATGGGATAAGCATGTTTCACTAGTCGACAGCAATTGCAGCAGCAGCATCTGAAATAGAGGGCCAGAATAATTCCCTCTGTGGCAGGGGTTGTTGGGTGATGTTCTCTGACCTGTGTTATGCAGGAAGTCAGACTGGATGATCAGAGCAGTCCCTTCTGGCCTCAAAACCTATGAATCTATGTTCTGATTAGACATCTGAGAATGAGCAACCAAAGTTGAAACTGGTGATTTATTGAATGCTAGCTATAGGCAGCTTCTTGTTTCTGAGTAAGCAACTGCTTTTAAAAGGGTCCCTGTAGCTCAATGGGGTACAAACAGCTGTCAGCTCTTTTGAAAGTACTCACCAGTCTATTTCTGTAAAGTGCATTTTAAATTTACAGCTCTGTGCAAGTGATGTTTCATAATAAGGATTGACCCTTTCTGGAGATGGCTTTGTGGTTGATTTATAGATACATCCTCAGTAAGACTGCTTTGGAATGAGGCCAAGGTAGGTGAGATCCATCTTTTCTTTCTTGGCTAGTGGATCAACTCATATATGAAAGCATCTTGGTTTGGTGGCATGAATTTTGTTGTTGCATCCTGATGATGAGTATTTGAACCTTCAGCCTGTTGTTTCATTTTCTTCCAAAGATGTCACATGCAGAGCAGAAGATGCCTGCAACTGCTGTGAATCACTTTAAAGATACCAAGCTCCAACGTCTTGGAATAAGTGAGCCCCAGTAGTACCTTCAGATGGCTGGAAGGAGCGTGATGCATCTCAGATGCTCTCTGAGAGCTGTGGTCCTTTAAAACGCTGAGGAAGGGAGGGCAGAAAAATGTCTTGGTGTGCTGGTGGTCCAGTGGTGGTACAAAAGGCTAAGGCAATGGGAGAGGTGGACAGCCAGACTTTTAACTCCAGAACGCTGTTGGGATTTCAAACAGCATCTGTTGGTCATGTTATTGACTTCAAAGTAGTAGAAGAGGTATTGGCCAGATTTGGAGCAACTAAGGTTATGTAAAACAAATAATGGACCAAGGAACCTGCATTAATAATAAGTTTATCTCTCAAATATGGCATCTATGGTAATATACTGCTTTTGATGGTGGAAGTCTGGGACTGTATTATTATTAAATAAAATATGATGGCAGTAGGCAAACATAATTGACTAAAGAGCTCTGCATATTCAGGAGTGTTAGGCCTTAGTTCTGGAAACTTCTCTTAAATCAATTATGGCCTTACTGCACTTCATTACAGTGGTTAAATCTGCCCTAACAATGAAATTGTCACTTTGAATTAGAGGAGCAACCCATTAAATGGTAAAACATGTAAATATTAAGGCAACCATATTTCTAGGTATATACATTATTTTTATTTACAGTACTCCTCAATTGAGAGGATTAACTGAGTAGAGATTGCACTCTAAACTATTCCGCAATTATTAAAATGCATGTTTACACTTGCCTAAATTGTGCAAAAGTAATTTAGAAGATGAATTTCAAGAAATATTGAGGAAATCTGCATACAGAGAATGTAATTATTATTGATATTTGCATACCTTCCTTTTCCACTTTCATGCACTATTACAAACCACACAGAACATGACTAAAGAAATGATCGGAGAAGCTGCTGTAAGTACAAATATGGATTCATCAATAAACGTTCAGGCTTACAGGCGAAAAACAAACGGCATGGCTGTGGAGAAGAAATATTACATTTTATTTAGATAGTTATTTGGAATGGGATCTGCACAGATAAATCCATACTCAGAATATAGCAGACTGTTGTGACAAAGATGAATGTTGTTGAAAACAACAAGTAAAACACAGAAAAAATTGCAAGTGCCAATGGAAGCCAGTACAAGGACTCCAGATGGTGGGGGAGGGAAATGGCCAACAGTGAGGTAAGCTTTCACTCCAGCACTGATGAAGAGGCCTTGATTCAGATGTGCTCGTGTACCAGTGTTAAGCAAAGCAGAAGTAGACTCCAAGTGCAATAGCAAAAATCTGTATCAGAACTTTCTTCCTTACTTGAAAATAAGAGGACCCTGGTGATATCCAAGTTCACACAGCTATGTGTCTCCTGCAGTCAAGCAACTGCTCTGTGTTCAGCGAAAAACAGACTCCAGCTGCCATCCAAGGGCAGGTGGAACATGGAACTTTGGGCATTTCCTAAAAAAAAAAAAATAAAATAAAATTGTGAGCTGGAAGTGAAACAGACCAAGAATGAAATGACAAAAACGATTAGTGGAGCACTCTCTGGAAGAAGCAGCTATGCCATATATTAGGCTTCTGAAAGAGGTCAGGGATTAGTGACTGAATTGCCCTTCAGCTTCTGCAAGTCAGGACACTTTAAGAGATGCATGAAGAGGGCATCCAAATTCAGCAGGTGCATTTGGGAACCTTAGCCAACACATTCCTACCTGAGCTGCAAAAAAGAGCTGAGAATCCCACAAGACCTTGCAGTGCAGCTGATATGGGCCCATGCACAGAGAAGGATCATATATGTGTCTATTTATATTTATGTGCTGTATCTAGTGAGACAAGCAATAGAAAAGAGGAGCCTTGTCAAGATTATCTGTCATGAGATAGGAGAAACCCATGTATCACTCATCCTGAAGGCTGTGCACCAAGGAGCAAAAGAACCTCATGCTCCCCTGACAATGAAAATAATGAAGTCAGATTATCCAAGGAAACTGTGAGTTTGCCTTACCCACAAACCTCAGCCCCAGGGATGTAAGAAGAGTTATCAGAAAATCAGAAAGGTCATTCTGAGCAGTCAGAGTCATGGATGGAGCTGAACAGCCACTGAAACCCATAAGGAGCAAACACAGAGCTCACAAGGAGGGGGAAAGCAGTAAGAGTTCAAGGGAGATAAATAACAACATGAAAAATGTTAACACTACTGAGGAAATGTAGGAGACATTTCTCTCCACATTGTGAAGACCTACACTGGCATGCTGATAGGATCCCCAGAGAGAGCACATCATCTATAACTATGCAGCACTGCACATGCTGATACTACTAATAAAAGAGAATGGTTCAGATCACAGAAATTAATTAGTTTAGAACTGCAACCACCAGGAAGAGAGCATGCACACAGCAGCATCCCAAAGTGTGTTCGTATTAACAATTCTCTGTCTGGTGTGCTGTTGACAGAATCCTGTCTGTCTCAACAAAACTCTGGAAACAGCTTTAAACTTCAAGCCCCCATCAAACAGCAAGCGGTCTCCCAGCAGCGTGCCTGCATGGAAGCTAGTAAATCCAGCAAATAAGGACTCGACAGCATCTCCTGCTGTCATGAGGAAAACTTGAGCTGCTGTACTGGAAATGTCCCTTCTCCTTGAGGGGCCATCTCTTTGCATGCACTTAACATGCCTGAAAAGCAGAGCTGTGCTGCTAGTTCTTGAGGCTATGAGAGTCCTGCCCTCCTAACAAAATCCATCTGTGGAGGGAAAGGGGCAGAGATTTCAGGAGTCTCAGGCACCCTGCAGGATGGAGCCATGCTCCTCACAGGCTTTCTGCCTTCAGAGAGCATGTTTTTCCTGTGCCTAGAGGCAGAATGAAGGCTTGCATGCATTTTCCTGCCTCCTTGCAAGAGGGGGCTCAGCACTTTGGAGTCCGGAGCTCATTTAGAAGCACATCAGTAGTTCAGAGTTTCCATGTCCGTTACTTCATCAGCCACAATTTACTGCAGTGCGATGTGATATACAGCAGGGCCATTTCATCTCCCAGAACTTTAGAGAGGGGCCCTGTGTTTTAGCATCTACTAGTTTTATCTCTGCCATCTGAATCTCATTTCCAGGATAACCAAGAGTCCTTCTAATTAGTGCTCTGTTGAATGTATATTGCTCCAAGTCCTTGTGATTTGGCTGAAACCTGGGGAACTTCGAACTGATGTCGTTAGTCATTTCTTCAGGGAAAACCCACTGACACCCAGTGAAAAATAATAGTAAAGGTGTATCAATCCGACTACCTATCTGGCTACCTTGAGTAAGGATAATGGTTGAAGAATACACCTGAATTTCATAGAAATTTAAGCACAACAAGCACCATTGTAAGACCTTGATGATGGCTGGCAGCATATTCTTATTCAGATACCAGAGAGGACAATGGTATTTTATATAGCTAACCATGGCTTGTCTCCGTGCCAGAATACACACGCAGGTCACAACTCAGGGCCTCTGATACTCCAGGCATTTGCTGCTGTGGTTCGGTGACCACAAAATATGTGGGGTCTGCTCTCACCTCTGCTGATGATTTGCTGTGTGACTTTGGGCACGTTGTGTCCCCTGCCTCAGTTTCCACATCTAATGTGTAACATTTTCAAATCAATTATCCATGACAATGAGACTAGAAAGAATGCAGCATTGTTGTGGGTTTTTTTTTTTTCCTCTCCCCATTGGACATGAAAATTGTGATTTATCTATTACATTGGAGTACATATCTATGCAGCACTCAGTGTCTTGTAAATAGTCATTAATGGTCCCTGGAAAGCCCCCATGAGGTTGGTAAGCAATATTGTTCTCATTTTGCATTTGAATCACAGCAATATGAAAGACAAAAGGACACATTTTAAAAGCAATCTTTTGTCTTTGTATCTACCTTTATTTGCATCAACCTGTTCTTTTAAAAGCTGGCAAGATGAAGATTCCACAACCTGCATGGACAATCCTCCCCAGTCCTTAACTATTCTTACCATCAGAAGGTTTCCCTAGATGTCTGCCTGATCTAAATCTTCCTTGCTGCATTTTAAGTCTTTGGGTGTGGAAAAGCATTTCTATCTTTCCTTTCCATAGCAATTTGGCTGTATGTAAGGATTACCTTCATGACTCACCAGTTTTCTCTTTTCAGAACAATCCTACCTCATTTGGGTTTTCCTTCTTAATCATGTTTCCTTCTTAGTTGTGATTTTTTGATCATGCTGTCATTTCTCTAGCGGGGTCTCTGTCTCTCTTCAAGTGTCCAAAGCCAGACACTTTGTTCTGGCTGAGGGGTTTCATGGAGAAAAATTATTTCAGGCACCTGGTAGATGACACTCCTATTCATACATGTGAGTATGATGTCAGCCTTTCTCAGTAGCATGACATTGCTGATTCATCTTCAGCTTGTGACTGACAATCATCTCCAGATGCTTCTCTACACAATCACTGGTGAGCCAGCTGTTTCTTCATCATGTATCTGTGTGGTTGGTTATGCCCAGCCCGGTCCTTTTGAATTGTAACCTGCCAATTTCAGACCAGTTCTGTTAACTGCCAAAATAACTTCCCATTAGCACACTTGCAGCCCTTCCAGTATCAGTGGTCTCTGTGGATGTAACTGTTTCCACCAATCATCTAAATCATTAATGAAAATGGTGAATCACAGAATCAAAGAATCATTTAAGTTGGAAAAGACTTTTAAGATCATCAGTCTAATCATTAACCTAACACTGCCAAGTCCACCACTAAACCATGTCCCTAAGCACCACATTTACATATCTTTTAAATACCTCCAGGGGTGGCGACTCAACCACTTTCCTGTGCAGCCAGTTCCAGAGCTTGGGAACCCTTTTGGTGAAGAAATTTTTCCTGATAGCCAATCTAAACCTTCCCTAGCACAACTTGAGGCCTTTTCCTCTTGACCTATTGCTTGTTACTTGGGAGAAGAGACCAACAACCTCCTTTCAGGTAGTTGTAGAGAGTAATAAGGTGTCCCCTGAGCCTCCTTTTCTCCAGACTAAACAACCCCAGTTCCTTCAGCCATTCCTCATAAGACTTGTTCTCCATTCCTCATAAGACTTGTTCTCTAGACCCTTCACCAGCTTCATTGCGCTTTTTTGGACATGGTCTAACACCTCAGTGTCTTTCTTGTAGTGAGCAACCCAAAACTGAACACAGAATTTGAGGTGTGTCCTCACCAGTGTTGAGTACAGGGTGATGATCACTTCCCCAGTCCTGCTGGCCACACTATTTCTGATACAAGCCAGGATGCTATTGGCCTTCTTGGCCACCTGAGCCCATTGCCAGCTCATATTCATCCAGCTGTCAACCAACATTCCCAGGTCCTTTTATGCCAGGCAGCTTGCCAGCCACATTTCCCCAAGCCTGTAGTGTTGCATGGGGTTGTTATGACCCAAGTGCAGAACCAGTCACGTAGCCTTGTTGAACCTCATACAACTGGCCTTGGCCTATCAATCCAGCCTGTCCAGATCCCTCTGTAGAGCCTTCCTACCGTCAAGCAGGTCAGCAGTCCCACCCAACTTGGTGTCATCTGCAAACTTACTGAGGGTGCACTCGATCCCCTCGCCCAGATCACTGATAAAGATATTAAACAGAACTGGCCCCAGTACTGAGCCCTGTGGAACATCACTTGTGACCAGCCACCAACTGGATTTAACTCCATTCATCACAACTCTTTGGGCCTGGCCATCCAGCCAGTTTTTTTACCCAGTGAAGAGTGCATCCATCCAAACAATGAGCAGCCAGTTTCTCCAGGAGAATGCTGTGGGAAACGGTGTCAAAGGCTTTACTAAAATCTAGTTAGACAACATCCACAGCCTCTCCCTCATCCTCTAAGAGGGTCACCTTGTCATAAAAGGATATTAGGTTAGTCAAGCAGGACCTGCCTTTCATAAACCCATGCTGACTGGGCCTGATCACCTGGTTGTCCTGTACGTGCCACATAAAGCCACTCAAGATGATCTCCTCCATAACCTTCCCTGGCACTGGGGTCAGGTTGAAAGGCCTGTAGTTCCCTGGATCCTTCTTCCAGCCCTTCTTGTAGATGGGCATCACATTTACTAACCTCCAGTCAAACTGGGACTCTCCAGTTAGCCAGGACTGCTGATAAATGATGGAAAGTGGCTTGTTGAGCACTTCTGCCAGCTCCCTCAGTACCCTTGGGTGGATCCCACCTGGCCCCATAGACTTGTGTGTCCCTAAGTGGTGTAGCAGGTCACTAACCATTTCCCCTTGGATTATGGGTGCTTCATTCTGCTCCCTGTCCCTGTCTTCCAGCTCAAGGGGCTGGGTACCCAGAGAACAACTGGTCTTACTATTGAAGACTGAGGCAAAGAAGGCATTAAGTACCTCAACCTTTTACTCATCCTTTGTCACTTATGTTTCCCCCCACATTCAATAAAGGATGGAGATTCTCCTTAGCCCTCCTTTTGTTGCTAATGTATTTATAGAAACATTTTTTACTGTCTTTTATAGCAGTAGCTAGATTAAGTTCTACTTGGGCTTTGGCCCATCTAATTTTCACCCTGCATAACCTTGTGACATCCTTGTAGTCCTCCTGAGATGCCTGCGCCTTCTTCCAAAGGTCATAAACTCTATTTTTTTCCCTGAGTTCCAGCCAGAGCTCTCTGTTCAGCCAGACCAGTCTTCTTCCCCACCAGCTCGTCTTTTGGTACACAGGGATGGCCTGCTCCTGTGCCTTTAAGATTTCCTTTGTGAAGACTATCCAGCCTTCCTGGAGTCCTTTGCCCTTCAGGACTGCCTCCCAAGGGACTCTTGTCAACTAGTCTCCTAAAGAGGCTAAAGTCTGCCCTCCAGAAGTCCAAGGTAGCAGTTCTGCTAACTTTCCTCCTTACTTCTCTGAGAATCAAAAATTCTATCATTTCATGATCGCTGTGCCCAAGACCGTCTCCAACTGTCACATCACCCTAACAGTCCTTCTCTGTTTGCAAACACCAGGTCCAGCATGGCACCTTCCCTAGTTGGCTCCCTCACCAACTGTGTCAGGAAGTTATCTTTCACACACTCCAGGAACCTCCTAGACTGTTTCCTCTCCACTGTATTGTATTTCCAGCAGACATCTGATAAGTTGAAGGCCCCCACGAGAACAAGGGCTAGTGATTGTGAGACTTTTCCCAGCTGCTTATAGAATATTTCATCTGCCTCTTCATCCTGATTAGGTGGTCTATAACAGACTCCCACCATGATATCTGCCTTGTTGCCCTTATCCCTGATTCTTACACATAAACACTTAACCTTATTGTCACCATCATCAAGCTCCATACAATCAAAACACTCCCTAACATGCAGGCATACCCCACTTCCTCCCCTTCCTTGCCTATCCCTTCTGAAAAGTTTATAGCCATCCATTGCAGCACTCCAGTTGTGTGAGTCATCCTACCATGTTTCTATGATGTCAACTATATCACAGTTTCCTATTGCACAGTGGCTTCCAGCTCCTCCTGTTTGTTGCCCATGCTGCATGCATAGCTGTAGATGCCCTTCAGTTGGGCTATTGATCCCATGATCTTTTGTGGGAGAGAAGCCCTAATTCCTACATGACCATTTTCAGGCACTTCCGTGGTTTCTATAACACATCGATAATCCTTGTGTCTTTGCTGCCACATGGATCTCCATCCCCTACCTCCACTGATACAGCAGACTAAAGGAGGTCACTAGCATAACAGGACTCTTACGGAGACAGAACCCAGAATGCTCTTTGAAACCTCTTTAGATTTTGACAGTCAGCCATTGATAATTATTGTCTAAATATGATTTCCAAATATCTCACACCCACATTATTTCAATTTTGTTTATTTTCTTAGCTTATTTATGAGAATGTCTTCTTAAATGACATCAGGAGCCTTACAAAATTTGAGACAGATAAGATCTACTATCTCCATCCACACAAGGTGTGTTTCTCTGTCAGAGAAATTAATAAGGTTGCTTTGACATGATTTGGTCTTCATAAACCCATGTTGGCTGCTGCTCATTTGTTTTCCTCTCAGTGCTTACAGGTAAGTCTAACTGGGACAAGGGCTCAAAATAGTAGCACAACGTCTAGCAGAAATGGAAGTTAAACTGACTGGATTACAACTCCATCTCTCTTTTCTCGTTAGAGCTGCATGTGGGATTTGTTCTTTCTCAGTTTTCTAGAACATAATCCTTTCTTCTGGGTTCTCAGGTAAAACCAGTAACAGCTCTGAAATTGCTTCAGCCTGTTCTTTTAAGTACTGGGGGATAAGGTTCATGATGATGATTTGATAAAACTAATTTATTGGAGTGTTCTATAACACATTCTTTTCCTTTTTGGGCCTGACATTACCTCTTTGTTGCTGGCATTTCTTGGATTTGCCACCTGGTTGCAGTTGATCTCTTTACCAAAGACTGAAGCAGAAAGAGATCAAATACTTCACCTTTTTGGCATCATCTGTCAGTGTCTTTCTCTCCCATTGAGCAGCAGACCAAGACCTCCCTTTGTTGGGGTTTTGGAGGGTTTTTGTTTGGTTGGGTTTTTCTTCTTTACTGAGAAATTTGTTGGTTTAGTTATTCTTATGTCCTATTTGCATCACTGGTTTGTGTTTTGTGTTTTTTGGTCCTGTGTGCTTATGCTATTCTTTTGGGTTTGTCTTTGCAACTGGACTTACTTTTTACCTCCTGTATGCTTTTTAACTTGTTCTTCAGCAAAATGCAGCAGTTGTGATACAAGCAGGTTTCTCTCTCCTGCATTTTCTCTCCATCCTCAATTTTGGGATAAGTTGTTCTTGTGTTGTTAGTATTGCTTGGTCTCCCTTTTTCTGTGGGCTTGTCACCCATGGGATACTACCCACCCCCTGAATTTACTGACGGTTGTCTTCTTGAATTCCTGTAAGGGTTATTCAGTGTTCTCTGTGTTCTTTCTTGGGATTACAATTGCTTTCACTCAAATTATTCCCTGTTAGCGAAGAATGAAGTGCATTGTTTTTAACAGTGAGACTAATTCATCGTCGAACAGACCAACTCTTGTCATGATCAGAATATTCCATTTTTTTCAAAACAGTGTTGTAATGGAGTGATGTAGGCCAAATGCAGAAAATATTAGGTGGTGTCTCCTCACCTTTAAAACTCTATATCTCTGAAAGTTTACATAGGTGTTTGTTGGCTCCCTCACAGGAAACCTGCAGCAGAGCCAGTGGTAGAACCAAATCCCCGTGGCCTGCTGCAGTGTCAAAACCATGGATTCATCCATCATTGCTCTCTAAATTATGTCTTTTGCACTTAGATAATTTAGACTTCCCTGTATTTGAAGGAAGTTGCTGATTCACTGAGCAATCACACAAAACCAAGCAGTCCAGAGACTGAAAGGGCAGTTTGAGGGACTGATATGTAGAGACTCTTTGGAACATGATGCAGCAAGATCCATCAAAAGTAATTCAGAAGTCACTTTAAAATTTGCAGGTAAAGCATGACTTCTGGATTGAGATGAATTTCCAAATCCCTTTTAAAACCTGTACAAAGAACACAAATGATGTTTTTTTTTAAATCCTTACTGTATGTTTAATATACATGTTCCTTTGTTGAAGTAGAGAAAAGCCATGTGTTTCATTATATGGGGTTGTATGGACCCATATCTTGGTTTTTCCTCTCTTTATTAAAATCAAAATAGATGGCACTAATCCCTGAAATAAAGGATAAGTTATTTCTTCATGTTCAAAGTATGAGGGTTCCACGGTTGCTCTTACACTGATCAGTTCAATGATTTTACTTAAAAATGGAATGGTTTAAACATAAGACATAATTAAATAAATACCTGCTATAGTTACCACATTGGTATGCTCCCTTTTGCTGGTTTGAGCACATATTTCCTCTACTGAAGTCAGTTACGGCCCATACAAATTGATTTCTACACCTCTTCCTACATTCTGTGAGTATCTGCAGAATCTGGGCCTATGTCCCCTTTCTGATCTCATACTGATGTAATTCTGCTGATTTTCAATGGAATTACATCAGTGTTTAAATTGCTGGCTTTATTTGGGTTGTTCACTGAGATCCATGTAGAATGGGTCACTTAAAAGGTCATACATTCTTCTTTTATGAAAACAGCAAGTGCTTTTGGGCAAAGAATGTCTTTTTTCTTCCACATTTTATGGGTCTAACACCTAGTTTGTAGGTACTACCACAATATAAACATTATTACTCTTGAGAACAGGTACTAGACAAACTACATTCGTTCCGTGGATTCTTGAAACTCTATGTGTTGCTAGGAGTTGCTTTCAAATAGGGGAGAGGATTTGAGATATTTGTAGTAGAGAGAACATTCCAAAATGCTCATCACTGATGACCTCCATCTCCTTTCTTTGGAGGAAAGATTAAGTTCTCATGGGCTTCAGTGGGACCTGGTAGGCTGTGCTTCCTCTTCTAATCATTGTGACTGAAGGAATATATATATTCATGCTGCTAGGGATGATATACATCAGCTTGTTCACTTGCAGACATCTCTTGCTGACAGGAACTTGGACCATTGTATTCAACTTAGTGCTGCTACAGCCATTTTTGAGGATACAGTTGTGGCTTAAACTTGACTAGTTAACACTGATTTTTCCTAGAGGGAGCTGCACCATGCTAAACATGTTTTACATCAGAGCTGTATTTTTGCAGGAGGTTTTGCTGGTGTGATTGTATTGGTGCCAGAGACCCAAGCAGATATAGGAGCTTTGCTCTATCTCAGCTCTCTGGGAATAAAATTGTGTGAAAAAATCTGAAAACCACAATTCTGAAAGTCCTGTTAAGAATTAATGCTCAATACCTCATATTATTGTAAAATTATGTAATTTAGCCTTCCAAGTCTGGGAATGGGCAGAGCAGACTGTTGTGCTTTCTAACTCCTCATTACAGAAGCATGTCATGTAACAGAGGCTGTCTTTCCTACACTTGTGTTGCTGTTGTTGGTTTACCTCTGCTCTTAGAACACAACTTCAGTCTTTGCTTCACTCCTCCCTTTCCTGTCCCAGTTCTGGGCCAAACTTGGCAGAATGAACTGATACAGTGTAAAAAACAAAAAAACCCAACAAAACCAGGCTGAGCCGAAGAATACCCCCAAAGAAATGAATGACCTCTGCATCACCTTCACATCAAGGACTGAAATGTAGGTAAAGGGTCATTATGTTCTGCTGGGCTGACACAGCACAATACTAATTTCTACTTTTGCCACATCCTATCCTCACTGTAGATGGCCAACATAATGAGGACAATCTGCTCAGATCGGGAAACCTGTGCTCTATGATGTATTCAGGGGTTATATCTACAAGACAATGTTACTGGAACTTAGGGACTCTGTAGTATTGCATTAGGCACATATATAAACAAGTGAACTGTACGCACTGAAGTGACTTGAATGAGAACAAACGGTTTCAATGTAATTAAAGCATAATTCAGTGAGTTAATTTTCTTTAGTTGTAGGTGGACACAGTTAATTGAGACTGCAGATAATTGACACTGCAGATGTCAGCAGAGCATTTGGCCCTTCCTATTTGTGCTCACAGATTTTTGTTTGTTTGATGATTACAGTGCTGCTGATCCCGCATGTTGAAAATAGACTACCAAGAAATGGCCAGAAGATTTACACTTTCATAAGGAAACACACCCGAATAAGGAGAGTAAAATCTGGCCAGACCTTGGCTAAATTGCCTCACAGTCAACCTCCCAGAGTGATTCCTCTCAGGAACATAGCAGGCCCCTACAAACATGGGTTGGTGCCCTCTGGAAGGGCATTTTCTTGACGTAACTCTCAGACCCGGTGGATCTCCTTCAGCTGCCTGGCTTCTAAAAGGTGAGGGAGAGACTCTGACTCTCAGAGCATAAGGTCTGGCTGACCTGAGGTGAGGCTCATTTTACAACTGAGGTAGGAGCTCTGTGTCCTTGACAGTTGCTGGACTGGATCAAGGAGGTGCTCAGATGCAGCCATGTCCTTCCCAGCCTAGCAAGTTTGTTGGTGTCTCATGTGTGTTTCACAGAGAGCATCTGCCTCTTGGTTTTGCTGCTTGGTGAATGATTGCTTTCTGTTGTAGAGGACATTCAGTCTCTTTGCGATGATCAGAGAATCAAAGTATAATTTAGGCTGGAAGGAATCTCAGGAGGTCATCTAGTCTAATCCCCTGCTATGATGTCCCAGAAACCTGATCAGAGAGTTTAACCCCAGTTTTCTAAGTACAAGAAGGCAATTTGGTACTGTACCGATAAATTTGAAGTTCATAGAATTAGCTGGTTTGAAGGATTTTCCAGTGCACCTATTGTCATGATACTTGACAAGTCATTATATATAATTCATTGTTAGAGTATCTTGTGCTTCAGTAATTTTTTTCTTTGCAGTGCCCTCTGGAAAGAAATTTCACTGATAAAGTTCTTTGTTATTAAATATCAAACTAACTTAATCAGGAGCTGCCTGCCACTCACTGCTGTGTTTTAGTGCTTTTAGAAACTGCTGTATCACAGTGTCTCTTTATTGAGTTGATTGTGGTCTGCTCCAGCTGTACTCCATAAAGGTATGTAGGTGACTTCTTCGCATTACTTCAGCTGTTCTTCCAAAATGTTTAGATAGCTTCAGGAGAACTAACAATCATTTTACATGTGAATGCCTCACTCAAGGCGACCATGACAAAACTTCCATGATTAAGACAGCAAGGAATTTCTCTGGCGTATGTACATATTTTGGATTTTACTCTTGGATGGGTTTTTTGCCTCTGCTGAGCTTGAAAATTCATTAAAGCAAAGATTGTCTCTTTCAAGTACATTAGCACAGTGAAGCCATGCTTTATGAATGGAAACAGACATACTGTTTTACATGGCACGTCCCAGTATGCTACTCATCAGTACATCTGACTGCAAGGTGATTGCTTTCTGTATTGGTAATCTGACCATAAGGACATGACAGAGTCTTGTGTTGTTAACCTCTGTGAGGATCTGTTGTTGTTGTAAATTTCATCTTAACTATCTCTGGGTTACTCAGAAAAGTTCAAGATTAGGTAATAATATAGACCTCATTCCCACCCTGTCTTTTTTAGGATCTGCCATAAAGCTCCTAACAATCACTGTGTTCTCTATTTTAAACAAATGATGTGTTCAATAGTCCTTATACAGTAATCTTGACTTTCCTGATTCTTTGATGTGAAAGAATGTGCCACAACTCTTTCTTCTCCTCTTCTTCATCTTTTTTGTCTTGAATTGCATTTTCTTTCATGATTAAACTTGATGTTTTCTGCTTATGCTCATTTTGTGACCTCTCCTAGCTTCTGATCATGTCCCTGCTGAGTGCACGCCTCTATTATCATACTGTCTGCAATGCTGTGGACACCTGCTAAGACTGAAAAAACCATCATTTTTCAGCTGAAACAATTCTCTAGCAGCCTGTGATTCCAAGAGTTAAGCTGTGGAATTTGAATTTTTTCCCACTGGGTGTTTAAAGTGCTCAGCACAAGTAACTTGCTGTCTAAGCTAAACTGTCAATACTGAGGCATGTCAGCTGACATTTGAGCAATTTTATCTCCAACTGGTTTGCTAGGTTTAAAATAATGCTGTCTTTTTTCAGAGTTGTAGGATCCAGGCAGACCCACATGTGATCATATTCCTTCTTGTTAACGTCCTAAAATGTGAACCTTGTCTCTCACTGGAGGTTGGATGGATGTTTCTTGGTAATTATTTAGGTGTGGTCAAATACTGATATAGGTTAGGCAGAAGGATTAGATAGCCTCTCAGGATTCTGTACAGTACTCTCTTAGCCATGGGAAGGGTTAGCCCATTTTCACATTATTTGAGTGTTTTTCAATTTCTTCAATGCCTGTTTATTAAAGGACTTCCACCTGTGCATATATAAAATGTTTCCACTTTCATTTATGCTCATTTGATCTTTGAATATATGTTAATACTCACATTCTTACTGTCTCATTTGTGACTATTTATGTTCAGCTGTCCCAAAACCAGTTTCCCTTTCAAGAATTAGTCCTATGGGTAAAGTAGTCAGCCCAGTCTGCAGAGATTTTTTGTGATTAATTATTAGTAATTTTCCATCCACAACTCTTCACTTCCACAAATCATTTAGGTGAATTACACAGGGTAAAATGTTCTAAGGATTTAGGCACAGGACTTTGATATGAAAGGTGCAACTGTAACTGCAAGATTTGCTCAAACAAAGGAATTGTGAGATTAAATGTGAGTATTTCTCTCACCAGATATCTAAATGAAATGAAGAGAAGCATGTTTAGAAATATGACTACAACTCAACTGCACGTTCATCTTCAGTGTGGAAAAAACTGACCTATTTCTTCATGCTTTGTACCCCAAATAGTCTATATACTGACTTAAAAAAAAAAAAAAAAGACTATTCTCCATCTGGAAATGTGCCCCATAGTTTGCCACTTCACATGTATTTGTCAAGATCATTGTGCAACAGCATGTCCTGTTGTACAAGTTCATTTAGTTCTCCCTGATGGTGTTACTGATGGGACAACTGTATTTGTTTATAGGGCAACTACAGCCAATGTTTGCACTGGATGCTCTCAACTTTCATGGCATTTGCTGTACCAAGTGTAATGAAGTGGAAGGGAAAACCAGAGAAACAGAAATAACGATATTAGTTTACATTAAAGTGTATTGATCAAAATACTAGGTTTTCCAGTCTCTACTTACTGTGTCATGTGTTCCAGCCCCTGAAAGGGTTTTGAATGCAGTGAAATCAGAACTTCTAAAGCAGAACAGAAGACTCTCAGAATTTAATTTCCTATTAAGTACTGCGATACCCTGTTGATATTGGTGCTGTGTAATGATTTAATTGTATTTTGATATCAAAAGATGGATTTATTTCCTAGAAACTAGAAGTATCTAGAATATTACTTGCAGCTGCAAGGTCAGTTCTCCTTTCTTCCACCCCTAAACCAAATTGATTTTCCTCTTGATTGTCAGTTTCAGTGCAATATTTTTCATTATTTATTGTTTAGAATTTATTCACTTTCATTATCTTATTACCTTTGGGGAAAGCATTTGATAGTGTTGAATGGCACAGAGAGGTTGGATTAAAAAGAGAAAAATCATCAATTAAATGACAAAATATGGACTGAAACTGTAAGAAGCATTGTAGCATCTTTGTCTCAAAGCTAGGCAACACTGGACATAATAGCAGTGCTCCTCTGCTTATGACTTTATTCCCACTTTGTATTTTCCTTTAACAGATACTGAAAATGAAACCCATAGAATGACAATTAGCTGCTCACCTGTAAGTAACGATGGCTTACAACAAGTTTAACAATTTGGTAAAATTTTACTCTGATACATATTACATAGTCTCATATAGGAATTAAACAGCAAAACTGAACAGCATGCCCATGCTGAAGATAGTCTATCCAATTTTTTTAATATTGTTATCACGGAATATTTCGATATGTCTTATCTACACAGAATTCTTGAAAGGGTATTTATAGATGTCCTCTGGGATAGGGGACATGTCAGATTGACATTAAATACCCTGTTGCAAAAGCTCAATGGTTAAAAGATATTGAAACAGGTGGCAGACCTCTTACTATACCCAAACAGAAAACATGGTATTTTTAGTTGCTGCTTTAAAGGAGTAGAGAAGAACCTGTTTTCCCCATTAATACTCTTTCTAATGTTAAAGCCCTGTACAATGCCTCCATCCCTCAGAAGCCTGAATTAAGTCATTTCTTATTGGGTATTATCATCACTAATTTGAGATCATAATTGAACAATGTGCTTTTAGATCTGACCTAAAACATTTGGAGTCCATGTGGGAGAGCTTGTCTTGCCTCATAGTGCTGTATAAAAGACAACACAAGCTTTCTTAAGCAGAATAACTGAAGCCTGGGGATATAACACACCATTTTCATCCCTTGGAGCTAGTCAACTTACCACAAAGATGCTGCCCACTTCTCATCTGTGCTAGCCTGTCCTTTGCTGAGTTCATGGATGATCTCTGACTATGTTAACTGTTACCGACGCAAAAGATATACTAGCTAAGGATATCCGTGGTGACTGTATATTGACTGGAGAAAACTGAATGTTCTGCATGTTGTCCTGTCCTCTACATGTAATTTCTTGCTATTATAACTAACATTATTTGGCATTTTTGTTCACAAATATGAGCTTCGAATAAACTAAGTCTTACTTATCCCTTTGAATTGTTTTTTTCTGGGGAAAACACTTCTTTTTTTGATCATGACAGATACATAAAAATAACTCCAATTAAAAAAAAAAAAGGTAAAACATTTTTCCGTCCTTTTTCAAAAAGAAAAAGGAAACTGCATTTCAGTGTCCATACATTTGGGATAAAAATTTGGGGTAGAAATTTAAACATGCAATTTTACATGACATTTTTATTTAGCATCTTACATTCAGCTTTAGATAGCCAACTATATATTTCTTACTAAACAAAATATTGACTTCCCCTCCACAATTAATTTCAGTTTTCCACAGTTAGTCAATAGAATCAAAGCAAACAAGACACCTGCATTACTTGCAATCTGAGATAAAGCAGTCTGGTGAATAAAATCCAGTAGTCTAGGCTCCACATTGTGGATTACCTTTGGTTCTTTCATCAGCTGGCCTTGCAAATTAAGGCAAAAACTCTGCCATCCTGACACACTGGCATTTTTGCACTCATTTTGCAAAGACAAAAGTAACAGTGGCAGCACAGCAACTGGGAATCATGATTGCATGGTTTCTTTATGTAAATGTGTTTTGCTGAAGTATCATTGTGGACAGACATGTTAAAATAAAGTATAACATGTGTTTACATTACATTTGCTTTTGTCATGAGCCCCAGTCCTGCCGCTATTGCATTCCAGAAGGATGTTGCTTTAGCAGTCTCTCATAAAATGTAAACTGTTATTTTATGTCTCCCTCTCACTGCCTACATTTTTGTTTTCCATATTCCCCTTGCACTGCATACACTTGAGGGCCCAATGCACATGGTGGCATTTTCTACTGAACAAACAGCCTTATCTGCTAGTCCATGGAGCATCACTTGGAATTGTCACTGAATATTATCCCCAACCTCACTCATTCTCTCTATTTGGAGATGAGAAGAATGATTTCAACTTAAAGGAGTTTCATCAGGGATATATTTGCCCCAACAAGCTGTGGGCTGTATAATGACAGCCGACCCCTCTGTGTTGCAGGAGGCCTCCCCCTGGAAGAATCCCATTGTCTGGATTGGCAATTTTCCTTCTTTGGCATGAAGAGCTGGCATACGGGATCCACTAGTGGGCTGATAACTCTGTAAACAGTGAAATTAAATCTTCTGACAGTCTCCTATAGGAATTTCATTAACTGCAGGCCCAATTATAGAACTTCACTGCAACTATGGCACAGGGATGCTATTTAGCTGCCTTATGGAAA
The DNA here is from genome assembly GCF_047716275.1 of Strix uralensis. Lineage (NCBI taxonomy): Eukaryota > Metazoa > Chordata > Aves > Strigiformes > Strigidae > Strix > Strix uralensis. Next base: position 67,976,735 of record NC_134012.1, read on the forward strand.
ATATGCTCTCCACTTCCTTTGGTAGTAGGATGGCCTGTCCTCCATAGGTTTACATGTGCTTTCCATCTCTTGGCAGGGGGGATGTTTGTTTTTCCCAGGCCTTTGAACTCATAAGTGCTTTTCAACAGATAACAAGAGCTGAATATTTATCCTCCATATGTGTAGTAGAAGGACACAGTTTACCATCATTGTACTCTGAAATGTGCGCAGGAAGTTCAGATATGTTTGACTATCTAATAGTAATTCATGTTTTACAAATCATGACTAGTTTGGTACAAGTGAAAGGGTTTCAGAAGCTTTAGATCCGCCAAGAGGAAAAGTCCAACTATGAGGAATCACTTGAAAACATAACCAATGAAGGGGAAAATGGAAAAGAAAGAAAGAGACGCAAGTCAGGAATCAGTTTCACAGCACTGCTAAAATGCTTCAACATCTTTGGCAGCACAGGTAGACAGCCATAAACTTGGCAGGCCCCTAAACTGAGTGCTCATCTGTACCAAGGTGTCACAGGCCCCCTGAAAAAATAGAGGCTGAGAGAGGTGCAAGGTGATCTGTGTTTTTTCTGCCTTGTCTTTGGGCTGCAAGATCTATGCTGCAGCTCTAAATCATAGCTGTGTCAACAGCCAATAGAAAAAAGTATTGGGAAGACACCAATGCTATATGCAAGTGGGAATCATCTCACCATTAGGTCCTTTCAGGAATGCTACACAGAGGCGATGATTAAGTCCTTACAAATGTTGATCTATCCTGTACGGCTGGTGGGGAAAAAGCTATGAAACAATAAGGAAATGGGTAGGTTTCTAAGACAGAAGTAGAATCAGAGGATAGATATTTATGTCCTGGAAATGCAGGGTACTGTCAATAGTGATTTTGGAGAGGCTACATTCTACATGATGGCAGAATATTCAGGAAATGTTCTGAGACATATTTTAAGATTGGAGAGAAGAGAGCAATCCATGTGGTTAACCTGGGAATGATCCACATGGAGGCTGTGGTTTACAATATGGAGATTGCCAAGAATAAGGATATAGGACCTGAAAACTGCAGCAGTGGAGAAAGTAGTCTCATCTCTGAGAGGGGACTGCATAATTTAGGGTGTGTCTTTAAGAAGTTGGGAAGAAAGAGGCAAGAGTGAACAATGTAATAACCCTTTATGATTCCACCAATTACTGCATGGGAAAAGTCAAGGAAACAGTAAATGAGAGACTCAATAGCCTGAGGTATAAGAAGAATAACAGGTATATCAGGAAAATAATCAGGTTTGTGGAGTAGTGGACACATATCAAGGAAAATAAAAATTTAGAGAAGCCCCTTTGGAGAAAAAAAATTCAAAATAATAAAAAAAAAAATTCTGCTTTGAAATACATTGCAGAAACAAGCATTGATTGGAGCTCATTTCCTTCAGGCCTGTATATTAATGTCTCTGCAGTATGTTTTTATTCTTCAGCCTGATGCTGGTTTGATCACACTGGCTGGGGTGAGTTGTGCTTTTCCCCTACAGTCACTGCTTTCAAAGAGCAGAAGGGTCTAAGAGGGCAGAGCTGAGCAGAGGCAAGCTGCCCCTATGCAGCAGCCTTTGCACCTCATCTCTCCCATGGAATTAACAGATGAGACATCTGACTATTCCCTGTTATGGGATCTTACCAAGCAGAACTTTGGTGAAGCACTAGGTGGCCTTGTTTTTCATCTCTTCTGGCAGAGGAGATGACAGTATGGTATGGTAGTTTGCAAGTCAGCTTGATGTCTTTCGAAGGGAGAGGTCTTCAGTTCCCTTCTGACTTCAAGACTTCAAACATGCCAAGAAAGAATTTACATGCTTAAAATGAATAAGTAATTTTATTGTGCAAGTAAGATGAGTGGGATGGCCACATGTTTTAAAGCATGTTCATGTGCGTCCAGAGATATGAAACTGACCCTTGCTACAGACTCATGCTAAGAACTTCTCTGAACTGACTCAGCTGCAAACACACTAGTTCCACCTGTGGAGTCAAAAGCAGACGAACATGACTGTAATCATATGAGTCTCTTGGGCATTGGGACTGGAAAACCTTCTTCAACCACGTTCTCCAGTGGGCCAAGGATGTTCCAGAGTGCCTTTGATACCCCTGCCTGCCACAACTTTCTCCAAGTGCAATGTCATCAAGGAACAGGGAAAATGTTTTGTGCATGGCTCAGTCAGTGTTTATGACTACACCCTGAAGCTATTGCATTGTGCTGGACTTGTTTCAGTGCCGAGGCTTGCTTGTTGACCTGGATTCATGAAGTACTTTGAAACTGAGACTACTAGCCTGTGCTAAAGCAATGAAGTGAACAGGCGTTTTGTCTCCAACATGGCAGGACCAATCTGCACAGGTAATCAGAGAGGCTGACCAAGTTCTTTCTCATTTTTTCTCTACCAAGTCTGCCTAGTCCCTTCCAAACCTAGCTGAAAGCCAGATTTCTTGTGTGAATTGGCTTGAAATTCTGGGTTAAAGAAGCTTCATATACCAAAGGACAAATCAAATGAGATATACTAAAAAAACCCAAGTAAATATATTTTTAAAAACTTTCTGACTTCTAGAGGTTTGTACAAGTTCAAAACAATATACCTGGAACTAGATTTTGGTGTTTGTACCAAACTGTTTACTTGTAATATATTATGCAACATCTTTCTCTGTGGGCTTTGTAAAAATCTAAGCTGTGTGTGGTCCCCGGTACATATGGGAAACAGAGCTGGAACTTAAACTGTCTGTGTTTGTAGCTGCATTTACTGTCTTTAACGGACATTTGCATTACATTACCAATACCGTAAGTCTTTTCCCAGTCCTGCTACACCTAGCTGTATTTATAATATATTGTGAACAGGAGATTGTAGCTAGTCAGCTGCAAAAGTTTTCATAGAAACTGCTAGAGCTCTTCCTCTCTCCTAGCCCACTCTACCAATTTACCTTTTACAGAATAAATTCTGACTAACAAATAGAGCCTGGAGTTGAATCAGGTGACATAGAGTATCATCGAAGATTGAATGTTACCTCTTAGCAATTTCTATTGCTTAGTTTTTGCCTAGTCAGTCCTTGCTATTACTGCCCATAGGTCCTATTGTTCATTTTGTAAGCCTTGGATTATCAGTAATGACTGAACCATTTCCAACTATCTGTATGATCTGCTTATTATAGACTTCTGAAACCAATCCACCAGGAAGCATCCACCTAGATAGTTCTTAACTATTTCTTAGTCTTGTCTGGCATTTTCTTCAAGGAAATTTTAAAAAAGTCCTTTTTCTTGGAATAATAATGACACTGATAAAACTACCTTCAAAATACTTGTTAGGACTTAGAATCAGGGATTGGTGTATATTAAATACCATATGCTTAGGAAAAAAGTGTCCTTGCTGAAGTTGCATCTCTCCCTCTACTCAACTACTCTCTCAGTTCCTGCGAGATTGTTGCTGAATTTCCAGGGCAATGATGTCCTATTTCTCAGTGACCTACTGACACAGGGGAAGGTCTAATGCACTGGCTAGCCTTGCACCATATAGGATATTGCTCCAGTGTCTCTTGCTGTAGGGAGTATGATGACATATTCGTGATGATAAATTGTTGCGATATACTAGAGCTACTGCTGTTTTCACATATACTTGAAGGATCAACACTAGGCACTTATGCATTAAGTTTCAGCTACTCCAAAACAAGATGGGGCAGGAATTTCTGGGATGCCACAGCTTTTTGTTTGACAGGTTTCTTCAAAAGTGATTAAGCTACACCTTTGTGTTTAGGATCCCTTCCCTTCTAAAGTATAGTCCAACATGTGTTTGATAACAGCACAGTGAGCAGCTGATGCAAAGGAGATGACCAACAGGAAAGGATAAGGAAAAAATCTGCTTTTGTTTACCAGACAACAATTGATGTTCCTCCATTCTGACATGTTTTGATGGTAGATAGCTTAAGAGGAAGGCAGGAAGCCAACTGTTGACCTACAGTACTTAGCAACGAGTTAGTGCTTGGAGGGAATGTGTCCTGCCTTTGGAGCAGTTGGAAGTTTTGAAAAGCATGTCTGCATTATAGCTAGACCTTGGGTACTTGGCGGTGACAGTATGATGAAATTGTTGGCATCCTTTGTGACTTATGTATGTCCTCTGAGTTGACTTTTTAAACTTCACTCTATGAGGGGTCTGTAGGGATAAAAGGGGACAGTCAATAGCTATGGAAGGGGATCTGTCAGGGCACAAAGATGCTTGCTGTGGAAGAAGTGGGAAGATTCCTGCTCTCTGCAGGAAGCTCATTAACCCCTGGAAATGTGCTTTTGGTCCCTCTCACTGCTCTTCCTGGTTTCAGCCAGAGGTTTAGGTTTCTATGTAGTCAGTGACCAAGAAAGTTGCTACTTGGCAGGGTGAGAAGGCCCGGTTCCTCTTTGGCTCTCCAAAAATTCACCTCATCCAGAGTTATAACATCAGATTGTCTGTGATAGTGAGCACATGTTTCTATCCCTTACATCTCTGGGACATGCCAAAATTCTTCCCTGCTGCCATTTTACTGTTATCTTTCTCAGTTATGACTGTGGCAAGCCACACAACAGTTCCTTCTCTATTAAAAAAAAAAAAAGGCCTGTAGTGAATATGAATGAGGAGACTTGGTACGATTTTGCTTGATCACTTGCTTCCAGCCTATATAAGATATATATTTTATTCAGAGTTTATCCACGTCCTCAAAAGATTACTCAAACCTAGTCATGACTGACCAAATGCTGAACCGCCTCTCCAGCCATGCCCATGCAAGCTGTGTCTGGGTCTGAGCATATCCTAGCACCCCAAGGGCTGCAACTGGTAAACCATGAAAATATTGACTCTTGGACACTGGACAAAAAGGCACTAAAGAATCGCCTATGTGCTGGTTCAAAACCCATACACACTAAGGTGAAGGGAAGATTAGAGCAAAAGCCAGGTAAAAGCCTGAATGAGCCCTTCACTGTGTTGTATTAGTACTCTCTTTGGTTGGTATTCACACAACACTAGGAGTTCCCATAACATTCTCCACCATGGACTTAAAAACAATTAGTCCCTAAACTTGATAAGTGCCCACCCCAACCCTACTCTAAGTAAGCTCTTTTCTACCTTTCACAAGCCACAAAGGCTCCTGTGACAATGTGATTGACGCTATGGGACCTTTTCAAAATGAGGGCGGTTGGGCATCCTATTGGATGTGAAACCCCAGGCCACTCTGTAGTTTGGGAAGGAAGCACCAGAATAGCTGCCAGCACCTGGAGCAAATGCCAGCACCTGGCAGCAAGTGGGAGAGGGTAGCAGGTTGGGACAGGGGGAAGCATGCTGTGAGGACAAGAAGCCTACTGCTGCAAAACAACATGTGATGGTCAGCAGCTCCTGCACAGGCAACTGGGATATTTCTGAAGTTTTCTTGGCTGGTGAAGAGGCTTCTCTGGGTCTGTTGTGCCTCTTGAGTCCCTGCTGTTACTACCATTCCTTCTTTCCCAAGCATTCTAGCCAGTGCTGTTAGTCCATGTGATGCCTTAAATTTTCACATGTTTCAGTGAACAGGCCTTGAAACCAGCTCCGCTCAGACATCCTTTGATACAGGAACATTTTAAAGTTATTTTGTTTGTCAAATTGGAGTTTCAAATTATTGGCAGATTTGTGTCTCTAGCCGCCATTCCCAAGATAAGAAAAGGAATAGACAACTGAGAAAAAGACCAAATATTTTGGTTCAACATTTTTATAATGAAGCATTTTGGGGTAATGTTCTGCTTCAGCACATAACTAAATATAAGTTTCTGAAGCAGAAACTCCACCTTACCCCTAACTTAAAATATCTGATCCTGAATGAAATTCTGCAGACAAGCAAGGCTAGTAGAAGAGTGGGGAAAAGAGGAGGAAGTAGGCTTTTGGAGAAGGCAAGGTACCTAAGCATGATTATTAAAAGGAATTATAAGAGAAAAGAATCCTAGTTATTGCCAAGCTCTAGGTGTAACTCTGCCTGCTGATGGCTACTTTGCTTTTTGAGCAGCTTTTGTCTAGGACCGTCTGAGTACAGCCTCTGAATTTTCAATGGCCATTTGCATTTGGAGGGGAACTGGCATTACCTTTGTTCAGCTAGCTGCTGGAAAACAGGACAGAAAAGCCCTGTCTTATACCACAAGACATGGAACCAGGTCACTTTCCTCTCTGACCACTGGCCACATTTCATCCATGGGTGACACTGGCTCTGAAAGCACTTGGCTGCACAGCTCTTGTGACATCCTCCTGAGGCAGTATATTTCAGTCTCACACAGCATGCCCATACCTCAGTAAACCTGGTGAGTTACCATATTCACCAGCCCTTCAGAGTCTTACAGCAGAAGCTGTTGCAGTCTTAAATAAATGTAAAGGCCTTTATTGCGAAATCTCTGTTGCAGTTTCTGCAATGTGGAGAATTATTCTATTTGGTGCTACTAGGGCTCTCACTGTGATATACTTTAGATTAACAAGACATCAATTCTCAGTCAAGAGGCTACTTAAAAGCACTCCTAATTCAATGACTTGTGCAGTTGAATTAGTTCATTCAACATCACTTTTGCCATTTATGCTGGTGGTGGGATGGGTGTTGTGCCTCCTGTCTTTGAGATTCTTGCCTTCTTTGTGCAAACCTTGCCTAGAAATAAGTAGGTATGGTACATGGTAGGTATTTTTTTATCAGCTGAGTTCCAGCATTGAGACTCAAACGGCATGGGTGAGTATCCATAGAAGAGGGGGGGATTCTTTGGAAATGAGGTGATCAAAATAAACATTGAACATTGGATGTTTCAAAAATATCAGATCCCTTTGACTTCACCCAGAGTGATGGACAGCTAAGCTCTCTGGCAGTCAGTGATACCTGTGGACCACAGCTTTGTCACTAACACTTGTGCTCTAGTTTTCTTTCTGTGTGGATAACATTACACAGAAGAAAGGCTTGCCCCTCACTCCTACTCCATCCAGGCCTGCAGTGACACATGGTCTGGCCATTGCTTCTGTGGGAAAGGGCAGAGATGTTACCTGGATCCTGGCTGATGGCCAGAAGAACCCAGAACAACAGAGGCTGTGTACAGGCAAGAAACTAAGCTCCTCCAGGAACAGAAAAGTAACTGCGTAGGAAACAGCAGGCATTTTTGTTCCTGTATAAGGCTGTCCAGTTGTCTGTGTGAAATATAAATGTGATGGCCACCATCCAGATCTGGATCAAAAAGTGTCCACAACAGACCCCTACTTTGCAGCATCTGATAGCAACTCTAGAGGTACTAGTGGCTGAATGGGTAAGGAGAGCAACCATATCTGGAACTATAGGCAGGACACTGATGGGAACTGGTCATAGTTACTGCCAAGTTGTATCTGCTCTGCTGTGAAAAAAGGCTTTCATCTCTACAGTTAGTGGTCAGAAAAGAAAGAGCTTCATTGCTTTTAAAGCCAGCAGGATCACCTGCTGTGGTCCCCTGTGTGAAACACGTGGTAGATATGACAGCCTTTATTGTTTACTTTGAAAAACTAAATTCTTGTAAGTGGGTTATTTTTTGTATGTTTTAATTTTGTAAGCAGTTTTCCATCTCAGTATCCTATGTGCATTAGCAGCCACTGATGAATGAATAAAGTGTCTCAATTATATGCATGATGAATTGAATTCCAATGTATTTTACAAAATTTTCCCTTAAGCAAGGATTGTGTGATATGTTTGAATGATGGGGTTTTTAAGCCAAGTTGAAGGTTACAGAAGTGTATGAGATCTGTTAGGCCTTGGAGAAGTTCATGAAATAGGACAAATTATTGAGCTACAAAAGCTGAGAACTTGAGTTGGAAGAGAAGTGGATTTAGATGAACTGTTGTGTCTTTTGCAGTGGGCCCTAAGAATTAAGGGTGTGGGACAATGACCTATTGGAGAAGGACACAAACATTCCAGATATACAGAGATCATGAAGTTGTAGGACAGACTAGAAGTTCAAATTATGGTATGAGGGAAAGATGTCCATGCTCCTATTTGCTGTGTTTTGGAATTCCTTGGGTGGGTTTGATGGTAGGAGAGTCCCTCAAAAAATCCCTTGGTGTCAAGACCAGAAGAGAAGAGACCCTCTGAAGAGAAGAACAGATCAGCTATAGAGTCAGCAAACAGAGCAGGTGGGGCATTTTGTGGATAATTAGTTCTTCTGGAGAAGTAGGATTAACTATCACCTAGCTAAGAGGTTTTCCAAAAAGATGTCTGGAGTGGCTCTTGATGTGACTGTTGGGACAAAAAAATGTCATGCTGTGTCCAGACTGGTGGATGTGCACAGGAGCAGGGATGTCCAGTTCCTGCCATGAGTCATTCAGTTGAGGGCTGTATTCTTGACTTTGACCTTGTATGGTCATCTCAAGCAACTTTGGTTTAGAAAGCAAGTTGGTCCTTCATTTCTGAGTGCTCATGGCTGGACATAGTAGAGAACAGAAAATTCCATCTGTAGATGGTCTGAAAAATGTCTGAAAAATCAAGTCCCAGAAGCATCCTAAACATCAAACCACCTCTGAAATGTTGGCTTTGATGGGTGAGGGTTTCAGCGGTTCTGAGCTGTTCCACTCAGTTGGAGTGGAAAAAAGGACATCTGTGAACTTTTGTAGGACTCCAAGTTCTGCACAGGAAAATGGAGATGCAGAACAGAGGCTGTTCTACTGCAAATTCAAATTATGCTTTCATTCCACCTAAGCCTCTGGGAACACAAGGGAGTTCACACTGTTCTTCAGCAACAACAGCTGGACATGTTGAGGCTGATGTCAGTTTCTGGATCCTCTCTGATGACAGTCTGAGTTATTGGTCTTGATTTGATCCTGTGCAACATGTGGTTGGAGTACAGGACTCAGGATTGTAAGGTAAAATTATTCATAGATGATCCTGATTCTGTGTCAGAGAGGACCTTGCTGCTATGTGAAGATTCTCCTACCTGAATGTCTCTTTGGTAACCAGTGAGAAGGTTTTTCTCATCTCAACAATCAGCTTTATATTTTTACCCTATCAATATGTCATGTCCCAGCACCTGCTTAGCTCCTCAGATAACCTCAATCATTATAGATTTAAATCCACCTTCAGATTTGGCCCCTTGCCAACCATAGGGAGGAAAAAAAGAAATCAGGCATAACATGGATTAAATGATGTATGTGAGACCCAAAAAGTCACCTTTGGCTGGACTGGGTCTTGAACTCGGGCTCACAGCTTGCTGAACTGCTTTTATACTCCAGAGTGAAGGTGGATTACACTAAAAACACCCACATTACAAGTGCTGAAGACTTCTTCCTGATGAGGAAGTTGCTAGGCTGTTGTTTATATTTCTAAGTGCCATAACCTTGCAGTTCTTGATGTATGCCATGTATGGAATTGCAAGCTGCTCTGCTCAGCTTATATTCAGCTCTAAAGAAGAGCCTGATCTAAACTGCTTAGTGAACACACTTACTACTTGCTTTTTAGTTGTGAGGTTCGAAAGAGGTCCCTAAAGCTACTCACGAAATGGGAATGAGCTCAGGAGAGAGAGGGATGGTCACTGTGGCTCAACAGAAGTTCAGAAGGCTTTGTGTAGTCTCATTGTGCACAGGTCTGAAGCAGACTCTGCTCTCCTGTAGGAAGTGCAATGGGCCAACGGCTACAGCAGGCAGTGCCAGCTGGTATGTGCACAGGCTGTAAAAACATCTTTAAAGTATCTCACTCTTTGCCACTAAAAAAAAAAAAAAAAAAAAGAAAAAAAATTCTTCATGTGGTTGGTAAAGAACAAGAAGAACAAGATGTGACATCTTTATCACTGGGGGAAAGTTGTTTCTCACCTAAAGTCCTTTCACTGAAACTCTTCCTTGAATTATCAAAAAAAAAAAGAAAAGATAAAAGGAAAAAAAAGGCAAAACGTCAAGAAAACACTTGGGTTTCTGCAGACTGCTTTGCCTTCACAAGTCTGAGCACCTGAGATTCAAAAAGCCCTGCGTTTGAGAAGGACCCTTAGCAAGTATTTATTTACCACATAAAATTGGTAAAAGACTGCTTTCCCTCACCCCCCGCCCTCTAGCATACATTGTGTATCAATTGGTTATTCTTCCTACCTTTTCCTTTTCCCTCATATTTTATTGGGGGGGGGGGGGGGGGGGGGTAATGAAAGAGGGGGAGATGTTGCTATTGTAAGGAAGATTCTGGAATCTGTGAACACAAAGTAATAGTATTTTAAATAATGAGAAAAAATTCCACATGGAAAGCTCATCTGGCTGTGGCAGTTTGTGACTGAATGAGAGAAAAGTGCCCTAGAAGCTATTCATTAGGAATTCACTGGAAGCTCTCAAACAAGCCTGGCAGAAGCTGAAATTGAAGTGGTCTCTGACCTAATTTTCTTCTGCATGAAACATCTGCATCAAGGCACTCTTTGATGTATTCCACTTGGCTCTGTCTACAGTATTGTATCACATGGCTCCAGCGTTGCCTCAGTTTTAAAAGACATTTCCAGCCTGTAGAAGGTAATGTGATGTTACTGTTACCCAAACTAATCACTCAATGTGCTCCCGAAATAGAAACAATAGAGGTTCAGACAACGATGTCTGCTTTGCAGTCGTTGTTGCTGCCTAAGCTCACAGTTTAAAAAACCCAGATCTGTGATATTCATCCATGTAATTCATCAACACCAGGAAGGGGAGGGAGAGGGGGGAACTGTGAGCCTTCTGTGTAATAGTATGTCAGAGGACACAATGCTTTACATGTGTGAGCTTTGCATTCTTTGCTGCTCCAGCCATACAGTTAGCTTAGCACACTGAAAACAAAAACAGGGAAATGTTGGAGGACATTATCATAAAACCTCAACAGAAGGAGCTCCCGGTTTTCATTTTGCTGTTTGTTCTCTGCTGATTGACACCCAAAGCTCACGGTGAAAGAAATGCGAGCATGTTTGTGTAGATGTGTGGATGATGTGTGATGTATTTTGAATATATATATTTTCCCCTCCTTTACTACAGTACACATTTCAGATCCTCTCTCAAGCTCTTCTCCAAGTGGTGTAGAAAACAAAGCTGCACGAAGATATATCTATACATGCACACATACACTTACACATATATACACAGATAAATGCATAAATAAGAAATGATTAAGCTCACTTCTTTACTTTGAATGAATAAATCTTAGTCTTTTCCAGAAGAGTTTTCTGCTAAGTCTTACCTAATGGCATGCTGCTGTTTCCCCAACCTTGCTTGTATTATGTGAATAACTGTGGTGTCTTTTGTATTCCACCCCGTGAAGAAGAATCCTTTGAAATTCTAAATGACTGTGCTGCAGATTTTAATGTCTGTCTCTTACAAATAGCCAAGCAATACCCACTCATAGAGCAAGATGCAGCAAGCCTTTTGAAAGTTATTCAGCCTGCTTCCTCAGCCTCATGAGTGTGTGCGTGTGTGTATACATGTGCTGTTTAATTCTCTGAATGTATGGCAGGAATACATTATTTCCCTGTGAATCATTTTCTCTCTCCACCTGTCCATCTACTTCACCCCCCAAATCTCTCCTATTTTTGTTGACATGGGAAAGATAAAGCTAACTGGCTAGGGATCTTGTATGGGTCTTGTTCATACAGCTTGAGATGAGTTGGTAGCTTCTCAGTAGAGTTCCTTGAAGAGATCAGAAAGAAAAGGCAGCCCTATTGCTACTAACTAGATGCCTCCAGGGTAGTCACAGCAGAAAAGCCATGGCCCAGGAACCTCAAAATAGCCTGCTTCCTGGGGTAATTTTCCCAAGTTTGGGCTGAAACACATTGGGAAGGCAGTGTGGAAGGAAATAGACTCGCAGCTGGCAGCTACCTGTGTCCTCTCTCTGGTGCTTCTCCTTTAAGCCCATGTTTCTTTGCTTCACTGAGAAGTGGAGGACTTGTATGTAGTAGTGACGGTATAATTAATTCCTTACCCAAACAGCTGCTCCATCCCCTGTTAAAGTGATGCTGTGCTAGGAGCTCTATGCACTGTGACAGCCTGCTCCAGCTCTGGAGGACTTCCTTAGAAGTGCACCATCCTGAGACAACTAGGGCAGGCAGGGAGAGGTGAAGAGATGCACCCAAGGTCATGCCACCAGTAGCGAGGAAGCAAACTCCATCTCATCTTCTGACAGCCAAACTGCAGCACTTTGCAGTGGGAACACCCTGTCTCATCTTCTGCAGGCAAGGACCAGGCCAGCCCTCAGTGCCTGTTGGCAGTAATAAATCTCCTTGAACTAATTTTATAAAGGACAAAACCAACACCGTGCAAAAAAACCCCAACCCCACAGCTTCTTTGCATGTCTGTTGTTTCTGGAATATCAGCAAGGAGCAGGGAACCCCTCTCCCAACACATTCACAGATAACAGCCCCAAAGAGTTATTTCACAGAATATGTTTAAATAAGAAAGGCAAGGTCTCCCAGTGAGAACTGAGGTTGTTTTACAGTTCTGCATGGACGTGGTTGGCTGTGGATGCTGCCTGGCAGAAGCTTATCATGTGCACTCTAAAAATAACAATCTCCAATGGGCAAGATCTGCTCACTCAGACCCAGCCTTGGTTCTCAAACAGGGACATGACATTCAAAAGAGGCCGAGAGACTCTTTGGCAGGTCTGTGATGCTGAAAAATCCAGAGAGGTCAGAGCAGCAGGGCTTGAAGCAAGTGGTTCCTGCCCAGGGAGAGGCCAGTTTGCTTCCCAAGACTGGGTGGTGCCGAGGGCTGGGGTTTTGTTTCTGGTTTGTTTTATTTATTTATTTATTTTCCCACAAATTGCTCCTTTACTCCCTCTTCTCCATCCCCTGTCCCTGCTTTTTCTCTGGGTTTTATCATCATGTCAGAGACCTTGCCTGGTATAGGAGATGGTCATGCCTTCCAAATGTTCCCCGCCCAGCCCCTAGTCCTTGGGTAAATTAAAGCCATTGTTGTTTCTCACTGCTTGTCCTGAGCTCTGGAGACCCCTCTTTGCAGTCTAGAAAGCTCCAGCCTCTTCACCAGTGTGATGTTTCCTCTTTAACCACCCCTTACATCTGAACTCTGGAAGACAAGCTGGGTTTTGTCTATTCATTTGGCAGATGGTTAGATTCAGATCTTACAGTAACATAATGTTAGAAATGGAGCATGTGTATGTTTGTGTTTGTGTGTGGTGGGGAAAGGATCCCAGATCATTTTCTTCCTCTGTGGTCTTATAACTGCTAGCAGTTTCACAGAATCTCCTGTAGGTAACCGGAATAAAAAAGCAGCCTTCCCCTCCCCCCTCCCCTTTTTTTTTTCTCCCCCAAGTATGTACTGTATATACCAGCAGTGTGGTCTAGGCCAATGCTGAACATTTGTGCCTTGGACAATAGCACAGCCTGGCCTGACTATTATCAGCTGCTGTTTTCTGGTTAGCTTTCCTTTTATTCAAGTGCACAATGCAAGCCTTTATCACCCTTCAGTCATAGTGACTCTTGAGGAATACATCTGGTTTTCTCTTTCAGCAGCTCTGAAAAGGTCAGTCTGTTCATTTCTTATTCACAGGACACCACAGTTTTTTCTGAGCTGGAAAGACAGGCCTACACCTTTTCATTCTATCTTGTACATAATTAGACATGGTGTCGCTCTAGAAACCTACCCTTGAAATCCTCTCGAGTAACTCTTTCAGAGACAGGAAACATGGCAACAGAGAGAGTGAGCAGGGGGACCACTTTCATCTGATCTTAAAATCTCATTGCATGGTCGCAAAAGCACTTCCCCAGTGTTGCCAGCCTGCTTTTTGCCTCTTGTCCTTCTCCTTCTTCTCCTTCTCCCTTTCTTCCTCTTCCGGCCCTTTTCCCTCCTAATGCTGGCTATTGCTTTACGGACACACTGCGCATGGTAGAGGCTCTCAGATAAAGTCACATAACGAAGTCCTCAGATTATTTGTGCAAACAAAGTTGCAATCATTTTCCGTTCCACAACATCCCACATTCCTCAGGCAGGCTGTAACACAATAACAAGTGTGCCCAAGAGGACAGAGCTCACAGCAGCTGGTGTCTGACAAATTATCCTGCTCCAGACAGGCAAATGGTGATTTGATCTCCAGCCATCCACGGGATGTGTGTTTTGGTTTCTCCCTCCATGCTGGATAGGGTAGGATAAATCCTCCTGTGATGAAAATCAGCACAGTCCCCTTGGAGCCAGAGAGTCTCACCTCTGCTGGAGGTCATTTTCCCTTCCCAGCTGCTGCTTGTGTGTTTTGGTGTGAGAGACACCAGGCAAGGCTGTCACAACTGCCTGGGCGATGGCTGCTTCTGCCACCTCCATGCCGAGGAGGAAAATGGTCTGAGAACTTGGATGGTCCTGTGCTTCTCTTGAGGAGCGACTGCCAATATCATCTGACAAGGAGAAAGGGGAGGATGTTTCATGAAATTAATTATTGACCAGTATGAAACAAGCTAGGAGCATCAAATTAATTTCTGCCAGGCAGACAGGTTTACAGTTGCTGACACTCAGTCAAGAGACACTTGGTATAAAACCACTAGTTTATTAACTTATCCTGCCAGAACCACTAAGGTGTGGGAGTATGATTCTTGAACTGTTGAAACATACCCAGGTTGCAGAGTTTCTGGTTGGTTTTCTTTCTGTATTTCTGCTTTTCCTTTTTTTTTTGCATCATTATTTCTCTCATGTGGTAGAAAAGCCTACTGTAGCCTAAAACCTGGGAGAAAGCTATTTGATTTTCTTTGTGTCCACCCCATTTTTACATGTGTTCATGGTGACATGCTTGCAGTCCATCAGGGCAGCTTTCCTGGGATGAAATCCTTTCCTCTTTTGTCCTTTGCAAACACCATAGGATTTGAGTACTTGGTGCAGGGCTTTTTCCCAAGCAGGGGTAATCCCTACAGCTGAAATCTCATAACAGTAGCCCTGAACCTCTAGAAATCACAGTCACCTTTTTTTTTTTTTTTTCTATTAGCAATTCCTACCTCCAGGCTAGATGTGGATATGCCTCATGTCCCCACCACTACCACCTTGCTGTGGTGCTCAGAAGAAACACAGCAGAGTATGAAGGGGAAAATGCACAGTGGGAGTGCAGTATCAAAGTGGCTGATGAAGGTGAGAGCAGAGACCTCCCATTTCCACTCCACCATTTCCAGAGAGCTGGTAGGTCTCTTCTTGCACAGCTGAGCCCAGAGACATTGCCTTGCCCCAAGGAGTTCACAGCAGAGTGAAAAGAGAAAAAGAAAGAAGAAAATTAATTTGCTACCACACTATGCTACTCCATGAGCTAGCTGTGAGACTAGGAGCAGACACTCCTCCTCCTCCTGCATCTATTTATTGAGCCACTGCACCGTATCTTCTCTATCTTCTCTAACAGACAGCCCCTCTTGTTTTCTTTGCATAGAGGACTTGATCTACTGTTCCAGTATGGCAGATGTGTTTAAACAGCCACATTTCTTATTTGAGTTTTGTATTTTAAAACAAGGCTAAAGACAGAAAGAATTTAGTTCCTGGTATTAAATTTCTTGATTGGTTTAGAGCTATATATAGTTTTTTATATATATTTCAAATTAAAGCCTTCTGAGACTTTTTGTGATTTACAGTCCTTTAGTAGTGAGTAATGGCTTTAGGACACAGAAGGAATGTTTGAAATCTTTATTAAATTGTCTATATGATAGCACCTCCTACTAATAACATCAGACTTTGGGGTTTATCGCAGTTTCTGTCAAGGATCCTGATTTTCAGGGGTTTAGAACAATGTGGTCTTAAAACCTGCCCACAGCTAAAATACATTTTGGTCTTATCACACCAGAATGACAGTAAATTACAATAGAAATTAGAGAAGTGCAAGAACTGTTATGTGGTTTCTGGTTACTTCTTGTAGAAAGACATAAAAGTTCAGAGTCTTGGCCTGCTGTAAAAAATAATGTTCCTTTCATCCCAGCATTGCCTATCTGACAATTTATGTATTTACATGATGCTGAGTTATCACCACCTTGTCTCACAAAATTTGCCTGCACATGTGAGATACCACAACATGGAAAGAAAGATCTGCACCCTGGCTGAAAGCCTGAGGTGTAGTCATTCCTCACTATGCTCTTCTGTCTTGAATAAGGATGGAAGGTTGCTCTTCCTTGAAAAGACACCCCTCTCTTTAACATCCTGTGGCAGCAAGTTTCATAAATTCTCCACAGAATATATACCCATTTAATTGTTTGCTGTGTGTTATTCTTTTACAAGCGCTGATTTCGATGGCTTTGTGTTTTCAGGATAAAGCAAGTCATGGTGATACCCTCTTTCAGAATACAAATCTATGACAAATATTTTTTTTAGTTTTTTTGACCAATAGAGATGTCTGTCTCCAGGTGCAGCTGTAACAGAAATAACAATGAATGTAATAAATTACAAGTATGAGACACACCAGTAGAAGCTGATTTAACCACCCATTGTTAAAAGCAATACATTATTATTGTATCTGCCGAGCAATAGGTTATTGATGTAACAATTTAAACCTTTATAAAAAAACCCATAATCTGTTGATGATTTTTCATTAGAATTATTTTCAATTTGGAAGATGACGCTGTGACAAACTTGAAAGATTTCATTAAAATTTTTGAAAAAAGCTGTCTTTGTAGTGGTCAAAGCTGTAAGACCAAGAAGAAGCATTCCCATTAGGAGGGGTAGCTTTACTGCAGCTGTCATAGTCTCAGGACATAAGCAAGAGAAAGTTTATAGTTTCCAATGAACTTTTCTGTCAGAGATGGTCTAACAGATACATATCCAATTTGGCTCAGAGAAGTTATTTTTAGCTTTGAAGTATTTCAAACATAAAGAAAAGTTTTTCAGTGGAAATCTTTTCTGCTTTTTCCAAGTACACCTGGCTTGTTTATTTAAACATATGACTTCAATGTCAAATGTTGTCTTCAGCGAGGTCAATTTGATGTTTCTGGAATACTTTCTTCAAAAACTAATTTCATAGGTAATTTCCAGATTTCATTCCAACTGGAGATGGGTGACACCAAATCTTCTAGCATTTCTTAGTGAATTTAAAGTTCCAGTTTTCCACCAGGTCTTCTACAAAGACAGACAAATTTATTCAGATATAGGGACTGTACTTCATCTGGCAACCTTAAAAAACTGTAAGCCTTTCTGGCTTGGGAGTTGCCTGAGATGAGTAGCCACAGTTACAAGCCAGAGGTGTGTACTTGCCTGCAGCACTCTCTAGGTTTCAGAGCATCCTCTCTTTCTGTGAGAAGCCTGGGAGAGTTTTCAGGCATTCTTGCTCCTAATATTTCTGTGTGGAAAAGGCAAGAAGTTCTCAGATGAGAAGTCAGAGCCCTGTCTTTGCCCGTCTCGCTACAGCTGTGTGTCTGTCTGCATGCATGTGCTGAGAATATGCATATAAAGGCAGGTATGTGCATTTACATGTGCACTGTGTAAATAGAACAGCCATTGTCTAGCTGGGCACCTTTCACCTTCTTGAAATGTAGACTGACTTCAAGCAGGGATAGGAAATGCTTCCTTTACTGGAGGCCAAACAAACCTTTTGCTCCTGACGCTGGTTTGCACATCCCTCTGTAGAAGTCCAGAGCAACACTTTCCGCCTCCTGCCTGCCCCTCCCCTCAAAATAGTATGTGCATAGACATGTGAAATGAGGTTACAGGCTACATCCAGCCCACCAGCTGTAAATTCCATAACCTGACATGACAGCATCATAAGGCTTTTCCATTGTTTTAACCTATTTTTCTTCACACTCTACAAATCCTGGTGAGACTCATGCTGAAGTATTTTATTTTCATTTTTTTCCCCTTCAGAATTATTCATGTGTTCCCATTGTAAATGTTGCTGGGTTGCTAATTAAATGCTATTTAGACTTTTGTATCATTTTTTGTTTTAAACACATGGGGGAAAATTGCACGACTAGTGTTTTTTAAGTATGTTCACAACCAGATACATATCTCCATAATTTGATTTAGAGGAAATGGCAACAAAAGCATTATCTATGGAGTCCCTTTCAATAACTCATCATTCCATAAATGTGCAAACCCATCACCTATGTTTAGGGATATAATTTGTGTCCTTTTACTGGAAATCATATATATCCTTAAAAGTGTGCCCCCACTGTTGAGCCTATCTACATAAGTTTGCTGTGTCACTTAGGTGACCTGCTGCAGTTCAAGGCACACATATGCATGGAGTTTTAGGAAACGGACGTGATTATTCTGTGGAAGTGCAAAATATTAGGTCCAGTTCTGACATGTCTTGAAGTCCCTTGCAGTGTCCAATTGAATGGGACAGCAGAGATTACACTTTGTGGTGTAACATCAACAGAAGCAAACTGTATTTTGGGGCTGGACTCATGGACTCCTGTATGCTCCAGGAGACCCTGATATCAGGATTCCAGTAGCCTTTCTAGGTCTCTTCAGTTACCATGCTCAGAATCTGAATAAAGACTATCACAATGTTTGTGTCGTTTTTCAGAAAAGGTTCAGCTCTGTAGCTGTGTGGCTAAAGATGGGGAAGTAAGTCCTATCTGTTTTGATCACCAAGGGGAGGGCTTGAAAATTCAGGATGTGAATCAAAAGCAACCAATATGTTATTTCACTAGCACTGTAGACTTGATTCATGATGTCATACCACTTGGTGACAGCAGTGGTAGTCTCTTCCACTCCTCTGTGTGTATCACCCCTCTGCTTCATTTTGCTTCTAGATGAAATCCTAAAGCTTGTCAGGGCAAAAGATATCTCTTGTGTACATATGTGTGCGGTGCTTAGCAAACAGGACCCCTGCAGAGAGCTCCAGCAGGACTGTTCTGCAGATGTTATTAACAGCTTACTGTGATAAAACATAAAGGACCGATCTCAGATGTAGCAATGGGCTCAGATCAGGTTTCTGGGCTCAAACATCCCTGAAGCTCAAGGGTGTTGAAAATCCAAGCTCAACTATACATAGGGATGTCTCTTACACCTGGAACGTCCCAGGCTGACACTGAAACATCGCTTACCTTGCTACAAGGTGCAGGTGACAATTCTGAAGTCTGTGAAGATCTCAGCAAGCAGCAACTGGAAACTCAGAGTGTGGATTTCTGTACTCTGTTAGTATAAATTAAGCACTTACTGTTCCTTCTTTGCAGTTTCTTATGTGTTAATCCAGACACTCTATCAGTCTGTGAGGGGGGCTACTCACTTTCTTAGCACTCAGCATCATTTGTTTTCCTTATTCCTTGTTCCTGTCAGAGGGCAAACACTATTGCTGTCACTTAGAAAAATAGGATTTTGCCTGCTGTGCTTGAGAAATCTTCAGCACCACGCTGATTGTGTAGGTTCCAGGAACTCCTGTTGTAAGGTTGGGATTCAGCCGACTGATCTATAGCTGCAAAGGTTCACTGCTTTACTGCACCAGCATAAAATGGAAATGTTGTAACATTCCCATCTGTGAAGACTTGCCAAAACAGTGTAGTGTTTCAAAAGCTGCGTACTGAACGAAGACAAGATCTCACTACAAGCTGTGGGAGCTGGGAGAGTTTATGAAGCAGAAAGTATGGGCTAAGGGAGAGATCAGACCAGTGATAGTTTACTGGCCTTGCAATTCTTTTAAGAGGCACTAATGGTAGTGGACTGCTACAGTGGAAGTAGACCCAGACTCATTTAAGGCAGAAGCATGAAATTGGTTGCAATAAAATTATGCATTAAATGTGCATTATGTTTAATAAGACTGTATTGCACTCCCAATGTTTACTCTGTGCCCATTGAGGCTGATCCAATTTTCTAAAGTTCTCCAATTAGTTCGCTATCAGGTTTTCAGCCAGAAGGTCAAATTTCACTTGCTGTTAGTACATGTCTCCATTACTTTTCTAAGGCATTTACACTCCATATTCATTACCTCTTCTTCTTCTTTTTTATCTGTCACCTGTAACTTGACTGCTCCAAAATGCTCCCTGTAGGTGGCATGTTTGACACAAATGAGATCATTCTTTAATAGATGTCAACTCAAGAACATATGCATGTGTGAACACACACTCACAGAAACATGGAAAAGAAGGAGGGGTAAGCCTATTTCCAGACCCACATCAGAGGTAATTTTATGTTGCTTCACTCAAGGTGCATAAGTGACCTCTGTGAAATCATGGGTTTTGGATATGAAACTGGGAACATAACTAGAGAGGCTGGAATATATGTTTAGAACAGTATGTGATCATGACTATACCAAACTGGGAGCTGGATTGTTTTAATCAGAGGCAATGATAGTTTTAGTGTTCCAAAAACACATTATTGCCCATCATCTCACCAAACTCTGTCAGCACTGAACTCAATGTGGGTAATGCAGGCAAGGAACCAGCAGGCGTACTTTCTTAGGGCTTTCTTCATAAATGCTTTAGCAGGAAAATACAAACCTGCTTATATTCTGTTCTCTTCTGTTAGGAGATCATGTTGAGACAATTCAGTGTGTTTAACAAGTCTCAGCCAATAACATAGCATTCATCACTCGAAAACGGACTGTCCCTGTTAGCAAAGCTGGCTGGGTTACCCCAAAAGCCATTGTCTGGGACACTCTGTAGGTACTCTGCTTTGGCAGTGAGGTCTATGCCTAGCCTTCAGCTTGATTAGTTAGGGAAAATGCAGCGGAGGCCCTAAAAAGTCTTGCCTATGCCTCAGATAATGAAGCGTTTGAATTAGCTAGCTGCATGGTATGTCCACCCTGCTGTCACCACTCTGTCTCCAGGCTGATGGATATGTACCCATGTTTGCTTTAAAGCTATCTGCTGGTGGGCTGCTAGCTCTACGCCCCCAAAACCTGCCCAAGACGCTGTTGGGGAGCCTGCAGGGTGTGCTGGAGCATGGGAGCCAGCCTGAGCAGAAAGCATGAGCCAGCACAGGAGCACGAAGTCATGGCACCAGCTGCTTTTTACAGTGCAGCTTCTTCTCCAGAGGGTGGCTGGGTATCAATAGGACCTCTCCACACCACCTGGAGACCTCTCCTCACCTGTGTATTTAGAGGGGAGCCCTGCTAAAAGGAGGTGCTGCATCACTTCAAAGCACATGGAGGCTGGGGCAGAGCACAGCCAGCCTCCTCCACCACTTGTGTGCCTGCAGGTAGAGACTGAGGTAATTTGTGCTACCTCTGTACAGAGGGAGCCACATTTTGTTGTCACTCTTCTGCCGTTCATACAGTTATTACGTGGAAGTAGCAGTCCACAGTTTCAGGGGCATCACTTACTGCTGGGGGAACACTGCTATTCATTTTTGAGCTTGCAATGCCTTTTTTCCATAAGATATTGAGCATCTGACCTATTTTATAAAAGCTCTTTGGGTGTTGTAAGCTGGACACCAAAACCTGTGGTCCCCCAAAGTCATTACTTTCAAAAATCCTCAGAGAAATTTTGCTACCAACCTCTAAAGGAGCATAATGTGTTTCTTGAACACCATCTTTCTTTAGACACATGCGATGGTCCTGATAGCACTTTTACAAGGGTTTACACATGCAGCTCTGGACACCCGCCCTCCTGTAGTGCCATTGCTTGGGGCCCTGAGTCCTGCTGGCAGGCAGGGAAGACCACGCAGCTGAGCAGGAGATGTACCTACCCCTGAGCTGACTCAGCCTCTGCGATGTGCCTTTGGTCCATATGTGACACGGGTGGGTCCCCATCCCCTTCAGACAGCCCAGAATAACTTTTGGCAGAGGACTGGGGCAAACAGCTGAGGCAGCGGCTGCCTTAGCTAACCCAGCTAAATCCATCTCCAGCCATGAGTCAGAGCCCTAAATGTATGTGCTTGTAGTCCCCACCTGCTTCGCACTTGTCCTTTCATTTTCCCTCAAACACTGTGCAGTGGGCCTGTTTTCTTCTGGATGTCTGTCCAGGCTATCATGGTGTGCTCATCTTTGTTGGGATGTCACATTACTGCAGAAGATAGTGTTGCTGTTAACTGATCCCCATGGATGTCCTAAAGGTCCTATGTGGAGGGTCCTTTGGAGGGTCAGAGAACTTCGAGGAAGAAGAGGGACAGCTGTCCCTTTGGCTGCATGGAGAATCCTGGCTGAGAAGCATTGTGGTAAAGTTGCACCTCTCAGGAGCCTTCCCGCTATCAGGCAGTCAGCCTGGGCAAAGGGTCTAGGCTTCACTCAGGCTTCTTCAGTGGGCACTGTGTTTTGGACATATGTAGTCCCCACTCAGAAGGATGTATTCACATACATGTGTAATTATTTTGCTTGTCTTTTTCTTTGGGATGCAGTTTTCTGCATCGTCCCAGCTGTTTGCATTTGTTACCACTAACTTGAGGCTGAGGGGTTGAGGAAGGAGTAAACTTCATTGGTGCCTGCTAGTCAAAGACTTACAAAAAAAGGGTACAGATTTGATTTGGGTAAATTCAATTAAATTGCTGAGAACAACAAAAGCAAACAGCCTCAGCTACCTGGTTTCCGTGTATAGGATAGGAGGACCTAATCCTTTTCCCACTGAAATCAGCAGATGCAATCTCACTGAAGTCAGTCTGCATTGTATCAGGCTACAAGTAAATATTCCTTATTCTGGTGGTAATTTTTGTTATTATTTTTATTATTATTATCATCACAATTGTCGAATTGTTTTGGATTTGCTTTAGCATCATTGTGTTCCACCAGAAGAGTGGACGGTGGAACATGTTTGTATGACGATAGATGTTCTGTGTTATTACATTCCATGATTTACATATAATTGCATAATTTACATGTAATTGGTAGAAGGCCTGTGTAGTGGTGAAAGCACAGCTGATAATACACTTTCGGTTAAAACTCCCCTGTCAAATAATAGTTGCTCACACCGAAAAAGGTAAAAGGAGCTGGCCTGCTTTATATCACATATGGATTTGGACCATAGTGATTTGTGTTTTGGTGGCTTTTAAAAATAATATATATAATTTGCCACATAGAGGAAAGGTCATGTTAGTCAACCTTAAAGTTTTCCTTGGTCCTGTGCAAGAGAAAATGAATCTTAACTCCACAGCAGCCCATGGAAAAAAATCGTTGTGACTTGCATGGAGCCAGATTTAGTGTAGGAACCCACAATGTCCTTAAGTGCAACCGTCAAAGCAGAGGGAAGAAGACTTTAAGACATACAGCCTTCAGTTCAAAGGACAATAAAGTCCTGTTTCAGCACAGCACAAGCACAGTCATTTCAACCTGAGTAAATGTAAGGCTGTAATCCAGGAAGGTGCTTACACACATGCCTAGCTGTAAACAAATACTTAATCCCCTTGGAATCAACTGGGCTCCAGCTCAGTTTGAATTTTCTTTGCTGTGCTGAACTTAAACATATACAGTGAAGGGAAAGATGCTCACAGCACCCTTATCTTTAACAAGCACGACATGGAAAAAGTTTGCAGTGAAATCAGCGGGACTTCAGCTAATGTGATTAAGTGCCTTTCTGAACCCAGCCTTCTGTAAACTCAGGCCTATGGACACCATTCAAAGCCTGCTGAGGGCAATGGGTGCTGGATCAGACCCTAAATGCAACTGGATTTTCTCACACTTCTGCAACTTCAGAAAAGGCTGAAAAAATACGAGAAGGAAAGAAATGGTAATCAAGGGTTTGTTTTATTGCTTCACCACCTTTCAGAAAAGCAGCTGGTGAATAAAACAAGTGAGGTTATGAGAAAGTAGCTGGTTCCAAACTGATTCTTTTATTTCTCTCCTCCAAATGACCTGCAGGATGTTAGCTTTGGTTTCTACTCTCCCCAGAACTAACTGAGATCAGCAAGCTGCGGATCATGTGAAGAGCAGAGATTATGCAGGAATAAGCTGTTCTCTCATTCCTTCCAGCCCTGATCTTTTGTGTGTTCCCTGTCAAAATTCAAGTTCCTTCTCTTTGTGTTTCAGGGGGTTTGTCTGATTAAAACTAAATAGAAGCTGTAGGACTAGATGTTGTCTGTGGCTCATGCCCATATTTCCTATAAACTGCTGGCAAGGATATGAAGGGTTCGCCAAACTGACAGTGCACACAATGTCCAAATCTAATTTGAACTGCATGGTGCAGCTTCAGCTTTCAATCACAGAGCACTTCCTCTAAAACAGTGTCTGCAGCTACATTTCCAAATTGGGACATTTTTGAAATTGCTCATCACACAGCTCCCTCAATAGACCAACATATGTTTCAGCAGAATCAACAGGCTGACAAACTCCAGGACACTGAGAATTTTATGTATAGGAGAGCGCGTGTCATACATGAATCAAAGTGCGTGTCATGCTTTGGGACTTGGTATGTGTATATCTAGAAACATTTTCCAGTACGGTTATTAATTATCAGAATGCTGGAAACAAGTCACCCTTCCTCACACATTTTGTTTCAGCTCCATGAAGAAAAAGAGAGCTCATGCCAAATGATGTAGTCAACCCAGAAAGGCTCCCCCACCTGCTTCACTCCAATGTCAATGATCTTATTGTGCTTGATGGGACATGCTTGTTAAGATTAAGGACATTGTCAGTTTTTGTGGGATTGACATGTAAAATGCTTGGAGAAGCAGGGGTGGGGGTGGGAAGGTAGAGAAGACCAGTCTTGTGCATGGCACAAAGGAGAGGAGTTCCAAAGGTCTGGGGATCTGTTCCTGTTTCCAGCTGAGGTTTGGCCCTGTGGCCTTTGCTCAGTCTCTCAGCAATGAGGACATTACTGGTGACCAACCTCTGTGGGGTGTTGTGAGCATAAAGTCATTAATGTCTGGCAAGTGTTCAGAGACAACAGTGACAAGCACTATAAAAAAAGCTTATAAATAATAAGTTTCCTTTTGCTGACTAATACATGTTGTCCTTTATCTTTTAACTGCATCAGAAATGCACAATTAACCACTACACAAAAACACTGACGTAAAAATGGGGTTTCAACACAGGTTTGAAGAAAGGTATGTTCTAAACAGGGAGCTGGTGAAACCAGGAAAGAGTTTTTCTGAGATGGAAACATAGTTTCTCCACCATTGCTAGCAACAAAAACACCTTTTACATAACAATTTGGTTTTCTTCAGGAAAGGCATTTTTTGCCTTCAGTTGGGGTGAGTTACGGGGGGAGAGGGTTGGGGTTCTAATTGTTTTTCTGTCAACAGTGGTTCCTAAAGAAGTGGCAAGTAGTAGGGATGGCGAGTTTGTATTTCGCTTTCTCCTGGAGGGATACCCATAGAAGGCTTATTGATGTTCATCACAGAAACAGTTCTGGGCCATCAGAGACCATATCTTACAGAACTTCTGCCACAGACTCTCTGTGTGACAACTGGCATGTAACTGAATGCTTTCATTTCCCACACACTACAGAAAAAAATTTTTTTCATGAAAAGGGGTGTATTGGGAGAGTGAACTAGCAGCACTGTGCTTTGATGGGCTGTACTAATATCTGCAAAGATGCACATTGGCTTCAACTCAGAGGTGATTGTTTTTCTCTCTTAGAGAGCAAGTCATGCTTGAACTGAGTTTGCTGCTGCCGAAAGTTCAAGAAATTTGCTAGACTTGGAGACTTGAGTCTAGGTTTTTGACTGGAATTTGTGTTGTTATACTTTAATTTGCTATCTGTTGATGGATGGTCCTTTTGTTATTTTAATATACAGTGGTTCTCCCAAGCTGCACATTATGTATTTCAGAAGGTGGAAATTGGGAATCTTAAGTCTTGGTTTGGATTCTGTGGTGTCTTAATAGACAAACTCAAACCATATTAGGAAATAATTCCTTTCATTAGGGCTACAGGACTTCATGTTCTAAGTATGCACACTAGTGTCCATGCACAATGTAGAGGCAGTTTGCTCACAAGAGAAAATGCTTCACTGAGAGACCTGACTGTATTTTTCCAGTTGTGTTGCTGTCATGCCATGCTACTTAGAAACATCTGTTATCTCTTGGTGACTCAGTTTCCCTATCTGAAAATTACAATGCTTATGTATTTCTTCCACTCCAGAGAGTTTAAAGTGATGCCATGAAAAAGCTACTTTAGAATAACTATTATATATATAACATATAAACAGACAGAAAATTAGAGTGACGTGCACAAGATGTTGCTTAATCTAGTGGCATGAATGCACCAACATGCCAAGTTTTATATCCCTCAAGCTTTTGCTCATCTGACTTTTGTTTCCAGAAATTGTCCTTCTGTCTCATTCAACTCTGCCACATAAATGTGGAATCAGAAAATTCCAGAAGTAGGGCTCATCAGATGGATAAGCTTATCTTCCTGAGGTGTTTATCCAATGTTTTTGTTTGTTCTATCACCTTTTTGGTTAGGAAAATTTCTGAACTGTGCTTAAGAATGCCACCTCTCCTTGGGTAGCCTTTTCATGTTTGTGTTTTTATTACTGGCATGTTATTTCAGGTCAACTGCAGCAATGTAGAGCAGGTCTTGCTATTGGCATGATGGAGATGGGTGTGAAGAAATGTTTACTAATGCTAGAAAACAAAATGTCTGTGAAGGCAAACACTTGCTGTTTTCCATTTTCTGACTAGAGGAACATGATACTGTCTTGAACTATGCGGTGGCTTCGAGTTCTAGGGCATTGGTCTGGGGAATCTAGCTAGGGTTTGCCTTCCCCAGTGTTCCAGTTGGCACAATATTGTAGCCATGCACAGGGGAATTTGTACCCAGCACACAGTCCTTCACATAATGGATAAAAATATGATTCTTGGAATTTACCAAACAATAGGCAAGAACAGTATTCCCAACAGACTGGAGGGGAGCAGTTAAAGTATGAAGGAAACACCTGCAGAAGTGGGTATCCATTGTTTCCTTTTGATGTTTATCACTATGCCTAAATCTGGAAAGAATAGGCCTCTGGCCTTCAAAAACAATTTCCTTCCTAGCCTTTATTGCTTGGAGGAATCTGTCCTTCCAAGCATTCCTGTTTTGGAGACAGTGAAAATTATCTCTGTGCCTGGGTGAAATTTTATCTCCGGCTCCTCTCAAGACTGAGCAGGTAACTTTTACAGATCAGGTCATTTAAAATGAAGGGCTGTGGTGAGTGACACTTGTGAGGTGCCTCTTATGGTGGCATATGCTGATACACTGGCACAGCATTACAGTATCAACACTAGGAGGGAGGTACAGAGATGGATAAAGAATGGGACCAGGCTGAGGCTGCTATGTGAAGGTTTCCAGACTAGGGGCCTGACAGACACAGTCCTGTCCTTCAGCATTTCTTTAGCACTCTGACGGTTGAAAACCACAAGAAAACAAATGGACAGCCCAATCCTCATGCATTTTTGATCAGCAGAAGGGGCCTGACCCCTGCATGTTGCAAGGTCATGAGCAGATCCCTCCTTTTGCCTTGTCACCTTTGGAGAGAGAAAGCATGTCTCCAAAGCCAGCCACTTCTGCAAGCCCCTAGATGCTCACACAGCTTTAGGAATCCAGCTCTGATCGCTATCCCTTATGGCCAGTCCCATTGCTGCTTTGACTGCCTGAGATTTGTCTTCTCTTTATAGCACCTTTTGTTATTCTTTTGACAGGCCTTGAATAGTGACGATGAGGAGGCAGGGGCAGACATCCAGTGCTCCCAGTGGTACTGTATAATTGTATGGTTGTTTTTCTCAAGCTGCCAGCTGGTCCTGACACTCTGCTTGTTTCCTTCCCCCTCAGGAGGCATTCTTTTGGTGGAAGTTACCTTGATGACATTTAACTGGAGCAGCAAGTGCTGCTGAGCTGTCTTCTTCTCCACTTCAAGAGGAGCTGCGTGTCCAGCTTTCTCTTTGACCGTGCCCCACCACTTCTCACCTGGTTTCTCTTCATTCACAGCAACCCAATTGCTTCTAGCTTCCCTCCCCTTCCCTTCCTTGACCAAAATCTTTCTTCTACCCCCTCCTTTGCTGATCTTTCCTCAGGCTTAAAAATCTCTGTAAGGAAAGGCTTGATTCTCTTCTCCTTTGTGCTGACAGAAACAGGAACAAGGCAGCAAAGGGCTGTAAATCGGCCAGGATATCTCAGCAAGGCTCTGTACATGGTTATAGTCCTCTCCCTTCTACACTTTTAGCCCCTTGTATGGTTCATTCAGGCTGCCCCAAACCACAGAAGATGACAACCAGTGCATGGCTGGCAGACCTCAGCTCACTCTGTAAATTAGCAAAGCATGAGCCTACCCCATTGCACTCATCATGTGGTCATTTTTGCCTGGCATTATGACACCAGCAGGGCTTATTAGTTTGGGCATGGTACTGTGTGCATGCTTTCTCAATGGCTCACAGCCAGCACAAAGCATGGGCAATACAGCCAAGCCTGTGCCTACTTGCAGTATTCTTTGTGGATATGCACAAAGTGATGTCTTTATCCAGACAAGGATCACAAGGGCACATAGGCAGCCATTCAGCTCCCACTGACCACCATAGCACATACTTGTCCCCATGCCTTCAAAATTCTTCCTATGTTGTTGTTTAACATGGTGAAAACCTCTAAGTTGTCAAGATGACCAGGAGGGCACCAAGTCACACCCACAGACCAAGAATGACTGTCTGAGAAGAGGGGATGCATATGGGAGACAGAGGCAGGGAATCACAGCTGATGAATGTTGAGTGTGTGATGAACTCCACGTTACTGCTATTGCTTTTCCGTCTAGCTTTCTCTGCTGGGCCCTCATCTCAACACTGGATGGTTGCTTTCAGTAACAGGAAGTGTTTTTATTGATAAATTCAAACCAGAAGAAAGAAATAAGCTCAGTCTCTTTCAAGATCATTACTGTTACAATGAATATGTAGGGTATTCACATACTATAGTGAACTAGGCATATACTGTTATGCATATAGTGTAACACATTATATATTGGACATATTTCATATTATATATTGGAATATATTTTATATGTAGTAACATTTTTTTCTGCATATTCTGGCACCAGCTACCCCAGTGTAAATGCAGTGTGATGACACCAGCTTTACTGGTGTCACCTTTGATTAACATAGTTTAACAGCCGTCAGAAACCACCAGCCAGAGCAGGCCAAAATGTGCCTCACACCCCCAGGTTTATTTACAGTATCAGTATAAACAATCTGTATGAGACCGCATGAGACTGTCATCTCATTCAGACTGTTACAGCCACCTGAAAACTAAATCCATCTTGCTGCTGCTGTAGAAAATCAGTCTGAGAAGTATTTGAGACTCCTCCTCTTCAACAGGACATCAAGAATGTATTCATGCAGCTACATTTGAGTTTGTGACACACAGCAAGGCAAGCAGGAAAACACATTAAACTGTCACACCTGGAAGAACAGGTTGGTCAGCAACATCCTTCTGTAAGTATTTTTGGATCAACTCGAAATTATATGCAACTTTTCCCCAGCATTTTTCATCTCTGCAATAAATGACTGAAGGAGTAAATACCAGCAGGCAGATGTGGCATGTGTACATGTTTATGCCGCCAGCAGAGTAGGGATCTTTGATAATTTCAACCTCTGGTCTTCTTAAATAATACTTAACGATTGCCTAAATCTCTTGAGATAATGCTGTGGCTTGCCAGTGTATCCCTTTGCTGTTATTTATATCCAGTATCACTAGGAGACCCCAACCACGGTTGATTCTTACTGAATTCAGCTGTGGATTTACTCTAAGAAATAACCCAGCACCAACACCTTCAGCTAATGACCCATCTGGGAAAGCTGCTGAGATGCTCCTTGTCCCTGACTCTCCATTGAGTTGGCCACATTGGCTCCACTGGCCACAGAGTATTGACTGCCTCCTGAACACTGAGGTGACAGAGGTTTCAATTTCTAAACCTTTTCCTTGGACATTTAGTTTGCATAAGTTTCAGTGTACTGGAGCAGCTGTCTCTCCTTCTATTTGTCTTTCTCACTCTTCTGAGAAGACTTTTTAAGTTACTGATCATTGCAGCCATGGCCATGCTTTGCAGCCACATAGATCAGGAGCACTTCCCCAGAGGACAGCACTGCTGGGATTAAAGCTGTACAAAGTAATGCAGTCGCAGTTTGAGCATGGCCTTCTACATTTATAGCACTAAATTAAAACTCTTGGGATGCAATAATCTGAAAGAGAAGATGACACAGTTCAGCAGTTATTT
This sequence comes from Strix uralensis, assembly GCF_047716275.1. NCBI lineage: Eukaryota > Metazoa > Chordata > Aves > Strigiformes > Strigidae > Strix > Strix uralensis. Next base: position 68,006,649 of record NC_134012.1, read on the forward strand.
TGGAAGCTATTTATGTGGTCTTTCCTCAGCCAGATCCAGACAGCCTGATTCAGTTCTCATTACACTTTGCCCTCCAGAAGATTCACTGTCTAAAGGAGGAAATCCTCTTGACCATACCCCTTTTGACTTCACTGAGGTCAACATTTTACTCAAGGATACTACTTGAGAAGACAGTAAGGGATATGAGGGTTACTATAGTCTCTCTTGATATACAGAGAAGCTGTAATCAGGATTATGAGCTGCTTGATTGTTGTGTAAAACAACTCAACCATTCTCATTTAGCCTATTTCATCTGAAACTTACTACCTAACCTGGCTCATTCTCTTTCACCACTCTTCCACATACGCCTCATCTCCTCTGTTTCAGTGTTTCAGCAGATAAAGTCTCACTCTTTCACTCCTACCATTATTCCAGAAAGCCTCCCAAATGGATATAGCCATGTTGACAGTGAACAGTTTAGTTGTTGGCTTAGTCTGCATCCTTTGAAGAAGTGGTGTAATGACACTAACAGGAAAAATCTTCCCGTTGCTCTCTATGCTCAGAAGTGACAACAGCACAGGGTCTGTAGCATGGGCAGATTCTTACTGCTGCAAATCCCAGTGGTCAGAATTGAGCTAGTGCTCAAAACAATCAGCTGGAGAAAGTAATATAATGTCAGGTGAGTACCATTTCTAAATGGTGATGTAAAATGCATCAGACAACTTTGTACTTTTTATGCTGATGATTGGTTGAGTTTCTGTTTGTTTGTGATCATGCTAACATTGGTTACTCTACCTACAGGAGGTTTGAACATTCTAGAAGGACCAACCTACTTTAATCCTTCACACTTTTGTATCTTACAAGAGTACTTTGTGTGCATTTTTGAGCAATTTTGTCTTAATTTTTTAATGTTCACTGACCCTTGTACCTCACTCTTCCCTTACTCACTCTTTAAGAACAAAATAAGACTTTTCATTCACTCCATTTTTTGTGACCAGGAACACAGTGATGATTTTTTCACAATAGACATACATAAACTGTGATTATGCTTTTAAAAAATAAATTAAAGGAATTAAAATTCAAAATGTTGAAAATGCTGGAAATGAATAGTAAAAACGATTAATGTTCCTGCTCAACTTACAGCAAGCACTTAGGTTTTCCTTTTGCACTTAAACAGTACACAGTTTAGAAGTCTGTGTATGAATCTTGCATGTCTCTGTCTCCCACTTTACAACAAAATGATACTTGGCCATATCCCAGATCTCAGAGAGCTCAGCAATTTTGTGTAGGATATGTCAAGTTAAGGGAAATTTGGTAGGGGCTGAAAGCTGCGTAGGAAAGGAGACAAGGATTGTTGAGCCTTTCTTAAATTGCAAAGCACAATACAGACATATACAACACTGTGGTAAAACAGTTCAACTTTGTTTCAACCAGATGACTGTATTATGGGGTGCTTTAACTTTGGCTTTACCAAAGCATATTCAGAATTATTGACTAGCTCTAGCCAGAAGAACTGCAGTATTTAAAATCTGAGAGCCCTGGTGGACCTGCTCACAGTGAGCACTGTGGCCAGGACCTCTTCTGTGGACCTCCACCTCTGGAGGAGGTTCAGATCCTGCAGGTCTGGCCATAAGTGCATCCTAGGGCAGGCAGGCTCGTCCTTCCCATGTGCTGGGAACAATGTGACTAAGACCATCAGGTGGTTTGAAGGATGATGTTGGCAGCACTCAGATTGGGGCTGGTCTCATTGATGCTTGTTGGCAAGCTTCAGCGGTGTGCTGGTACACCCTGAGCTTTTGGGCTGCATTCAGAGGTAAATGGGGGCTGACACAGGAGGGTGGTTTTTTTCCTCAGCATTTCTGCACTCCCTTTAAGACTATGGTAGATGGTTTCCTACTGGATGACAGAAGAGACAGAGTCATTACAGGTCCCTCAAAACACTGAGTGGAGGTTTCCAGAACAGGGTTTTCTTGGGAGAGCCATTCTATCTGCTGTACAAACATGCCTAGAGGCAACCAGCCATAGCTATTTTGGGATTTCTTAAACTGTTAGAATTCAACAGTGAAACCACTTTTCTGTGTTTTAGTCACTTGTCATGGTGACTTTTGTAGGTTATGACAAAATAGGAACATATATTAATGGAAACAAAGAACTTGCACTTTTTTTTTTTTTTTTTTTTCAAATATAGACTTTTTTTTCTCCTCAGGCAGTAGTTTCTACCTGTTTACAATATTCACCAGTTTGTCAGTATTTCATTTAATAAAAAAATCCTTTTTCAAAAGTAGTTTTAACTGAGCTTTATAAACTTTACTGCTCAATGAAAGTTAGTTTACAAGGTATGTGACTGGGAGTCATTTTTTAAAACCCAATTAAAAAATATATATAGTTTGGTATTTTTTAATTATCTAAAATTAAAACTAACGTAAAACAAAATGGAGAGTTTATAAGTTTCAGATGGTTTCCTGAGGCTTTATAACTTTGATCTAAAGATGAAATTGCCCTCCTACCATTTTTTTAAAACAAAAAAACTAACCAAAAAAAAGGAAAATGTTGTGATTTTAAATCTGATTATGGCAGGTATGCAGTAAATTTTGTCCACACTTTTTATAAGGATTTTTACTGGCATGGGTCCTAGGCATGGCACCACATCGAAGTCTATAATCAGTCCACAGGTGCTGATCCATTCCCCCACTCATACTGCACTCGGAAGTCTTCTGGTAGTCTGTGGCTCTGCTGTCATGCCCAATGGTGCAAATCCACAAACAGTTTAAGTAAAACCTACAGATAGTTGCTTCTGCCAAAAAACAAAAACGTGCAAAGCCACTGTCCTTGCTTTCCCTCAGATGTTGTCCCTCGGTGAAAGAGACTCTGGTAGTACAGTGGGACACAAGGAGCTCTGTGTTATGCATCTCTTCACTGGAAAAGAAACAGAAAATAGCCTTTGAAAGCAGGCGTTCACCTTCCACTGAATACCAGAGGTGAGGCTGGCAGATGTGGTGGATCCAGAGCTGAACATCAGATGTATGCGAGGCAGTGGCGACTTTGGGATCCAGCCAGAGCAGTGTGGGTAAGAGAGGAGGCAAATGAAAAGCTGTCTGCTGGACCGAGCACAGGCTTTCCCAGCAGACAACCAATGAGCATCAGGAGGAATTCAGCTCATTCAAGAGTTTTTAATAGCCAGTTCCCAAACTGGCTGTAATTTTAGCAGCCAGTTTAACTGGACTGGACTGAGCTCTTTCCAACATAGCCCCGTTCAAAGAGAGCTTAAGAAATCCCTTTGCCTGCTGCTCAAGACCAGGTGAGAAGCACATTTCTCAAAGAACCTTTTACAATAACACAAATGAGACCCAATACTATAATTACCATAACAAGCTCAGCAGATATCCTTCTGTTCATAGCATGCATTTTTCCCTACCTCCTAACCTCCTAGATCTGAGATATACTCTTGTATCATGCATGCAGTGGTTTTAAGTTTCTGATAGCATGCCTTTCAGGAGGAAATTTTGGGGAAATAAATAAAACTTCAGTCAAGATTGGACTATGAGATACAATACTTTCCTGTTTTGCAAGGGGCATAGTTTTACACCATAATCCTCTTTTGCCTGGAGAGCAGATGCATTTCCCCATAACCTGTTTGGAGCAAACTTCAATATTCTGAGCATTGTTCAGAGTTTTGTCTCTGAATCCATTTGAGAACAGCCTCCTGTGGGCTAGACAGCTCCCTCCTTATTCAACTTCATTGTCATGAGTTGGTATACCCATTTAAGTCAAGGGAATCTAGATGTGAGCAGATGAGCAGCATTTTGGTCTTTGCTGTAGACCCACAGCAAAGGTGGGAGGAAAGGATATTTGGCAGAAGTGCTTGTCTACAAATGGGGCCAATACAAAGATGCTGGAAGACTCTGCTCCAGCTCTTCTTGCAATATGGACAAGGCATAAAACTCAAAGCCAGCTCATCTCCTGGTGGTCCTCAGCTTTGTAACTAATGTCATAATCTCAGAAGTTTTCAGTTCTCTAGAATGTGACTTAGCTTGTCACCAGATCTAAACCCAGGGTCATCACCTACATCTAAATCGCCATCCCAAATCTCTTTGGCTTATGTCTAAAATAAACAGTTCCAACTGCATGTTTAAATAATGTCAGGGTCTCAGTACAAACCGATAAAAGCCAGAGGATTCAGCCTAAAGGTGAATGACCCTGTTCTCTGTAACATGTTATCATCATCCTCCTCTTTTTCTCACAACAGTCAAGTGTTAGCACATTACATCATCAAGCCTTTGAATTTCCCTGCTCTTGTCATGTTTAAACTCGATTGTCTAACACTCGCCTTTTACGTGTTGCCTCTAAGCTCTTGCAGTCAGCAAACCTACTGCTGACAGATGGTGGGGAAAAGTGGGCTGAGCTGGACTGTTTCCAAAAACTATGTCTAGCCACATGATATGTAAAACACAAGCTCTCACTTAAAATCTGGTCCATTTTTGTTTTTGTTGATCTTTTAGAACTATTTTTATTTTTGGGAGGGTTATTTTCTGTTGGGGATCTTTGTTTGTTTGTTTGGGCCAATGATAGCAGTGTAGTTTCTGGCTTCTACACCCTGCTTTTGGCAGTTTCTGAACTACCAGACAGGAAATTCTCCAAAGTATTGCAACTGAGAATTGGCCCATTTTCCTGGAACAGAGATAAAATGGAATAGTTTTGTCAGGTTCTTCTCTTCATATGGAGAACCCATAGTAATGCATATAAAAGTTCTGAGCCCAGAAATCCTCAGTAAGGGCTACCGATTGATGAAATCTCTGTCAGCAGATGACTGGGCCATTGTAAAGGCAGCATCTAGAGTTGTAGCTTATTAGTTCTGATTTTTTCCTAAATATTTCCCTCTGAACAGTATAATGAATCAAGCAGTTTCTGGTGAAATCTGTGAAAAGGCAACATTACTTCAACAGAAGGATATGACTTTCCATCAAACCTAGAAAAATATTTATGAGATGATTTTGTATTTATTTACTTATTCATTCAGAAACATTTTTTTTTTTCCCAAGTTAAAATTAATACATGTATCATGAAATGTCACCTCATTTTCTTGGAAGACCTAAGGCTAGGAAGGAATGCAAGCATGGTAAATATTATATTGGCTACACTTTCACATTTTTAAAAGATCATCTGAACCCTCAAGTTGAACATATAAAATAAAAATTTAAAAAATGGAATACATTACTAGTACACTATACTGTAGGAGATAATCTTGAATGATCCCTTATCATTCTTTCAGCCAGCTTTATTTTCCACATGGGACAAGGCGTGAAAAAAACAATCCCACTTTTACATGTTCATATGTATCTAATCTGGCAGTTGGATTGCCTCAATGTGAAGGAAGACCATAGGTGAATGCATATATTGGAAACTAACTCAAGGAGTAGCTCGGTTCCTAAACAAAAGTGTAATGGACAAGACATTGATTAGCTGAGTCATCATTGCACTACATAAAAATCTAACTTGCTGTAAAAATGTGCATCTGGTGTAGGATTGGTGAGGCCGCACAGCGACTACTGTGTTCAGTTTTGGGCCCCTCACTACAAAAAGCACATTGAATTACTCGAGTGTGTCCAGAGAAGGACAACGAAGCTGGAGCACAGGTCGTACGAGGAGCAGCCGAGGGAACTGGGGTTGTTTAGTCTGGAGAAGAGGAGGCTGAGGGGAGACCTCATGACCCTCTACAACTCCCTGACAGGAGGTTGCAGAGAGCTGGGGATGAGTCTCTTTAACCAAGTGACAAGGGATAGGACAAGAGGGAATGGCCTCAAGTTGTGCTAGGGCAGGTTTAGACTGGATATGAGGAAGCATTTCTTTACAGAACGGGTTGTTAGGCATTGGAATGGGCTGCTGAGGGAGGTGGTGGAGTCCCCATCCCTGGAGGTGTTTAAGAGTTGGGCTGACGTAGTGTTTAGGGATATGGTGTAGTTGGGAACTGTCAGGGTTGGGCTCATGGTTGGACTGGATGATCTTCAAGGTCTTTTCCAACCTAGATGATTCTGTGATTCTGTGATTGTATGCTATTTAATGATATCAGGCCATAAAGCATGGTGCCATGACTGGTCATAATCAAATTTAACAGATAACGCCACTTTTGTGGTTCCTTCCAAAACAGCTCTTTGTCAAGCTATAAAAAAGCAAGAGAGATTTAGTGTTCTGAAGGAACCACAGTTAGAGCTGACTGAAAAATGCAGATGGGGCAAAACTTTCACAAACTTCTGTCCATTTGGGAACATCTCCACACACAGTGTAGACAGAAGATGAGAGATGGAAGATATGAACGTGAGAGGATTTACCAGTGTACTGCTGGTGGGTGTACAAGGCAGGCGGGAGCAGCACCAATGTCTGTTGGTCCCTCTGGCCAGGGCTCTGCCTGCAGACCAGGCTGTCTATCTCTGTGCAAGTGCACTATTGCCTGTCTATAAGATCCAAATCACAGGTAAGTGCCTTCAGTGCCAATACTCAAAAACTGGAGGGTCCTTTGGGTCAGGGCAGTGACTGCAACACTGGGGTCTTGGTGCTTGGCTAGTCTGCTAGTAATATAGATATTGCTTTCTGTGCATATCCTCTTTATATAGAACTGGCTATGGAAGTAGAAAAGTAAGTACAGCTGTCAAATGCAAAGACCTTTAGCGGAGATAATAGACAGCTACATTCAGAGGGAAGCTCAGCATCTCTAGATGGCAAGCCTGACCTCTAACTGTGCTCCAGCAACACACAAAAAATCACTAGTATGGTATTACATTTATCTGATTCCTATTTTAGTAGATGATAAAGGCCTGAGAGAGACTGGGACCCCATTGCATGATGCATTGAACACCAAGAACATGATCCTGGGAACTTTTGTGCACTATGCATGCACAGTAGAAAAGTCTTAACACCTAATTATGAAATACTTACATCATGTAAAAGAAAAGCAGATCAGGAAATAATCAGAAAAAAAAATAATCACAAAGATATATTTCCTTGGTTTTTATTTGAATGGTTGGAATGGTATCATTTTGTAATTTTAAAAATAACTCCCAGTGAATAAAGAGCTTCTTAAAATGTTTCCTTAAAAAGAATTCCAAACACCAAGTTTTTTAATGAAGTTTTTAATGCCTGAGATCCAAATGATGGTGCTTCCATAAAAAATGAGAATCAAATTAACAGTTAACGTATTTTTCAAAGCTTTTGTCATTATGATTTAGAAAGAAAAAATGAAAGTCTTAAGGAGTTTGGAAAGAATGTCTAGAAATATTTTCAGAAATTTCTAAGTCTTGTTGGGTACCAGAACTGACCACCTCATGAACTAATATTAGTTTTATAACATTCACCTCTGTCTGCTACTATTTATGCAAAAAATCTGTTATGAAAAAATGCGTAATTTTAGAGTTTAAATGTGTGTAGAACTGTGTTGTGTATGGTCTCCCTTTTAAAGCCTCATTGGCCCTGGGTTGGATCCTGAGAAAAATTCAAACTGAGTGAGAGCTACTTTCAGAAGAATTTCCAAATTTAGAGGAAAAAATTTGGAAAGACACAACAGTTTGAAGCTGCTTGAAAATTGTTAGTTTAAGTACAGATATGGTGCAGGCAAATCACAAAGCTGATTATATATCCTCTGTGTGGCGATAAGGTCTGTGTGATAATTCATAGAGCTGTACAATAGCAGAATGTATTCAGGATTTGTAAATACAAACAGAGACAGACATTGAAAAATTGCACTTTTTTGTTGGTGGTTTCAAATTTTATGTTTTTTTCTGGATGCTTTTGGTTTATTTTCCTTTCTTGGTTTGCAAAAAGCTGCAGTTTTATTGGTAGTGAAATATATTTAAAAAAAGATTGCTTCAAAGCCCTAGACTCTCTTGCTCTCACATAACTGGGCTAATTTAAAGGAACATGTAATATGTAGGAAATGGAACTGTGGCCTCCATTACAAAGACCCTCATACATAGCTAAGGGAAATGGAAGAATTTGCAGAATAAAATCACTTTCCAGCTTGTGTCATGAGATGGCTTATTATATAGCTTCCGGTACCTCATTTATCAGAAACTGAGGTGGCTTCTCTTATCCACATTACCCTACTTAAATGGCTAGGTAAAGAGAAAAGAGAAGGGACTACTGGTCTTTGTGGGAGCATTGTGCCATGACACCAGGAATGTTTTGCTATGGATCAAATCTTGAGCAGATGTAAATCAGGAAAGGTCCACAGAGAATGCACCTATCTGACTGCAGTGTAAAATTCTTACCATTTTTCGTGTTTCTTCTTCAGTTCTTGCTGTAGTTAACCTGATGCCATGGTCTGAGAGGACAGGCTGTTGTGTAAACAGTTCCTTATGAACATTTTTGTCTGTGTGCTTCAATCAAACCACAGAGCACCATGAAGAGCTTGGTGTGGAAGCAGCACCCTGGTTGGAGTTCATTACAGACTTTATGAACTGCTGCTTTGGCAGTGTATTTGGTGCTGGAGTAGCACCTTCCCTGGTGGCATTTTTGTTCAACAAATACAAGCTCAATAAATACAAGTTATAAAGACTACTGCTATAAAGACTACTGGAGCAAGAAAAGAAAGATTGACTTGAGACAAAAAATGGACAAAGACTTATCTTCCTTTATTTTTCCCATGCTTCTTCCTTTATATGCTTTAGGTCCCTCAGACTGTCGTCCAGACCTTCACAGTGGCCATTAACACTCCCTGAAACAGATCAGCAGTAGCATTTGACTGTCATGTGTGGTGTTGGATGAAATCACCTTGCTTCCTTGTCCCCCACATCATGGGATTCTTGCTGAATCATGGCCTTGCTGTGCATGAGCTGTGCTTTGCAAAGGTTGTGAAATACAGAGAAGAAGAGGGGGGAAAAAGAAAATAAAGAGTAGTTGGTGAGTAACCAGAACAAGAAATGATCCTGTGAGAGTGCAGAACACAAAAGACATCGAGGGAGCGAAGGGTCAGGCAAAGAAACATCCCAGGGATCACACAAATGTGTGTATTCCCCTTTTTTTCACAGGCATCTGGTGTAGGGTGTCATATGAACTTTCACAAGTAATTTCAACTCTCTGTGCTTCTGTGTTCCTCCTCTTAGTTGTGCAAACTGCAAATGCTTTGGCGCAAAGGCGGCCTCTTACTCAGAGTCTGCTCAGTGACCACGTAACTTTAATGTGAGTCCATTCCCTAAGGGCAGATGGTAACAGGCTGGATATCCTATCTTTCAGTGGTGGAACACCACCAGGCTGCAGAAGAGTGTGTCTGTGTGAAAAAAGTAGCAGGCATACGCTTTCACCACTTTCACAACTTGCTTCCAATGCCTCAGTCACATCACGTGTACAGGCTCACTGCAGGTGGAGTTGGGTCAAGAGGACAAGCCTGTGCTGATCAAAGCCAGCTCTAACATTCAAACCAGTCTTGCTGCCCATTCAAAGCTGTTTCTCCCCAACTTCATCTTCATGAGCATAGCAAGGACCCACCCTTGTTCATCAGCAAAGTCTACAAGGCCTGATCTTACTAAACTTTTAGAACAGGTATGAACTTACTGGTAGGGAAGAAGCAGTATGGGGGTTGTTGCACTCTGTCCTTTCTCATCAGCAGATGCAGCACATGGTGAAATGGTTGCGCACAGTCCCTCCCCAGCTGCCCTGGAAATCATTGGATTAAGACCTGAAGAACCAATGGCAACATTATGACTCAAGGCAGAAAAAACAACAACAAAAAAAAGAAAATTAACAAAGAAAAGTCATATAATAAATAAATAGCTAGCTAAGGAAAAGTAGGCCCTGATCCAGCAATGCTCTTAAGACACTGTAAATGACTCAAAGCATAGGAGGAGGCAAGTACTCAGGAGCTAAAGTGCTTTGCTGGAGCAGGGTCTTTATATATAAAAGAACAGCTGGATCTTGAAGCTGGTGTAGTATGTGTCTTTAGTGTAGGGATAGGCTAGCCCTGAAGCTTTCCATCTGAGTTAGGTATTATTTCCTCAGCTGGCTGGCTTTTGGCAGTCTGTTTGGTCCATGCTGTGGGAGGTGTCTGAAGAAATTACTCTTCAGCAGGAAGCAGGGGGAGATTCAGCAGGATCAGAGGTCAGCTGCAGGAGAACAGCAGACAGGAGGACTCATCAGCCTGCACCAAACTGCAGCTTTCAGCAATGCCAGCAAAACTCCTGCCAAGGAGACAGCCTCCCTCAGGGAATGAGGGAGGACTGATCTGTGCAGCAGAGTGCTGCACAACTGGCCTGGTGTCCCATTTCACAGGGACAGAAAAGACAAATTCTTCAAATGGCCCTGGAATTCCTGCAGTAGATTTTTTGGTTTCACAGCTGACTGTTCCAGCTCTTTGATGGCACTCTCAGATCAATAATATTTCATGGGAAGCAAGCAGAAACAAATACACACTTGTCTAGTCACTGATTGCCAGTGAAACAGCCATCTCCCACTGCTTGCCAGCCATGTCCCTGGTGTGCCTGTCAGCAGCTATGTTGCTTGAGGAAACAGACAAAGAGGAAGGCAGGGAGGAGGATCCTCCTTGATATAGTTTAAAAGGATGCATGGTTATGAAAGTCTCCCTCCAGTGCCTGAAAACCGACTTCAAGCTGGCCCTGTTGGTTACTGAAATGTTGGCAGGGTAATCCTGCTCCCATTGAGACTGAAGTTTTGCCATAGGCATGGGGAGGAAGAGAATAATCCTTTCATAGGAAAAGACATAGCCATAACTTAGATATGTTTTACGGAGGAGTCCTCTAGACACAGGGCTGTCCTCTGCTACCCCCAGGCTAGTGTTTACATGGTGGTTGGCTTCTGTAAATGAGAGTAGCTGCCATCCCCTGAATCCTTGGGTGTGCAGACATTAGAATGTGGGAAGTCTTTAGCTCACGGCAAGTTGTCCAAAATCGCTGGAGAACCACACTGACTACTAAAGATCATCAAATAATGGGCAAAAAACTGGAGGGCAAAAACTTTGATAGCTTTTTCTGAGAGTTTGGTTTTTTCTACTAGACAGCAAATGGAAAAACAAATTTCAGACTGCTTCAAATCAAGCATCAGAATGCTTGATTTGCCTTGAAGAGGAAGGTTTTGCTTAACTTTGGATGTTAGAAACTTTGGTGTGGCTGCCTCCTTCTTTTTAATTTGGGTCGCTGTTTTAAATGATGGTCACTTCTTCAGAATGAAAGATCCACCAGCGTCTTCTTCCTGGACTGTCAAAACAAATTATTTCAGCCTTTCTGGGGGAAAAAAACAACAAACCAAACTCAACCCAAACCCCAATATGTTGCTGGGACATTGTATTACAACACAAAATACCCCAAAGAAAACAAAACCAAATCCTCCCTCACCCCCTTCCCCCACCAAAATTATTGAACTGAATTTACGTTCTTGTGACCCAAGCTGTAAATATTTCTGGTCACCTGAAAATTCCTAGTCTGGAGGGTAAAATTGCTATTGGTTTAGAGCTCTCCTCTCTGCTCGCTCTTGCCTTTGTAATTTTTCTGATGCAAGTTGTGTGAATTTTACAGGGAGGGCTGACACTGCCTCTCAAGAAGAGGTGTTATATGGTGGCATTTGGAAGGGTGCCGCATTGCCTTGTCCATCCATCAACAGCGCTTCTGCCATGTGATCTGGACCTAAGTCTTGGGCCCAGCGCTGCCTGCCTTGTTCCCACCATGGGTCCAGCCTGCTCTCCAGGCTGGCAGCAGTGGTGGGAAGCGAGCTGTGGAGAGTAAGATGCTGCCAGAACCATTAAAAGGGAGGAAAAATTGGCTGACAAGTAAGGAGAGGCAGGCTTGGGCAGCTGTTGAAAGAGGGCTTCATCTCCTCCACCGCTTATACCTGGGGAGATTAGGGAGAGAGCAGAGAGGAGGGAAAAAGTATTTTCTTAGGCTGTGAGAATGGAAAGCAAGGACATCAAAGCAACAGGGGAGCGGGAGCCAAATTTTCTTGGCAATAATCTCTCAGCTTTAAATTCATTGAGATTTCTCATCCTCAGCATTTGTCGGCTTATTAATAGTTGTCCTGTAGTTGGATTTAAATCTGCATCCTAGGTTGTCAAGTCTGAATCAAAGAACCAAGTGGAAGAGGAGGAATGGCTCATGATGGGCCCTGAGCCAGCTTGAAGGGGTGATGGTGGGAGGTTTCATTGCCTCTAGCATGAGCTGGATCCATTTGATGTGGGAAGCATCTGTTGAGAGTCAAATGGGTTGGGCTTGGGATGTCCCTGTCTAAAAATAACTGTCAATGAGCAGTTCATATCAGGGAAACTGCTCTTCGGTGAATTCTGTTTTCATCTGAATTTGCTTCTTGGTTTTACTTATTCAGCAACAATTTCTGGTCATGTTTCAGAGCTGCTGATGGCACAGAGTGAGCAGAGAACCAACCACCTGGGACACTTATTATATGTAATATTAGATATTGTTCCATATATACCATCACTTCTCTTACCTATGCATCATCATTGTCAAGTGCCCTGTGTCACAGAACAAAGTACCTTAGACTACTTCCTACTTCACAGTAGAAAGACACCCAGGAACATGTGTTTTAACCATCCAAAAAAGTTGTCCAGTGCCTGAATGTGACCCCTACAGACTCATCTATTCAAACCAGGTTGTGGCATTTGCAGTCCACTTGGTAGAGGGCAGCAGGGCTCGTTGTCCCTTGAATCTGCTAGGCAGGGGGAGAGGGAATGAGCCTGATTGCTAGCAGTCCCGGGAGAGGCATTGAAATGGTGCACACTGACAGAGAGAAACAGTATACTGTTCTCATGCAGGAGCCAGCTCTGTGTTAAAAATGCTTTGCCTCTGATTCAGGGATAGTGCCAAAGTCTTCCCCAGAGAAGGTGTTTGTGAAGTCCTTGGAAAGCCTGTAACACTGTGGTGTTTAGAGTATGTGTTTTACTTTTGCTTGTAGAGAAAAAAACCACAGACTGCTTGACTGCTAAGGCTCACCTCTTTGGTTGAAAAAACAACCAACCAACAACCCCAAACCACCTCTGAGCTAAACAACTTCACAAGAAGTAAGGAATTGCCCAACACAATCAAATGCCTTTTTCTACATTTAGCAAAAAGGCAGTTTCCTTCCTGACTGGCTGCATTCAGGATAAAATTACAAAGCATTGATCCTGCTAAAGGGATGCTCCTGCTTTAGGAAGTAATGGAGGGAATGCCCATTGATTCAGGTGAATTACTGATAGAATGACATTTCTTTCTAATCACAGCAGAGTTCCTTTGGAAGGCAAAAATTTTTGTTATGTTTGTGTGTTAGCACTGCAGACTGGTCATTCCAGATGCATTTTGGTTAATTCAAAGCCACAGACTGCCAGGATTCTGCTTCAGCTTTGTAACGTTAGACTTCTCTGACACAGGTGGATGTCAGATCTGACCTGAGTGATGTTCACTGAGCCAATAATTTTCACTCTGTGCCTGCACTCCATTTGACGGGACCTGGAGGAGTTCAGGGCAGGCAGGCTTGCTGAGCGCAAAGTAGCATATCTGTTTGATAACATAGCTGCCTTTCAGTAACTCAAGAGAAAAAAAAAAAAAAAAAGAAAAAAAAAACCTCTCCAGGTTGAATGAAACATTCTGTTCAATCCAAAACATGTTACCTGAAATTTCAGAGTTTCTGTCACATTTTCCAAGCCAAGAAAGGGTTGTTTGTTTTCACTTTGGGGCTTCTTTTTAGTGGGGTCCTTAGACTCAGGAGACCAAATGGAGGAATTAATGCCTTTACTCTGTTGTAAAACTCTGGGACAGTGGTCTATCCACAGAGCTATAGGGCGTTTGAGGTGGAGCTATGTGAAGCCACAGCTCAATGAACTTTTCTTTCAATGGTAGTGCTGGCATAACTCACACCCACCTTTCTGCTGCTCTTTTCTCCCTCCTAGCTGCTTCCCCAGTTGTGCTATTACAATGGCTTGTGGGTGTTAAAGGATTAAAAAAAAAAGCAGGAGTGTTTTTAACTGAGACAAATTTCCTCATTCTATTCAGCTGCAACAAACTTGAGCTCATACAACAGAGTGGGCAGGAGTGAGAGGTAAAGGACAGATTACGAACAAGTTGTCCTTTTTGGTATAAGGGAGTGTTCGTCAAATTACAACCTCGATTTTTTCCTGTTAAAGCTGTTCGGATTTCTGCAAATAGCTTGCTGTGTATGGGGACAAAAAGAGAGAAGGGCTTTGCAAGCAGGTGAGCAGGAAAAATTAAAGAGGTGCATTTAAGCCTTTACTTGGCAAACCAGCAAAGCAGGCACTTGAACGAAGTGATCTCTTTCTGAGGAAGGAGAGGAATAACCTCTGGGATTCCTTCCCCTCTTCCCTGTGCACAAGATGGAAATTTGCCATAAGCAGCAAAATAAATATACTGAGTAAAACAGGTGTACGGAGGCACAGATACTCAGAAGGAACGCAGCATCAGACAGTTTCAGCCACGTGCAAAAGCAGGCAGGCAAGCCTGCAAGTCATCCACCGGTTTCTGACACTTTCTTTTACGTGGCAGGGAAGGCTAAAACCAACACTGAGTGAGTGGGACATGAAGCTTGACAAAATTAGAGGAGAAATATGGGGAAGGACATTAGTGGAATGACTGTTTTAAGAATTTGCTGGTTTCTTCTTTCCAAAAAGGTAAGCTACAGTTCAGGTTATGGATTTAATGGAGAAATTATTGGAATAGACTCCTTGGATCACCTTAGGAGAAAGAAACAAAATAAGTGACTGTGCTTGTCCTTGTGTGCTGTAACATCCATGAGAAGCACAAATAAACAAATTGCCAAGAACAAAAGATGAACAAAATCTTTCCATTTTGCCAATGCTTTTGCTTAGAGCTCTGATCACATATGTCTTCTGCTTATGCTTGATAACAGCAGTGAAAACTCCCAGGCAATCTTATGCCCAAGGTATTGGGACCTACTTGTTCCCATGTGTATTTCAGTACCTCCCTGCAGTTACGCTGCAGTAAGACATATTGCTGAACCCCCAGAAAGCAAGTTTTTTGTTTTATTTGGATGTTTGAGCAGCTGGGCAGGATAGAGGAGAATAAGAAAGCCTTCTGGGGTGGGGGGGAATCATGAAAGGTAGGTTACTCAGTCTGTCCAGAGGAGAATTACTGGGTATATGTACTTGACAGACTGCAACAGCATAAAAAGACCTTCAGAGAAGATTACTCGTACTAGAAAACAGAACAAGGCAAGGCCAGTGTGGGTGAGTTATATTTTAAAACATATGACAATTTAAATAATTGGGTGATACTTCTGGTAGAAAATGTCTGGTGATACTGCTGACAGGAAATTTTAGTGGTCCTTGCCCAGAATGCAACATTACTAGGATAATGTTTTTAGCATCTACACAGTATCAAATGAAAAAACAAAGAAAAGAAGCTGCCTTTGTGCATAATCAGGGATTCATTTATGAAGAACTACATTCCCCACCCAAAAAATACATTGACAAATTTAACTCTCCTTTAGGAGTTTGCTTGCTTGGCCTCAAATAATGTCGATGAATTGGGAGCCCTAGTTTCAGTTTTGAATTATTTGAAGCATATATTTATATTATATTGGGATTTCTTGTGAATAACAAATACAAAGCATAATGTAACAGTATATTTTTATAGTTGGTGCTGTAATTGAAAATCCAAAATGACTGATAAAATGGTGTATGATTATAATTAACTATTAGTTACATGGTCATGTCAGCAAGGTTCCATGGCTCACTGACTAGAATAACTCTGAAGAAATTAATATAAGATGTCCATAGTGTCTGGAAGAGCTGGCAGAATATAGATAGAAGGACAGACCAACTGCAAAGCCTGTCTCTGTGGGCTATTTTATTTCTGGTGCCTGCATAACTTAAATAGCTGCCTATTAGACTCCTTTTGCACGATCACAGATTTTTCAGGAAACCTTACATGTAAGCTGTGGGAGAAGCCACCCTGTCCATGAGGTCTTTTTGCCTTGTGCCCACTTCTAGCTGCACCCTTGGAGAAGAATGTGCCTTTACCAACCACCTGAAGAGGAAAGTTACTCATTGTAATTTCTCAAAGTCCTAATGCATGATGACCAAAGCGTTAGACTAGGAATTTTGACTGGGTTTGGTTGGGTCTTTTTGGCCACTTGAGGTATTCAGTGTTGTGGGGCTGTGGACAGGAGGACTCTCTAGAAGAAGAGTAGCTCAGTGCCAGTGACTGTTTGCTCTCCCCATTCAGAGAGCAGAGGATGAGGGATTTGCCTCTCACAATTTGTGGAGCTAGGCGAAACACATGCACTGGTTTCTTTGTTTTCACTGTTAGCAATGACTTGTTGCTCTCAAAGTGGGTTAAAATAAACTATGTAAACAAGTGCTTATTCTGAATAAAAATATTCCTGCATGGAATTAATTTGGAATAGTTGCATGCACAGAAGCTCTTAATAGCCTGAGGACAAAAAGGAAAACAGCCACTGGGAGGTGGTCTTATTCACTCAAAAAACCCGTTCCTTCAGCAATAAATCAAAGAGAAGAATTGAAGTGTCCTGACTTCCCATCCACCTCCTAAATGCTAGCCCTCACCACCCTGAGGAAGAATGAACCTCAAATACTTGTTTGCAAGCAGTTTTTACAGAAAAACAATATGGCTGCCCATGGTTGTCCTCCTGTGTAACACTAGATTACTTCAAATATGGGGTCCTCTTTGAACCATGATGTTCCCACATAAAAACATACACTTGACTGTGGTTAGAATTATATCCTGTCCCCAGCAACAACCCCAAAGCTAACTCTCGAAGCAGGTCCATCTGCTGTTTCTTTCATACGTCAATAACTTCACAGTTAGCATGAGTAAAACTTCAGATATGGTCCCCCATAAAGCCTACTGCAAGCAGTACAGCATGATTGATTTGCTATATATAAGTAGAGGAGGTAATTGTAGTATCTTAGCAGCTAAAATTATTATATTTACTTTCAGGAAATCTGAACTGAAAATAATTGGAAAAATATAGATAATAATTCTGAACTCAGGACAGGGCGTTGTTAACTCTTGAGTTTTTCATTGATGTTAAACAAGTGTTCTTTGCCCAATTAAGTCAACTGGAGTGTTTCTGTAGATCTTCATGGGCTTTGCTCTGGACCACCTCTGAACAATACCTCATTGCTAAGGGAAACCAGATTCCTGAGATATATGATGCTGTCCTCCTAATATGTGATATTCCTACTCTGTTGTAAATAATACCAACAAACTGGAAATTTCTGTTGCTGGGAATTGTTAACGAAACTGTGCCTGCAGACTGATTAACTCCATGAATAAACCCAAATCATGCATAACCTAAGAATTTGCCTGCTAAAACCAACACCATGAGATATAATTTGAGCATGAGGAACACAGCTCTGAAGGGACCCCTCATGAGTCCACTTGAAGCAGATGATGTCTCAAGGCACTGTTGGATTCCAGTAGATAGTTTTGAGCTAAAAAGAAGGGAGTTCATCTAACACAAAAAACCCCATAACTGTTTAAAATGTTGAGGTATCAAAACAACCTACTCCTTCTGTCTTGTATATTAAAAAATCTCTGAGAATCCAAGCCCATGTGGAGTTAATCAAACCGAATGAAAGAAACCATATAAAATGCTTGGTTCAGCCCACAAAGCTGACCAATCTTAACAGTGAGGGAAAGGCAGGAGGATGGTTTTATTTTAATTTTTGGGAGAGGACTCTTCTTTTGAAGAGGAAGGAAGTGTTAATAAACCTCAGTAAAAATGACTTCTTGACTGATGCCAGTGTGGGAACCATTGTAGGCCTTTTCCTTTGGAGAAATTAAAACTTTGTATATGAAGTCAGGTGAACTTGTTTTCCCCAGAGTAGCTTTATACCCCTCTGCTATTCTACGTGAATATTCTTACATACAGACAGAGCATTAGAGGGAGTTGGCACATCAGGCTCTGAATGACGAGCATCACTGCGAACACTGCAGGACCAAAAGCAGAGCCAGTGGTGGTGTGGAAGGTCTCAGCATGGGGTGGATGCTCTGCCATTCCTGGATATAGCTTTCCAAATCTCTGCTGCAGCAGGAGGAGTGCTTTTTCCAGCCTGATGGCAAGTGGAGAGGAAGATCTGACATCTCCTGGCCTGTGTGCTCCAGGGATGGATAGCTGAGGAAGGAGCTACAGTTTTGCCTTTACTTGATCTGGAGAAACAACTATAAAAAAAATTATTTGATCTTTTGGGTGATTTCTTAAACAAATGCTTCAAGCCTTTGTGATCTTGCCTGTAAATTCCTTGTCCCATTTCTTTCTCTAGGGCTCAGAAGATCCTAGAGGTGAAGGTGAAACATCATGGAGATACTTAATGGCCCTCTTAAACTCAACAACTATCTCCATCCTCTCCTGCCTCCAGCTGGGTCATTCTTAATCCATTCTAACCTCATCCGGATGATTTTGTTTCAGAGACCCACAGTGATGAAAACACAATACTTTCACAGCATTGCATAATTTCAGCTATGGCCAGGTATCACCAGCCAGCAATCACCTTGACCCTCGGACATTACAGAATGATTGGCTAATGTATGGGAGCCAGTTTGGCATCCATTGTGAGAGACAATTTGCAAAGCAGCCTAAGGGAATCTGTCGCCCCATTCCTATTGAATTACAATGGGATTTGTGCATTGAATTTCCTTAGTTAGTCCTTTTAAACTTCCCCTTCTTTTTAAAGTAATAAAGGTGGGGTTTTAATAAGGACTCTCTGTTGGCTTAACTTTGTTTTGAAGTTGCTGGACCTTTTACTGCTTGCTTCAATCAGAGCATCGTCTGGCCAGTGATATGCAATTTTGAAAAACTCACAGTGAAGATTTTTAATTATTTGCACTTAAATTTATGACATAGAAGTTTATCCAAAAGATTAATTTAGGGGAAAAAAAATTAAAAAAAAAAAAAATAGTTGAAGGGAGGAATCAAGCACAGTGGAGAGAAGTGACCTTGATAAAATTTAGTAAGTAAATTCCAAGGTGCTCTCCAAATGCAGTTTGGTTATCTCAGTCTCAAATAGCCTTGAAAGCCCTAGTTTTTATTTAACTGTGGAAGATATGAAGGGGTTTCCAAGATACTTTCCAGATATGGTACACCAGTATACTAAAATTCGGCTTTGAAGACAGAGTCCAAATTAACTTTCTTGAAGATGTTTTATCAGCATCAATCTAAGTATTTGTTAAAAACCTCTTTTAAACTACATATATAGATTATTAGCTATTAACTTAATTATGTGGCCTTTGGTCAATTCAGGAAACCTTCTCTGAAATCAAATGTGAACCAGAGACTACTGGCACAGTTGCATATTTGGAAATAGCTTGAACTTATTAATTTTGCCTAATAATGCAGGACTTTCTTTGGCAGACTGGAAACCCTGCTTTGAAAGTAGGCAGTTATCCCTCCTGGTCTTTTTTTTACCACCATTTTGTACTGAAATTGCACAGGGGGGTGACACATGGTTAACAATGGGAGATCATTAACTTAAACATCTTCCATTTATGTGAAAGCATCAGTAATGCTCCCCAATGGGAGGGATGAGGCCACGAGTCAACGCTGAGGGCAGGCTCCAGGCAGTGGAATTTTCCTAGAGCCAGGTGTCAACACAGCCCTCTAAAAAAGCAAGGGATAAGATGCAGCAGA
Organism: Strix uralensis; assembly: GCF_047716275.1. NCBI lineage: Eukaryota > Metazoa > Chordata > Aves > Strigiformes > Strigidae > Strix > Strix uralensis. Next base: position 68,026,239 of record NC_134012.1, read on the forward strand.
GGAAGCTCCAAGATGAGGACCCCTGAGCAGGATGTACATACTTGGCAGGTGTTTTTTGTTCACTTGTAGGATCAGTCAAGGGAGAAAGAAACTTGCTGGGCTGCAGAGATTTAGAAGAAGACTTATGTGGAGGAAGGAACGTCCTGAACTCCTTAATGGATGCCTAGGCCCAAAAAGGAACAAGAAGTGTGAGGCAACCAGGCAGAACAGGGTTTGATTTGGTCTAAAGGTGTATTTTCCTTCTATGAGATAAAGTGCTGGAATGGTGGCACATAACTCCCAGAAAGGAGGTGTATCTAATTGTCCTCAGTTATCTCTAATTCTAAACAATACCACATGCTGTGAAGTCAGGGTGTCCAGCATTGCTCCAGGGCTCCAGACTGGCTGGATCATATCTCCTATTTTTATGGAGAGATGACATATGGAGAGCTTCAGCACTGTGCCAAGCAAAGGGGCTAAAGGAGAATGTTGTAGCTTAGACCACTGAAATTTTATGAGATCAAAAGTCCAGCAATTCTATGAGCCCTAGGCAAGCAGCTTAATGAAGTATCCAGCCCTGGAGAGTCCAGCTGGGCTTCATTGATCAGTGTCTTCAATGATCAGAAAATAAACTTGTTCTCTAATATTGAAATAAACTCTCCTGCATCTATTCAATTAATTACTTTCTCTGTATCAGTTGTGATTAGCATCAAAATGAACTGAAGCTCATGCAGTGTCTTCCATTATATGTTCCTTCATACATTGTATTCAAAGTTATTGCACTCAGTTTTTTGAGTCCATTACCTCAGTGGACAAAGGCCCTAGCTCTTATCAGCAGACTGGGTTTCTGGTACTAGTAGTATTTGGAAATAGGACCAAAGCAGGAAATATCTACTTTCAGTATATAAGGAAACTTCTCTTCTTTGTAGTGGGCAGAAGCAAGCTCAGTGGAGAGGGAAATGTTGTGTCCACTCCAGCAAATGTGCTCAAAAAAAAAAAAAAAGGTGGAAGTAAGTATAAATTGCAAAAAGGTTCTTCAGAAAAAGTTCAGCTAAAAGGAGAAACCTTGAGATAAAAGAAGAAAAATGTTTTAGGTGGGGGTGAAGGAAGGCAGGAGAACGAGGTCTGATTTTACACTTTTTCTTTCCTTAATTCTATGAATATGAGAAATAGAATAATTCTTGAAGAGATTTTTAGAATTTAGGCTCAGCACTTCTCTTCAAGGCAACCCCTCTTAGTATTTAATGCTGCAAAAAGATAGTCATGTGCAAACATATCCAGAGGAAAAAGAACTCCTCACCTACTGGCTGCCCTTCAGCTAACAGGATTCTGTTTGTTAGCCTCAGATGCATATATTTTCATTTCCTGTTTGGACTCAGCTCCAAAAAAAAAGAATTTGTACACAGGGAAAAATTGCAATTCAAGCAGAGAACTCTGATTTGGCACTAACGAACTCAGTTGTCTCTAAGCTAGCAGTAAGACACATATCTACTGAATGTATGATACTGCAGGTTATGCTGACAGCAGCTCTCCTCTTGCATATTGCTGACAGGAGATGTTTCTTAAATTATGGCAAAGGCTGCTAGAGCAAATAGGACCCAAGGTCTGACACAGGCTCTCCCCTTATGGTCTCAGTTCAAGGCATTCTCCTCCATCCTCCATGTAGGTTTAACTGTCTGATGTGTCTGATTGTGGATATAAGACACTAATTCTCTGATTCTTCCTAATATGAGAGGTTGAAAAAAACCAAACCAAACCAAAACAACTGACTGTTTTAATAATTCCAGTCACACTGACAGTTTATGACAAGACTCCTTACTGTGGACAGCCCAATTCAAATAGGGGGCTACCCATATTTCCTTGCAAGTGCTCTGAGAGTGGAGAGATGTCCAGAGATATTTAGTCACACTTAAGCTCAGACATATTAGTAATGTATTAATACCCTTGGCATATAGTAGGAGGGTCAGCTGATATCTGTGTGTGTATAGGGATCCTCTATTTTTTCCTTAGATACAGTATTTATAGCCCTGGTGATCTGATTCAGTATTTCAGGAGGAAAACTCTAATGATGAGTAAGATTTTCTGCCACCATCTTGCTCTAGTGAATTCACAGTGTGTTAATGGAAATCATAGTTTCACTACCTTCTACCTTATTTCCCCTCTGGTCTGTTAATTGCTTCTGAATCACAGAATCACAGAATATTTGTGTGCAAGCAGCTATAGTTTCTCCTCAGTGCCCAGCACAGAGACACTCTGTTCCTAACTGGTATTTCTAGGTTCTTCTCCCATGCAAGTAATGCTGTGTAGACGTCATATCAGGTATCTTTTGTATAAACTTTTCCTTCCAGAACTCTCCTATGACTTACTTTGCTCAGTCTTATGTTCGCAGATCTTAGGACGAGAGCACTAAGGGGAGACCTTATTGCAGTCTTCAGCCCTTCAGGAAGCATATAGAGTGGACAGAACCAGAATTTTCTTGGGGTTGCACAGCAATAGGGTGAGAGGCAATGGATGCAAACTGCATCAAGTTAAGTCCTGATTACATATTAAGAAAAAAAAAATGACAGTGTGGGTAGTCAAACACTGGAACAGAGACCCAGAGTTGTTATGAGACTTCTACCCTTGACATTAATAATTCAACTGGTCAAGACCTGGAGCAAACTGACCTAAATGACCTTGGTCTGGGTAGGATGCTGAACCACCAGATGACCTCCAGAGGTCTCTTCCAACACAAATTATTCCACCATTCTATGTCTACTTATTATCTTACACATTTAGGCTCTTAGGGTTTTATAGAATGTAATGATATTGAAAAAATTTGACAACAAACTGCACAAATTAATAAATAAACAGCCTTTTTTCTTATCTTGGCATTAATGAAGTTTTCTTTGAGTCTGAATGACACTAATTCCATTTTATAAAAAATGCAGGCTGATAAAGAGTAAGTGTGGCTTTTCTACCAACATACTTAAGAAAGATCTTCTGTAGTTTCATTTTTTTCCAATTAGAAATGCAGAAGCATGAACTGCTTTTATCTTGATTGGCATCACCTTTTATAATGGGACACTATGAAACCAGTCCAACCATTAAAATCAAAGGAAGCCCTTTTTCTTGACATCTGTGGTTTGCAAATCAAATCTTGTTGGATGTTGTCTCTCAGTGGTTGTTGGGCATCTTTGGGGTTTATTGCTTGGCTTTTTAAAAATGCATACAGAGTGGAAATAGCCATAGTAAATCACTGCTTCTTCCATATTTTCCATGCACCCTTCTTTCAGTGGGAAATGGTAGTAGAAGTGAAAGATTGCCCTTGAAATGACAGGGAGGGGCAGGATTTTAAAGACCCAAAACACACGTTTGCTATCTTAACTTCCCCTTTTTGCTATTACAAATATTTCAAAGACATGAAATAAGCTAATTAACTTTTGCTTTAATTCTTGAAATAGAAACTGAGCCAGTATTGTCTTTGAAAGTGATTCTCCCTGTATTTAAAAGGACAAAACACTAAATGATGTTTTTGCATTTTCATGGTAAAACTAATATGATAATGTTGCTAGGTGTTTTCCAAAACTTTTTTGTAAATTGTGGCATAATAAACCCACAGCTTGCATACACTGAGAAATTCTTTGGATGTAACAAATGGTGATATTCGTGTTGCTTTTCTTATCTCTAATCAGGACATTACGGTTGCTGGAGGTCTTGATAAAGCCCATTGAAATCAGAGAAATGACATTTACTGACCTCAGGGCTCCATGAGCAAGGCCAACAATCGTAATTTTGAATTTCTTATCTTTCTGTTTAATTTTTGTTTAATCTGGATGTTCTTAAAAGTTAATATGAATTCAAACTATTAATATGTTCCTTCGGTCTTAAAGCTTTGTTTTTTCCCCTTGCTTTGAATAGAAGAACAGACAACTTTATCAAAAAATATAGCACATAATTTATGACATTCCATCAGCTGAGCAGAGAGGCTAACTCTCATAAATTGCATGAAGCTGACTGCCTGGTTCCCCAAGATATCTTCTTTTTTTAATTTGATAGAAACTGTGTGAAATGAATCTAGATCCTCCCCAAAACTCTGTGGGAACCCAGCACTCCAGCCATAGTGAGACTGTAGGACAAGAATAAGCAGCCTACAGCCCTAGTCAGACCAAACCAATAGACAAATCCCTAGAAAACAGCTTTTTTATTCAGGCAAGCTTGAGGAAGGAAGTATTTATACAAAAGCCAATTTACTTTGCTGGTAGCTGTTTTGTTTATTAATACCACCAAAGACACCAGTGCTTCATTTCTCCCAGCCCAGGTTTCTTTTCAGCCTGACTTTCTGTCACATGACTTGAAATAGTATAATGTTGCAATGTGTTACCATGGAAATGATAGTGATGAAGGCATGTGTTCAGCATAGTCAAATTTGAACCTAATAAGAGCAGATGTGACTTTGAGCTTTCACCCCTAAAGAGCAGACCTGGTTATATCATCATGTCTTTACTTAGGAATCATGGAGAAAACTCTTAAACATAACTCTCTATGACTCTATTAACTGTGAACACCAATATGAATGTAAGCAAATAATTTCTACTTGCTGTAAACATCTTCCTATGAAATCAGACACACCCACATCAGGAGAGTTGTGAAAGAGGACAAGCCAGGAGGAAAACAAGAATTCTTAGCCATCTGCAGTTCCCTTCCTATTGCTGATGTGCATTATCTTCTCTAAACATAAGCAGATTCCTGTATGTCACTGGTGTTACCAGTTTTGGTGTCTACACTTTCCTAAGAAAATAACTACTTCCAGTTGCTGCAGGCCAGTATGACATGCTATGCAAAGCTGCATAGCACCATGAATAAATTATGGCTGTCACCAACTTCTCAGTCTAAAAAAGACTGTTACAAAAATAAATTAGCACTGCCCTTGAGCACTGCTAAGAGTAAACATCTCACACATGACTTTGCTAGCTAAAAGAATAAGACCTCCATTTCACCACAGTGAAGCCTACACAAGCAACGCATTCTCCATGTGAGAGAACAGCCACTGCGCTAACCAACCACAGAGAGAGAAAAGGTCCTAATGCAAGAAAGGAGCATTCAAACCAAACATTTTAAAGCCAGTTCCAGCGTGTTAACTTGGAGCAGGATCAAGAACTCAGCTGGATCACGATCAGGAGAGAAGTCTAAGGCTCCTTCATAATTACTCTTGATAATGCCTTCTCTGTAGCTTCTTGGGAAGAGACTGAACCTCCAAAACTCCCCCTGCCTGAAATGATGTAGCTGTGAATCTCACCCATCGCTCTGTGTGAATTGTCTTATATTGCAAGTGTTGTGGCTTTGTCTCTAGGTTTGTAAAAAAGACCAATTTTGGCTTCAGTTACACATATGTAACTGCATATTGAGATGGAATAAATCATCCTACCTTTGCGTGTGGAGTCCTGTCTGCACCTTTTCTTTCTCCTTGAGGTTTCCAGAAGTCCTGATTCTAAGCCAGAAGTTCAGATGAAAATGTTCATTGCTACATCTGTGAGAACTTTCTACTGGAACTCCCCAATGGACCTTACAGCAGTGGTCAGCCACCATTCAGAGACTATTTGAGAAGCCAGTTTAATCCTCTTAGTATCACAACATTGGACCAAAACCAATTAGGGCAAACCTGGAACTTTCTCATCAAAAACTAAGGTGCAAAGGCTCCATACAAGTTTCTAAACATAAAAAAAAGCTAAAAGAGGGAAGGGGGAGTACCATATCATTGCCTACTCCCGTTAATGTCTATGTGCATTATGTGGTAGAAAACATGCCTTTTAATATGTTCAGCGTGATCAAAAGGCAGCTGAAGCCCATGTTGTCCTTTCAAGCATCTGTTGCTGCTTTCCCTGTCCTTCCTGCAACTCCTTTCCCCCCCTTTCTTAAGAAATTCATCATGAGCTTAAACCAACTCCCATTTACAGGCTCTAAACTTAAACTTCAAAGTGACTTGGCTCAGCAGCTAGGGAGGGCAGGTAAGCTGCGCTTTCCCTTTGAAGCCTTGCCCCTTGCACTCCACTTCCCCATTCTCACAGCAGCTTCTGGAGAGCTGGTAGTCCTTTAGGAGAGCAGACTTCAAGATGCCCTTGCTGAGCATCTGGAAGGACAGAGCAGCACCAACATTGGCCAGCATCCCTATCTGTAGCTCTCACCCAGGCCGTGAAGCTCTCACCATCCTCAGGTGGGACAGCACAGCATGGCATGGTGCCTGGCAGAGAGTTGTCAGTGCATGCTCCTGGACAGATGGAGTGCCAAAGACAGAATGCAGACCTATAAAGAGGTTGTGTTTCAGCCCACTGGGGGCTTGCCATCACCCTTCCTTAGTACTCGCCAAAATCAGCACAACTACCTGTTCCCTGTGCACTTAATATTACACCAGTCAGGTGGATTATCACATACAGTTCAAGACAATAGTGCTCTTTACCTGATTTTGACATCCCTGCACCATGGTGAGCACTGAAGTATGATGAGTGATGACTGTAGCAAGCAGCCACAGGACTGCGGAAGGCAGGACGTATCACCAGCTACAGCTGAAATGTTAGCTGAAAGCTGGGTGAAAGGAATCTGTTTAACAGGTGCACTAGGAGTCTGGCAAGGAGACTTGGGCTGGGGCCAGTACCACTGAATATCTGCTGTGTTGATTCACTGGCTAGCTAGAGTTACAGCAGGGTGGAGAGAACCGAACGCAAATGCCTCTTCATCTGCAGCAGCTTCTCGCCTGCTAGAAAATTCCCTCAGCGTTCCTGAGTGATCTACTGCGCAGGAGCTGCAGTCCTCTTTTTCTCTTGGTTTTCATTTTTCCTCCAAGAACACATGCAGTTGTCCTTTGCCAGGGGTTATTCCTCTGCAGTCCCAGTTTAAAACCAGAAAACACAGAGCAGCAGGGAGCAACAGTTCTGAGATTTGACTGGCTCAGTGCAGCCATCAAAATCTTTCAGATATGACTTTGACTAGTAACAGTGGGCAGATCAATGTCGTTTGTTGGTGAGATAACCTCAGACTAGGGATTTATGCAGCAGACTCATCTCTTCTGTGCAGTTACTCTCAGGATTGCCAGAACTACCTTAATCCTAGCAAGGAAATTACTCAAATTTCTAGACTGTCATTTCAAAGCTGCCAAGTCAACCTTCTCACCACATAACTAACAAATAACGATTGGAAGAGATCTAAACACATTAGGCTTGATGGTTTGGGACAGTTTTAGATAGTAAGCTGAGTAAGAGCTTTCGGAGCCAAAGCAGTATCCTCTGCATCCTCCGGACTTCAGTCACATGTCAGCCAGCCCTAATGTGTGAATATGTCTGATTGTGAGACAGAAGGCTTCCTGATGTCCCATTGACCTCACTGAGAGTTCTGGGTGTGCACAACCAGGTGACAAAAGAACTGGGGAAGCTTTCTTTGATCTGGAGTTTTCAAATATGCCATTACCAATTATTAAATAAAAGCTTGACTTTGTACGCCTGAGATCAATAGGAGCTTTGCTTCTGATCTCAGTGGGTTTTTTGGAAGAGCATTTAATAATATATGTGCTCCCGACCACCAATTACAACTACAGCAGAAACTTTTTACCAAGTGCTAGTGCTACATTGCACAAATAGAGAAGCTAGAAAAGCATGGATTTGCTGTACAAAAGTCCTGGTTGCCTCCAGAAAGAAGCCCTGAAGTGGGAAGCAGCAAATACTCCAATCTGCACAAATTCAGTTGAGCGTGGCTGGCCACAGTGTGATATATTCAGTCCACTGAATATCTTTGCAGGACCAGAGCTATAATTGCTTCAACTCTATGTGGTCTTACTCTCATTCTTACTATCATACTTCCTGATTGATCTCCCAGAATGATGAAGGGTAGCAGAATCTGCCCAAGAATTGTTCAAATTGAAAAGAATTTTTTAGCACCTGAAAACAAGAATAAATGGAACCAGAAACATAGGTTACACAGGTAAATGTTCCTAAATGAGCTTAATTCCTTAATTCTTAAAAACAGCAAGCATGCAATCAGGTCAGGGAAAATTGCTAACCTGAAACAATAATTATGATTTGCCTTTTGTGATTTAGCAATTAATTAGCATATGACTAGTGAACATTAGGTTTTATACAGGATTGCAAATCTGTAGTCCCAACCCCAGCTGGAGGCTCTGTTAGACTATACTTCTGACATAAGTCTTAATAAATAGATTGGTAATCTTTGTTATGGGCTTCTTTCCTGTTCAGAGGGTAAGAAACATCCCATTCCTCTAGGTCTGAAGCAGGATTAATTGATTGGTCTCATATGAACCTGAAAGCCATTAAGAGCATGAAGGATGAAAAGCAATTCAGACTGCTTTATTACCATTTTCTAGTAAAGTACCAGTTTAGACTCTGGACCTACTGTGAAGCAGCAGGTTTCCAGATATTGACTGTGCTGGCATGTGCTTCTGGAAGAGAGGAAACGACTGATTCCTAAAAGCAGAAACATCTGCTCAAGTCATGAACACACTTTCTGGCTGAGGCCAAACAGCAGGATTGCAAAAGAAGTCCATGTGCTGCTAGCCCCATTGGCCAGAGTCACAGCAAAATGGTGGTGAACAGTGAACCACACTAGCTCCTTCTTCACCCTCAACACACCATTAGATAAAAATTAGTTTTACGGGGCTCACTGTAGTCCCTACCATGCTGGCTTTTACAAGTAAGGCAAGGAGAGTCTTTTGTTCCGCCTGGTATAGGTAGAGGAGCAGAGCTGTTTGTGCAGAAGACTCATGAACTTCAGAGAGGCAAAACTCGCCTAGTTGCCAGTCTGGGCACTGCACTAGGAGAGCCCACATCTTTGCTTAGGGTGGTTCTCTTACACCACGTTTTCATTTTTTGGGCTGTTCGATACAGTTGTTTCCCCATTTAAACCAGTATGAGTAAAATCTACCGAAGTCTCACTGGGGTAGTGATACAAGTAGAAGAGAATTTGTCCCGGTGAACGCAATACTGATGTTAGGACCTTATTTAACATGCTTTCTTTGTCTGCCCAGAATTCAGTTTAATTGTCAGAATGATGAAAGTATATAAGGGGAAGTGACCATTCCTATTCTGGAAGACAGCTTTGCTAGAAGGAGAAGAGCTGCAAAAATCCAGGTAAAAATATCAAGAGGCTTTTAGTAGTTTAGCACCACCGGCAAGTGAATATGATTGAGAAACCAGACTACCACTGGGATATCAGTCTGAGGATCTTAGTAGGAAAACTGTCCCCATCTTTTATCCTGAATTAGGAGGGTGAGCTTTTTCATTTGTGTCAGAAGGAAAACTTACTTAAAATCAAAAGAGTGACAGCAAAGTCTGAAGGAAAGGAAGCAGACAGCAAAATTCAACCCTGTATCAATGAGCAGTGTGTGTAGACTTACATTCTGCAAAAGCAGAGCATGAGTTGAATTTTGACCTGTGATTACCTTTCCCATTGAAGTCATCAGTTACTGACCATAGTATTTGCTAAAGTCCTTGCAGAATTAGGGTCATAGGAATGAATACAGCCCAGAGAGAAGAAAAGTGCATGGCCAACCTGTGGGGCATGATTTGCAGTTCCTTGTACACCTTCCCTTACAAATTATTTACCCTTGTTCTCTGCTTCACAGCATTATGTGGACATTTCCTGCCTCAAAACTAATACTGCAGCCTTTGATCCTGCAGTGAGACCTACAGTAAATGAGACCTGCAGTAACGGGCTTTCTTCTTCTTGCTTCCAGCACTCATGAAACCATTTCTCCATCCACACTTCAGCAATGCGCTCAAGCATGTGCTTAACATTAAGGTCATGCATTACTTATGTATGTGATTAAAATTAAGCATGCATTTAAATGCTATGTGGAACTGGGACCTCAATGAGGATGGCTGTTGGATCAACCTGCTATGACCTCTGCTGAGCTGATTATAACTCAGCCTTTGTAGCATTCTATTTTTCCCCAAAAGTCATAGCTTATTCACTGTGTCTTGTAACAGAAATTTAAACTGTCCTGTTTGGGTTTTTTAAAAAAAAAATGTCTGTAACACTATGCAAATAATAGTGATTTTTCTAGCCCTGTAAATATTTGAGATGATAGGAAAGATTTCCCACATATCCCGCCCCCAACCATACCTCCAGTTCTGTAACACATTTTGTGCACCAGGAAGGCGTGTGAAGAAAAAAATACTTTGGGCACTTTTAAAGTTCTAGAAAAAAAAATAAAATCCATTTCGTAAAAATTTCAAGTTTCTGCAAACCAAGTTTAAGAGGAAAAAGATGGAAGTTGGGTTTGTGTCTGCAGCAGAACAAAGAATGGCTAATCATCCACACCACAAAGATTCTTTTATTGTCCACTTTTGGGCATTGAAAAATTTGGAGGCATAAATAATGAGGCAGATTTCCTTCACTTTCTATTCTGAAGGAAGATTCCTTTCTTGCTGAGACTCAGAGGACTCTGAATATGTCTGTAGGATTAAGAAGCAGAAGGACATTTTTAATTTTTGTCCTGCAGATTCAGATCTATGGATTATGCCAGCCTATTACCCCAAAAGAAAAACAAAGCAAAAGCAAAACCAAACAAGCCATGAGATCATCTGCATCACTGCTGTAAACAGATTAGCCCCATGTCAAATGAAAACTCCTTATCACACAGATGGGATTTAACGTATGAGGACTCACCCTTTGCTGCGTGGCCCTGCATGTCCATTCACCCTGATGTTCCAACTGCAAAATATTTTAACAGTGTTTTTTTCAATTTACCTATCACCAATATTATGAACAGAGAGATCTTCCTTCTGATTTTTAATCCTTCCCCCTTTCTGTCCAGAAGGACTGCTTAACCTAAAACCTTAATCCTTAAGCTTGGAAAGTCTGTAGTCACTTGCCTTCATAACTACATTAGCTTTATCACTGTATCATCAGTACTATTTTTTTTTAACATAAAAGTCAATGTATTAAGCCTCTCCTTCAGCATTACAGCCTTCTGATTTTTTACCCTGAGATAATGCTAGTGTCTTTGCCTAGCCTTATAGCTGGGGCACTTTTTAATTTTAGATTATTTTAACTCATCCCCAGATAGCTGGGAAAACATGGCTAATCAAGAACCAAAAGTCTATTAAACATTTCGTATCTTACCCTGACGGAAAAGAGAAAGAACTCTTTACCTTAAGCAGGCAATTAAAAATAGGGATGAAAGCCCAGCATTGTAAAGTCAATGAAATCTTTGCTATTCATATCAGCAGGCCATAATTTTACCTGGGATGTTCTATTTGGTTCCTGGGTGTTCTTTCGCTCTACTCTGCTTCCACAGGCTTTACAATAGCTTCAGCCCTTTTTTTCCAGCAAGAAGCCATTTGTATAAATGAGTGTATGGTGTTTCCCTCCTCTCTCCCTGAGAGTGGCTAATAACTTCACCCTTTATTAAAGATGGGAAAATCCACATAGGAAAGAGATGCTGAAAACCAAAATTCATTATTTTTGCTACTCATGGTGGACTTTTTTCTTCATTAAGTGAAGTATCTTCAGGGCACAAGAGAGCTTTAAAATCCTTTTCCACTGGTTCAGTCTTGTGCTCTTATATCCTTTTACCACTCTATCCAACTATTTCTCCACTTACAGCACTTGCAGTTCATTTTTGGTCCGTCCATTCTGCCTCTCACCAACCCACCTCTCCCCTGGACCGGTCCTTTTAAAGATATACAGAACTTCTCTATGATACATGAGATGCCTCTGCTTATACATGATATGCAAAATATATGCTTCACATTTTTATACTGCACTATCAAATTAGGTAATTGGAAGTTAAATCAAGTGGGAAGCACAGGGATATTCTTATTTAGCTCTCTGGTATTCATGCTAATAAAAAGCTGAAACCTCTTTTTTTTCTGGATATTTACATTCCAAAACTTAAACTTGTTTATAGGATAACTGTTCATAATTTTCTTTCTTTCACTCATGAAAAAAGCAATCACAGACAATATATTCCACTTGTTTTGAAAAATGTTAACTTTTCATTAAAAATAGAGAAAGTTTGGAATATTGCTAACAAAGACTGAAAAGTTTAGATTTAAATGGTTACTTCATGTGAACGAATTCATCTTGCAGAATTTCCATTTCTTTATTAAAAAGTCATGAGGAAAAATGATGGTCTAGTAGTTAATATCTGACACCATAAATTTATCAAAAAGTGAAGAAGGGCCTATAAAAAAATGGGAGTTCATCACAGGACTTCTGTGAGAGAAGCAAAGCAGTTAGACCTTCAGTCCTTAACATCTAGAGCTTCATGCCTTATCAATAGGGAAGGCATACAAATACAGCCTTCATTGCATGGAATTTTCTGGAATTACAAATTATCATATGTTGCTGGAGTGACTGCCTGTGCATGTCTGGATTCCTGCAGTGGAATGGGCTTCATTAACTACTGCAATTAACTCAGCTCAGTTGAAGCCAATGTCACCACACTGTTACATACTGGCCAAGGATGTGGGAACATAAATGCAGATGTTGTTCCCTGCAGCACTGCCAGTGTGCCCACAACAAACATAGGTGGCTTGTGTTTCCATCACAAGGATGCCTTGGATTCCTCCTCTGAAAGGGTGCCTGGCTTGTTAGCTGCCTGGTAAAACAAAAACATAGGGCTCCTCTTGCTAACCTCTATCTCAGTCTTATCTAGAGGTACAAAAGGACATGTTCTTCAATGTAAAGAGTTTAAGAACAAGGAATTTAATCCGAAACATAAGCATTCCTGATTAAATAAATAGCACAACATCAGAAAGCCTGTGTAACTTCTGAGGAAAAGTTGAGGCCTACTTTGGCTTAGCTTAACATATAGATCAGTTTTGTATGTCAGTTGTGTTCCTAATGCAGAAAATTATACCATAGAGATGTTGTACTGCCAAGACTTTGGAATTTAATCTGTTCCCTTTTTCTTTGCTATTTATTTTAATAGCATCAGGCAAACTCAAGGCTCCATCTCGCTCGACCATTCATCAGAATGTTAAGCAAAAAAAAAGAAAATACGCAATTAGCTAAGGTATGCAAGATTTGTCATGTTAGTCTGGTTGATCCTGTCTCTGACAACGACCAGTAGCAGATTCTTGAGGAAGGAATATGAGGCCAGAACAGCTATAGAGACATCTTTTCTTGGTACAGTCTTCCAGATTCTGAAAAAACCCTGAAGACAAGCCTCGACAAACCTGAATATATTACTACATGCTGTGAGAATTGTGTAGCTGCACGTGTGTGTATACTTGGTGTAATGCACGGTTGGCTAGAAAGGGCTTCCAGACAATTTACTCTAGCCACGAGTCCTGGGGGGTCATGGGAAGTACTGGGTGGGACACGGGGGGACGCACGGGGACTTGGGGGTACACAGGGCCACCGGTGTGCCAGTGTCTGCCATGTGCCGGTGCGGGCGGTGGGACACTGGAGACAGTGAGGCCGAAGTAAGGTAGGTGTGACACCCCCCCCCCCCGGCCCCAACTGTCCCCCGTGTCACCCCCCCACCGTGTCCCCCCAGGACCGCTGGTTACACCCCCGCAGGGGGAAGGGGCACGCAAGTGTGCGGGGAGGGGGGCGGGGCCTGTTAGCGCCCAGTCCCCAGGCCATGCTGGGGAACCCATCCCCTTCCCCGCGCAGGGGATGATGGGAACCAGAGGGACCAGTTCTACCAGGGTCAGTCATCCAGCCCCGCCCCTCCCTAAGCCCCGCCTTGCACACCCCTCCCTTAAACCCTGTCCCATAAGCCCCACCCCTTTGCAAGCCCTGCCCTTATCAGATTGGCTGGATGTTGTGGCCCCGTCTCCTTCTTGCCCTGCCCTAGTGTCACAGTCAATTAAAAAATTTACTGGTCTGCTGCACCCCAGAACAGAGCTTTAAAACTGAAGTTTTTGAATGTGGTATCAGAGAATAGCACCTTGTCAAGTCATTCACCTTTACTTGAACATGGCGCAAATTTTCAGCTCTGGCCAGACTAGTTATATTCACCTCAGGAAGCTTGAAGATCACCACTTCCTCTGACCTCCCTCACAAAATAGATTTGAAAGGGAGTGAAATAGAGTGAAATAGAACACACATCTAAACAACTGAAGCAAAACCCACATGGGATCAGACTACTCACTGTGCAATGGAAGAGCTAAACACAGAGGAATCTGAGGGCCTCTGGGGGAGTTAACACTGTGAAGGATGACGGTCACTCTTAAAACTCTTAAAAATACTCAACCCTGTGAACTATTTGGCCAAAATAGAACAGGCAATCCCTTCATTTCTATAGAACAATCCACACTATACTGAGCTTGGATTGGGTAGCCTGGAGCTTGCCAAAACTTTGACTTTATGAAACGTTCTTTAGTAGCTCAGCCAAAATAAACTTAATTTGACTGGTTGAAGAGCTTTCTGTTCTTTTCTGCTTGGGGTTCATATAGGAGGTACATCACTTGGGTCTCTGAGTGTTAAGGGTACTAAGCAAGCCAGCTGAGGTCTGTTGCACATCCATTCTCTTATCCTCTTCCAACAGGTTGTTTGGGCTTGCAGGTATACTGCTTACACAGTTATATGTGTTTGCAGGCATATAGCCTTCACATATAATGTGCTTGTGAATATACATTTGCATGAGACAAAGCAATTTAAAAGAAATACAGTTTCATTTTTAAACAGTGGTGCAGTTTGCAATTGTCCTTATAAGGCCATTTCTTAACATGGGCTCAAGCCCCAACAAGGTGCTCGTTCTATACAGTAAGTGTTGCCTTTGCAGTGTGGGGATCCACACTGCTACAGGAATGAAAGGCACTTGTTACCTTGGAAAACAGAAAAAGCTGATTGGTATCCCATGGAACATTGTTCCCCAGATTAAATCTTTCTGAACTGAGGGATTGATGGATTCTTTTATAAAAGAGCAAAGTGCAAGTGATCCTAGAAGGAAACACAATTTTTACTCAATTGGTCTAAAGACATGGCAGGAAGGAGCTAATCTTTTGGAAGGAACCACCTGAAAATGCAAACAAAACCCTAACAAGTGAGTGCAACAGGCAGCCCATAAGCTCTGCTCATCTGCTGCTTTGTGTGATGAAGCATTTGATGCTTGCATTGCTAGATGAGATATGAAACAGGGTCATGGAGGAGAGAGGAGAGGCATCCTGCCCCTGCTTGTAAAGTTAAGGCCAAAACGGGTCTTACTGAAAACCAGCAAGGATGCTCTTCCCTCCCCACTCCAGTCCTGATGCAGGCTGTCCTTCCAGACCATGTGGCTGAAAAAGAAACAAGCCAGTGGCTGAGCTGAGGAAAGGTAGCAGAGGCTGCTAGCAAGGACAGTGGGACTGCATCCAAAGCGAAGCACCACTCAGTGCAAGATAGAGTAGATGCATCAGACCTTCAAGGTTTGAGTAAAACCCCATTGTGGTTGATGGAAAGCTTTCCATTCGAGTGGAACAAATGAATGATTCATGACATATATTGTTTAGATGGTAGTGAGTAAGCAGTTCCCTAAGACAGGAATGAATCAGAAATGTGCAAGCTCATGATATGTATGAAGTCTTTTTTAGATACAGATTGCACTACAGGAAGCCTTTGAGCATCAAGAAAAATCTTACTTTGCCTTCCGCAACACAGTACACCACAATGAAGCAGGTATGTCCTCTGTAAGCCATACTTTCTCTTGTTATACTAACTTCACTTCTGCAACCAAATGTGAGTGACAAAATGTCAGGGCTGAAAAACACTGGGTGGAAGGAGGACAGGCATGCAGGTCAGGACACTTTTTTATTTATGAAACATGGCTTCCAGATTGATCAAATTGGACTAGGATTCATTCTCCCACAAATTGTTTCATATATCCAGCAAGCATCCTGCACCCAATCCAACAAATTGCTAAAGCATAGGACTTAATGTGTGTGGGATTCATCAGGATCGCTCACATTAGAGGTAGCAAAAGACACTGATGCTTTGCCAACTTGTACAGAAAGCAATACAATTACATTAGCAGTATGCATATCAAGGATGGTTTGTGTCACTCCTTGCTACACGTAGTAAAAGTAAACTGCTTACAGCTGCCAGAGGTAGAATAAGTAGTGATTATTCCTCTCCTTCTTTATTCACTTAGCCAAATACACCCGTGCCTTAAAGGAGGGTAAAGGGAGACTCATAGTTTGAGATAAAAACAGTTTATCAGTTAATTAACAGTTAATAATTGAAATACAACAAAACAATAACAATAATAGAAAGTACAAACAGGTAATGCACAATGCGATTGCTCACCACCCGCTGACTGATACCCAGCCCATTCCTGGCTAACAATCCCAAAAAATAAAGATCCCGAAACTGCAATTCTGGAAGTGACAGAGAACACTCACCCTTTCCAGCCACCCCTCATTTATATACTGAGCATGATGTTACATGATATGGAATATTTCATTGGTTAATCTGGATCCAGTGCTCTGGCTGTGCTCCATCCCAGCTTCCTGTACCCATGTGCATGGGCAGGACATGGGCAGTTGGAAAGTCCTTGATCTCTTAGCACAACTGAAAACATCAGTGTATTATCAGCATTCTTCTCACACCAAATCTCATACTGAATCCAAAGTATGGCACTATTCTAGATACTAGGAAGAAAAACTAACTCTATTTCAGCTGGAACCAGGACAGCCTTAAATTGAGTACAGACACTCTTTTCCTGCTAACTGCATGTTTCCCCAGGCAACACCGGTATTGAGAAGTTCAGTTTAGCTTTCGTCTTGTTTCACTCTGATTACAACTCTACTTAACTTGGTCATTCAAACTTTGTTCACCTTCCTGCTTTACTCCTCTCATTATTTTGGTTATACTGGTAAGCAACCTCATTTTGACAAGGCTTGCCTGAGAAACTTTAGTTCAATGAGTATTAGTCTTCAGTATCTGCCATACCTACCCAATTTTTTAAGATGCTTACTTCACTTTTATACTGAAGTTGTTTATGTAACTGTAATACAAATACTTCTACCAAATTTGCCATGATCAATGAAATACAAATTCCACTTAAATTGTTCTGTAAATCTCAATTACTGTAGATATAATTTTCCTAAATTCATACACTAGGGAATTAATCTGTTTAATAAACTGGGATGTTAATAACTTCTAAAGTGTTGTGATAAAAGTGGTTTGAAAATATTCAATCCATGTTTTAAAAATCTTCAAATTGCCACCTCTATATCCACAAAAATTTTATAAAAAATAAGATATTTTAGTACAACTATTCTTCCATTCAAACCTCTGTTAGAGAAGACCATTTTTTAAAAAAAGAAACCCCTATGTGGCTATCAGAAAGTTATTGGGATTCCATTTATATATTGCTAATGAATTTTTTTCACAATTGGATCAGCTGGAATTAGTTTATCACTTAGTGCTAGACACATGCATAGATGCTTACAAGAATTATTTAAATGTCTTTTGAGTTAACAGTTTTCTTTGGAAAATACAGTTTTACCAAAATGCTATGCTATGATTTTGGTTATTTTTAATCAGAAAATGAATCATTAAAATGAAATGTGTTTAAATATTCATAAGAATTTTTGATTTCCTCTTCTGAATTAATCCAAAATCCAATTTCAAAATATCTGAGCCTTCATGAATTCAAAAGTGTGTTTTCCAGCCAACTTTATTTAATGTTTATTAAACATAACATACTCATTTATGAAAGGAAAGCTAAAATAAGAAGTGCCAGGATTCATTGGTGGCCTTTTGTGGTGTGTTTTTTAAGCCTTTAGAATGAGTTTAATTGGATTTCATTGCATTGCTGAAGTGACCCAATATACCCATAGTTCTCAGGAAGATCCACTGAAAGCCACTGTGTTTTGTTCTCTTACGTTTCTGAGGAAAGAATAGAGAATGATTTGTATTCCCAAGACTGCAGAGAAGAGAGTCATTCTGCCAATGAGAATGGGATTAGCTGGATTTCTGTCCTCACCTGCAAAAGTATTTCTTAATAAACCAAAGAAAATAATCAACAGTATTCAAGTTAAAAATTTTTAAATTTTTTTTACCCCTCGTATACACTTTTTTGAGATAGGAAAAGGTTAGATTGACCTCTAGACATGCAGTTCCTCATCTTTATAGCATCTGGTTCCAACACTTTGTTCCAGGTCAGTTCTTTGGTTGTCAAGGCCCTTCCCAGCCCCAGTTTCAACCTTGAGTACTCCATGGAGAAAAATGAGCTGCCAAAGAATGGCTGGTTAGAACAGGATGAATGACCTGGTTGGAAGTAGGGAGATATCCCTTCCTTGACTTCAAATGGAGAGTAAGTGGGCTGTGGCGCTAGCCAGCCCTGTTTGAAAGCAGATCCTTATGAAGAACAAGTGAAGGCTGCTTATTGGCAGGGGAAAATGGGAGAGGAAAGACCTGGTTGGCAGGCTTAAGCCTGGTGGCAGTCAGCAGCGGAGCTTTAGGAGACCTTGGGTATGCAGTGGAAAGCCCTGATAATAGTATAGCTTTGCATTTCTTGGTAGATAAGGTTGAAATCGTGAGGAAAATAGCCTGGATTTGATCTTGATGTGGCAATAATTTTTTTTCCTCCAGTGAAGGGACATGCTGTCAGGCTGCAGGAGTTACCACACTTACTACCTGAAAGCATCTGAGCAGTGAGTTTCTTTTGTACTTTTTTGAATTTTACACAGCAAGAAAAAGAATTACTGCTATACAGTGGAACTTGTATGTCTATTGCAATCTTCTTTTTATAATGCATGTCCACAATGTTAAAATCTCCATTAAGTTTGCTCTTGTTATTCTGGCTGGGAATCTAATTAAAAATAAAATAGGGATAGTGTGTGGGACTTATTAAAACTGAGAATTTCACTAAGCCAATGAAAAAAAAATACACCCACCCTGTGATGTGTACTTGCATTTAGGTGTCATCATAAGATATGTCTATCTGCATCACTGCAAATCTGTTAGGTATTTTGGTGTTTTCTTCATAGAGTTTAATAATGTAATATGTAAAATAACCTAAAGCAAAAATAGTGGGATGTAGAAAAACATGAAATAAAGAGTGGAGAAGAAAGAATACAATCTTTGCCTGCTGTTTTCACAGAGGCAAGTTGTTGAAAAGGGTTGAAGAGAAATGATGGAATTTCCTTATTTCTTCAGGTAGTATTAGAGACAGTGGAGTGTATTGGTGCCTTTATATCACACAACTCTCAGGAGCAGGGACCTCTACATCTATCTATGTAAAAGTTAGCAATGAGGAAAATAAACAGACCTGTTCAACTTCAAACGAGCATTCTGGCCTCAAGCTGTCCACTGCTTAGCTTGTTCACATTTGAAGAAGGTTAGATATCCATGGACAGAAGAACAGAGAAGGATTTTGAGCTTGGCAAAAACAGAAGCATCCCAGTGGCAGGATGTACGTGGCTTGGCTGATGAGTCTTGGCTGATGGGCAAAAGATCTGGAATCAGATGGGTTCTAGGGATGAAATGGCAGGAAGCCTTGAACAAAATGAAAAAGTTTGGCAGGCTTCATAATCTAGGACTGGTATAAGACTCCAAAACATGCTCCAAGGTTTCTGCAACTGGGGCCATGGGTCAGGCGAGGAGATTAGTCTAAGGGCTTGTCTACACAGAAAACGGACTGGTTATATTGAAATAATGACACTGCTGTAGCTTGGCTGGTCAGTTTCCTAGAGTAAGCAAGTCCTTAGCAAGCAAAGAAATCCTTATGAGAGAGGAAAGATACAAGGTTGGCTAGGCTTATCCATCAGGCTAAACTGTGGCTATCTCAGAACTGGTTAGTCCAAAGATGGTTTTCAGTCCTGCTTGTTGGGGAAGACTAAGGAAAACAACTTCTGACAGATGGACATGTTAGCTGGGAAACTGGAGACCTTCTGGCTTGTGAACAGAGACAAGAGCTGCACATTTCACAGGAATGACAGTGTCTATCTCCTATGACTCATACTTCCTCTGCGTTTGTTCTTCAATCCTCATGCACAAGGGATGGAGACCAATTGTTTAACTTAAAGGAATAAAAGGATGCATGTTCAAATAAACTTGCAGAACACTAAAGCATTGTGAACTGATGTTTGGTCAGTGCAGTTAGGTAGTGTTTCATGGAACAAAGCTGGTTAACACCAGCCCTCTAACCCAGGGAGTGTAAGATCAAGAGTGAGAAAGACATTTAGAGCTCCACACTTCCTCACCAGCAAACCACACTGGAGTTGGTATGCCAAAGGATTCTTGTTGCCATGAAATTACATGGCAACTTGATTTTACGCTGAAGAGTTTGAAATCCATGATTAACTAGCTATGAAGGCAATTAATCATTCATTACATTAATCCCAGGGACAATTAAGTAGGTAGGCAAACCAATTAATTTATTGGAGTCCCTATGTTTTTTCTAGTGTGCCATGGGTTCTTGCACTGGCAATTCCCATCTGCAGCTTGAAAGTTGTCAAGAGGGAAAATAGATATCATTGCAGCTCTAGACTTCCTCACCTGGAGGGCACAAGAAACGCTTTGAAATTATGGAATAAAAATTTCAGAGTGCTTCTGTGAAATGATCAAAAGAGAAACAGTTAAAAATGCAGGGCCAGCTCTAAAGCTGATGATTAAGTTAGAAGGTGAAGAATGACAATTTAAGAACATATTCAGAATAAAAAGGTTCAAATCTCTTGGAGCTATTGCTCCAGGCTCTTTGTAGACTCAGAAGAAGTACTTGCATCAGTTCATGTTTGAGGTACATTTATAAGGATTTCCTTTGCAGTCACAATGACTAGAAACACATTAGACAACATGCACACTTGGACCCTGGAGAACAACTGGGCATCAGGGGGAAGCTTCCATAGGCAACAGCACCTGCGGCAAAAATCACCACCTAAGAACAGAACAGGCAAGTAGCGACAACCATGATAATCCAGTCTGGAGTCAGGGAGCAATTTTCAGTGAAAATTCAATGTAACTGAATCTAACGTGCTGCAGCATAGACCTGATTATATCCCTTGCATGTGTAATCCACCTACCTTTCTATCTGAAGAGCTGCAAACTTGCTGTTGCCCTCAACAATTTTATCCAAAACATGAATGCCTACTGTTTTCCCTGAAGCTATTAACTTACTTGTGGCTGTTCTGCAACCCTTTGGCTTGATTACCTTTGCTACAATCACTGTTCCACTGGATTTCCTGATACCCGCTATGACCCCTTCAATCTGTCCCAAATACTACGGTCGAATATCAACCTGTCATTCCAGCTACATCTCAATGATCTCCTAAATCCCCTTCTCTGGTTACTACTTACACTCATGTCAAGTTTGAACTCTCCTCTTTCCCTTCCCTTCTTCCTTTCTTTTCCCTTTCCCTTTCCCTTTCCCTTTCCCTTTCCCTTTCCCTTTCCCTTTCCCTTTCCCTTTCCCTTTCCCCTCCCCTTTCCCCTCCCCTCCCCTCCCCTCCCCTCCCCTCCCCTCCCCTCCCCTCCCCTCCCCTCCCCTCCCCTCCCCTCCCCTCCCCTCCCCTTCCCTTCCCTTCCCTTCCCTTCCCTTCCCTTCCCTTCCCTTCCCTTCCCTTCCCTTCCCTTCCCTTCCCTTCCCTTCCCTTCCCTTCCCTTCCCTTCCCTTCCCTTCCCTTCCCTTCCCTTCCCTTCCCTTCCCTTCCCTTCCCTTCCCTTCCCTTCCCTCTGCAACAGCACCTTCCTTTTCTTTGCTACTTGTATGCTTTGCCCCTATACCTCCCTTATTTTTAATGACTAGACATGGCTGAACTCCTTCATATTGCTTGCAGTACATTATAAGAAGGACCACAAAAGTCGAACTGGATCCTGTTGAACTAGGCACTGTGCATATGTCATAACAAACTCTTATATTTGGCTATTTAAAATCAGGTCATTCTCCCTACATTGGCCATATTTCCTTTGTTTTCTCTTCCAAGCCTTTCCTTAAGGTACACTTTCCCCAAGAAATTGTCTAACTCATCAAGTGTGTGCATGTGTCCTGGTTGTGTCCTGGTTTCAACTGGGATAGAGCTAATTTTTTTTTTCCTTCGTAGTAGCTAGAATAGTGCTGTGTTTTGATTTCAGTATGGAATTTGATATGAGACGATTTGATAATATGCTCATGTTTTTAGACATTGCTAGGAAATCAAGGACTTTTCAACTTTCCATGTCCTGCTAGTGCGCAGGTACACAAGAAACTGTGCAGCAGCATACCTAAAGCAATGCACCCAAATTGGCCAATGGAATATTCCATATCATGTAGTGTCATGCTCAATATATAGATGAGGGTTGATCAGGAAGCTCACTCTGGCTTCCAGGATTGTGGTTTCAGGATTCTCTCTCCTCTGGGATCACTAGCTGGGAAAGGGCTGGTCATTGGTCAGCAGGTGGTGAGCAATCACATTGTGCATTACTCATTTGTATTCCTATTATTCCTATTACTACTACTACTATTATTACTATTATAATTTACTTCAATTATTCAATTGTTTTTATCTCAACCTACGAGTCTCCTTACCCTTACTACCCCAACTGCCTTCCCCATGCCCTGGGGTGGGGAAGGATGAGAGAGTGGCTTCATGGTGTTTGGCTGCTGGCCAGCTTTAAACCAGAGAGAGTGGGTGTCTGTGTGTGTGTGTGAGAAGATTTCAAGACCCAGAGCAGAAATCATGCTAACATTATATAATTAACATATCTGCTAAATCTCTGCTCAATCATTACATTCCATGTCAAGTTTTGATGCTCACCATGTTTTACTATTAGAATAGTAAGTACCAGCTTGATTGCAGCAATATCTTTTGTAAGACTACACAGAAAAAAGTACCACCCACTTGCAGTTGTCAGATTTTCAGATAAATTAGTTCATTACTGAGAAAATGATGGCTTTTTTCTGCCATCTTCTTTTGAAATTAATTCAAATATTAATATATTGATTGGACAGGTGGCATTTACATAGAGACTGATATGTATAAATAATTGTTACCTTTCTGAAGACAGAATGGAATGTTGAAATGTTTTTGTAATTATAGGTGAGGATTTTTTCCAAGTGTACTGATACTATTTATGGACTTCCTTTTGTGTTCTTCTTTGCATCTTTCTTTTGTCCTGCCTTCTCCCTATTAACGGGGTCTACCCAGCCACCTTGAAGGCTGAAATGTAGCCTGCATTTCCATAAAAGAGCTTGAAAATTCTGATACTGAAATGGTGCTGTCAAAGAGGAAGCAAAACACACCAAGCCCTTTCCATGTGTTAGTGCAGCAACTTTATTATGGGCATTTTGAAGACAGGTAAGAATGGCCATAGGTTATGAAATATATTTTGAAATCTGCTCTGCAGCACCTGCCTTCTTATATAGGCAGTTCTCTTTCACGACAATATGACTGCCCACCTCTGACTAAATCAGTATTTAATGGGCAAATATGAATTCACATTACAAATGGTGTCTCTTCAATTCCAGAGAACAAAACAGCTATCTGTAAAGATGAAAACTGGAAACAACGTCTTCTTCATAAATGACACAACACTAATATAGATGAGATCTTACAGAAGAAAGGCTCCTTTGAAATACAGCATATTGAAATAAATTAATGCAGCGAGAAACTCCGCAAAATGCTACAGTTTAAGATGAAGGAAGTGAAGGTGAGCATTAGGGAACTGAGTAACTCTGGAGAGATCAGAAAGGGTAGCAGAAAAGAAATGTAAACTTTAAAAACAGAGCAATGTTGTGAGTTATCAATGTATCATAGTGAAAACATCAATGGAGAAAAACATGTCATTTCAATACATAACATCTACAGGTAAAAAGAGAAATATCTAAACTACTGAAAGTAATTGGTAAAGATTATTAACCCAATTAGATGCAAGAATGAGCCAGGCAGAAGGTTTAAATTAGCAGTATATCTATTGGAGTCAGCGAAGCCACCCAAATTACATGAACTGAGGATTTGGCTGATCATGTGGAGACATGGAATGGCAAAAAAAAAAAAAGTGCCATAAATACATGTGAGTAGGAAAAAAATCAATCTTTTAACAGAGATAAACAGACAGCAGATGGATGAGGAAGAGCTTCATTTTGTGTTGGTCACAAACTTCAGAGCACGAGAAGAATCTTCAACAGCATTTATTGAAACATCTTCAGATTAGCAGTAGCAGTGACAAGCTCACAGATAGGAAAGGTGTCCCCAAAATGTTATTACATTACTAGAAGAACAGAGTTTTGGCATGCACTTTAGCAGTGTTCAAATTTCTGTAGTATGCATGTCTCTGCTCACAGGGAAAATGAACTGGAATTGACCCATATGTGCAACTGGGACTTCAGCAAAAGCTGAAGAAGAAACAACTTCATTAGGAAATAAACTGTAAGCTGAAGTATTTCAATAGTAGGAGATAGATAAAATGCATTGTTTCCTTTTTATATCTTCAAAGACATGCAATATGGGAAATCAACTACGCCTGAAATGCTTCCACGGGAAATGAAAATACCTACTGGATTTGCTTCAAAAAATGAAACTTGGGCTAAATTTGTAATGTATCAATAAAAATGTCATCAAACTGCATATACTAGACAGATTATCCAGCAGTACCAGGCACTTCCCTACAAAGCCAGAGATGGCCTTTTTCAATTTTATAGTGGGTCTAGAAAAATTAGATATCAGAAATACTGGCTAGGAAGTGGAACTCAAATCTATCAGAGGCTGTATATTATACAGGTTGAATAGGACATACAGAACAAAAATTATTTGACTGGCATTTGAGAGCTTAAGTTTTAAAAATACTGGAGTACTAGAGAGACAGATCAAGTGATGCAAGTGTTGCATTTAGACCTTAAAAAAGGGGGGAAATGCATTTTTCAAAGGTATGCAAGTAAGAATAGCTTTGTATTGAATTGCATAAATCTAGTAAAATATACAGGGTGGGGGGAGTGAAAAATGACCAGTGAATATAGCCAGAAACCATTTGTATCTGACCCATAAATTAAAAACCTTTTCACAAATCACTCAGCACCTACCTCTTCCAAAGACAAAATCAAACTGTTTCTCTCTTGAAGTCCTCTTAGTAGTGAGTATATTGGGATATAAGGTTTCTATACTAACCAGCAAACAGTTGTCATGATCCAGAAAGTCAGATGTTGTAAAGTGACTGCAGTTTCAATCTCACTGGCTCCATTTAAAACCACGCAGAAGTTAAATGAAATCCAGCTGTGTCTTTGGAAGGACTGAATTTCATAAAACTAAATTTGCACTTATACCAAAATATCTTTTGCTTCTAAAGATTTCAAAAGTTCAAAGTTAATTAAATTAAACTTTATGGTCACTGTTTTTTAACAGTAAGAAGTGAAGTTAGGATACGTCTTTAGTTGCTTAGCAAACACTCATCACGGTAATTACAGATTTCCCCCAAATCAGTTTGTTGCCTGTCTTCTGCTGATGGATAAAACACCCTTTCTACCAGACTGTATTTCATTCTTTTATTAAATCAAATTGATCATTAAAAAGAGGATATATACTGACAAATTATTTACTAATGATCTAGGGCCGATTGTGATTCATGTTTCAGTTGCTAAGGATTTGCTCTGTTTGGTTCCAACCCAGTTGGTTTTAACACTGAAGGAATTCTTTTCATTAACTCTACAGGGAGTTTGACTGGACACAAGGTTTCCTGCTGCCTGCACTTTTTCGACATGTTCTTAGGTTGGAGAAGTGATGACCTGTGGTACCCACCAAATCCACCCTGAAGTCAACCATAACCTTCCAACACCATATACCCACTATTCTTGACTCACACCTAAATTAAAAGGTTTTGGAGCAGGCCTGGTTCTCTTTGTAAAGTGACTTCTTGGCTTCTGGTCCTGGTGTAGAGTTTCTGAGGAAGCTTGTGGACAGGTATAAAACAGAACCATGACTTTACCCAAACATCTGACTGCTGAAGGTTCAGTTTTCTCAAAGGAGCAAAAACTGTATTTCTAACAGATGCAACCTATACATCTCTCAGATAAGGAAGTGACTTCCAATACCTAACCCGGTCCTCACCAGTACACTTCTCTTAAGCATTCCCAGCAACAAAAAAAATGTATCTTTCTTTGGGTCTGCAACATGCATACTACATTCTGAGGTGTCCTTGCAGATAACAAAGTGACCTTACAGTGAAGAGCTTGCTCTTGGAGATTTCAGTCTGAGCTCTGCCAGAAATAAATCATTCCAAATATTATTAGCAGGCTGAAAGTTTTAGGTTTTAATGGAAGAATTTTCTGAAGAGTTCTTAAGAGCCTAGATTTGGATTATTTACATGTAAAGGCTCTTGAATCCACTGTCCTCTATAAGAGTATTTGCTAAAAGAAAATTTTGCTGATGAGATATCTCTTGTATTTCATGGATCCAAGTAGGATTTCTCTGCTTCCAACCAACCAGCTTCTCCACAAAGTCCTTCACAATAAGGAAACCCTTGGAGGTTAACAAAATAAGGGAGTTGCCAGGGTAAAGGTCAGAACAGCACATTTCTAATCTTCTTAGATAGGAAAGTGAAATTCTCTCAATAGCTGCAGAACATAATATGCTGGAGAAGGAGTGATGTTCAGTTCTTCAGTGAGCTGATACAATGCTTGCCTCTTGCATAAGCACTGTGAAATCTTGCTCCAGTAGGATAAAATAGCCCGAAGAAGTGGAGAATAAATAGGAAGTTCACTCAAACTTCTTGGAGGAAAAGGAAGAAACTCTTCCAAATCTGGGGAGGAAAAAAAGAAGCCACTTTCAGTTCTGTGAGGGGACATTAACAACACTGACTCACTGTTGATTATGTACAAAGAAGTGTGCTTTCAGCGTCTTATTTTCCACAATGCTTTCCTAATGTCTCCTGCTCATTAAGGCTGTGTTCACTGTCCACGCTAAATGTAGAAGAGTTTCCCATCCTGAGGAGCTAATTAAAGCCCATGGAGAAATGGATTTGGCTGAAAAAATAAAAATAAAAAATGGGAAGGCAGAATAACACCATCTTGAGCTTGCTGCCGTCCGCTCACCACTCTGCCTGTGGCCTTGCCTCCGTGGGGCTCACTGTGCAGCCCCCCACGGGCTTACAGTGTCTGCAGGATGCAGGTATCAGCCAGGGCCATGCAAGCTTTAATCATTGCACACCAGCAAAGATCTGGCCTGGGGATGAAGTGCTCGGGCCCAGGTTGGTCAGATTTTCTGGGTAAGGAAAGACGCAGCCAGTCCAAGAGGCTGGAAAATGTTTTCTCCACCACCCCAGGCCCTCCTTCCCCTGGCTACAGGGTGGAACATCGTCCATCTACCCCAGGTCGATGGGGGAAGATTTAATTTTTTATTTAAAAGCAAGAACATCCCCTTCCTGTGGCTTCAGACTACTCGGCGGACACCAGCGCTGGCTGGGAAGACGGACAGAAGCTGAAATCCTCTCTCGCCCCCGCCCCTCCCACAACCCGGGGTGGGGAGCGGGGTGCTAAGCCCCACGGTGGGAGCTCCGTCCAGGCTTCCCAACTCCCGTCCCGCAGCCGGGCTGCCTGGCAGAGGAGATACCGGTGCCTTTGTCTACACCCCGACATCCCCTGGTGTCCCGGGCGACCCAAATGCCAGCACCCAGAGAATTGCAAACTATCTTCATTACCCTTAATGGGACTATTAACCCACCGAAGTAATTAGAACCAGAGAGCTGTCAGCACGGTTAACCTCTTTATTGCTGGGCACTGCACCGGGGCGAGCTAGGGGGGGCTGCCCCGCAGCTAAAGCCCTCTCCCTTCCGCCCACCACCCGTGGAAGGTCCTGCACCCCCCCGGACTTGTCCCCCTCGCCTCCACTGGACTCGGGAGCCAGAAGCGCCGGTTCCTGAGCGCAACCAGACGGGGGGCTCCGGGAGGGCTTCCCCCTGTCTTTTCCCTGGTGATTGCTTCTCGGTGGGGCTCTCCCAGCCCAGCGTGTCCACCTCGCTGTTGGCTTTCCCCGGAGGCGCTCGGAGCACGGTGGGGATAGCTGAAAGCCTGCGGGAGGAAGTTATGGACCACCCGACCCCTAGGGAGAAGCCTCCGGCCCCGTGCCCCCCGGCACTGCCCTCCAGCGCCGGGGTTGCTCTGGCTGCCCCGACCTCCTCCCCGGGACGCCGAGTGGGTGCCCGGACAGCTGTGCTCCCCGCCGGACCACGGGGGTCCCCCACGGGACACAGGAGGGACACCCCCCCCGCCAAAGGACGGGGGGATAGGGCCGGAAAACGTTTCCAGGCTACCTCCATGAAAACACATTTTCTTTTTTCTTTTTATTTCCTCCCCCCCCCCCCCCCCCTCCCTGAGGTTTGATGCCCACTCCTCCCAAGAGCCTTCATTTTTAAATAGGATTGTTGTTTCCCTGGAGGGTGGCTAGTCAGAAGTCAGGTGTTTTGGGATTTGTTGGTTGTGATGTTGCTCTATTTTACTTTTTTTTTTTTTTTTTAATTTAAAATGTAATGCTGAGAGACAAAGAGGTAAATTATCTGCCTCGGCGTTGATGGTACGTCAAAGATTGCAAAGCCCAGGCACTCTCTTCCTGCGAAGAGAATGATTTATAGAAAATTGCAGGCAGAACACATGCACATTCTGGCAGCCGTAAAGACAGTCCCTCCCTTTTCCTTAATGTTCTTTTATCAGCTTCTTAGGAGGTGTCTGCTTCATTTGTCTGCATAAAACCAGTAGTCTTAGTAGGAATCCCCAGTTTTGATATTTTTTCCCCTTTTCTTTAAGAAGGATTCTCTCAATCCAACAGTGCTTCTTCTGCCCAGATATTCTTCTTCCTATTTCTCACAGCACTTGTTTGGGGCAAGGAGGGGGGGAGCGGAAAGAGGGGAGAGGAGGAGGGAGAAGATCTTTCTCCTGTTTAGTGATTAACTTGCATAGCTCAAAGAAAGAGAAGATTTAATGGGAGAGATCCTGCCTGTGTGCTTTGTACTCACTGCAGACTTGTGGATGGGAAGATCGGAGAGTGCATCCGTTTAATACTTGACTAGTACCTGGGCGAGCGATTTTTGTTATTTTATTTTATTACTATTGTTAGCATTTCTGCATTTGGTCTTCAGCTGAGCTGGGAGAGTTCAGACAATGAAGTTCTAACATGCCTGACCTCTCCCAGAGCCAGTAAAATCTGGACTTTTTTAAGAAGATCATCTCAGCTTCACCACTCGCATAAAACTTCCTCGGAGCAGGGGAGGGATCTTCCCCTTCACCCGAACCGGAGTTTTGTGGTTCTAGTCTCTCTTCCACCCATGCAAATTGCAGTGCTGGAGGGCTCGAGAAACCCCGGTGATGTTCCAATACCAGTCATGCCCTTGTGCTCAAATTGATTTTGCCTCACTCCCGTGTATTGATTTTCTGAGTCTGCACGTAACCCCTAATCCCCCCTCAGCCCCCCTCCAGTGCTAGACATAACCCTAGAAAGAATCTGACCTGGTGCTGTAGGAAGATTGAAGGGGGAGGGGGAGGGGGGTGTCGAGCAAAAGAAGTCGCTCAGCACAATGCTTAACAGAAACGAGACTAAATAAAAATGCAGGCTACAGCCGCTTTGTCTTTGCCTGCTTGCCTTCATCACCAAGATACCTTTCTTTGTGAGCCTTGATCGTTAGTTTCCACGATTTAAATAATCAGTCACAAAGGAGCAGACAACTAGGTGTTGGAAGGCATAAAAGTTAATTATTTATTTTATTTTGCAGCCAAAAACGTTTCACCAATGTAGGAAGTGATTTTGGTGCTCGGTAGTACAAGCTCTCTTTTCTCCTAAATGCTTGTGAGAAATAAAAAACCTGGAGATGACAGTCTTTATTTCCGGGAGTAGACTTCAAAATACGTGCCAGAAATGGACAATTCGAGTGTCCTTTCTCCACATCAAATGCGAGCTGGAAGGGGGATTAAAAAACAACCACGTGGTAGATCTGGTTTTATACTTTGCAACCTCCAGCTCCATTTATGTTCTCTACCCTGCTCAGGGAAGATTAGCCTCTAGATGGATGTGTCTGAGGGATCACCTCAGGGGCAGATCTGCATGCAGAAACCGGTTTTTGCCATGGCTGGAAGAGAGCTATGACCTAGCAGAGCGCTCCATCCGAGCGGCTCCCCGAGCATAGCAGGAGCTGCTGAGCGCTCCTGCACAGGAAGCTTTGTGAAGGCAACAGCTTGGAAGGGGAAGCTCTTCAGATCTTTCCCCCTTCTTCTCCTCCTCCCTGGCCAGTGAGTGATTCAGTGTCCCAAACCTTACTTTTTGTTACCACCTTCCTCCTCTTAATCTCCTTCATCTTCAACACCTCCTCCTCTATCACTACCATCATCTCCTCCATCTGTCTGCCTCCTGGATCTCTCTCGTTTGCTTGCTTTCCCCCCCCTCCTCTTCCACCTCCCTCCCTCTCTTTCTTCTTGCCTTTTCCTCCTCTCTTCTCTTTTCTTTCTCTTTTTCCTCCTCTTCCCTTACACGTTGTTGTTGTTGTTAGAAAGGATTCTTGCACCCCCTGGTGCTCTTGCGTTTTGTGTGGTAGGAGAGGAGATTGTCTTCTTTCTCTCTCTCCCTCTGGTTGCTCATTATTCAGAGAGAGACACAGAGGGTGAGTGAGAGAGAGAGAGAGAGACGGATATCTCAGGTCATCTGCAGCTGCAGCAAACCAGTGAAGGAGAGAGAGGGAGAGGGAGAGAGAGGGGGGGAAAAGCAGGGAAAGATGGCGATCCTCCATTGCTGAGACCTGGCAAGGAGCACATGAGACTCACAAAACAACTTCCACAACAATAACAAGAAGAAGAGCTAGGCAGAGAGGAAGAGGAGAGGAGGCAGCAGCAAGAGCAGCAGTGCTGGGACGCTCCTGTAAGTTCTTGCAATTAAAACCCATCTCCGGTTTGGCATTGGAGAGATCATCTCTCGTGTGTGTGTGTATATATATACACACATATTTTGCTTGGTCTTCTCTGTCTTTCTTTCTTTCCACCACCCTCCTCTGAAATCCATTCATTCGGTCAACGGAGGAAGGAGGAAGAAAGAAAGGAAGAAAAAAAAAAAAAAGAGAAGAGCGGGGAGCGAGAGCGGGGTGTTTTGTTTGAGCGAGAAGTCTCTTGCATGGAGGAGGAGAAGAGGAGGAGGTGCTGGTGGTGGTGGTGGTGGTGGGAGGAGGAGGAAGGCGGTTAATTAATTTTTTGTTGTTGCATTAAGGGGGGGGGGGGATATGGGGAGATAAGTGAGATATCAGCCGAGCTTTCGGGGTGGGGGGTGCCCGAGAGGATATATGTATATATATGTGTGTGTGTGTGTGTGTGTGTGTGTGTGTGCATGGTCTGGATGGTGCTGTGCGTGTGGACTTGGATCAGAGACGGGAGAGACACGGAGGAGAGAAAAGCTCCGTGCTGGCACGACCCAAGCAATCGGGTGACCTCTTTCTTCCTTCCTTCCTTCCTTCCTTTCTTTTTTCTTCTTTCTTTCTTTCTTTCTTTCTTTCTTTCTTTCTTTCTTTCTTTCTTTCTTTCTTTCTTTCTTTCTTTCTTTCTTTCTTTCTTTCTTTCTTTCTTTCTTTCTTTCTTTCTTTCTTTCTTTCTTTCTCTTTCTTTTCTTTCTTTCTCCTCTTCTCTTCTTTCCTTCTTTCTCTCTTTCTCTCTTTCTCTCTCTCTTTCTCTACCTCTTTCTCTCTCTACCTCTCTTTCTCTCTCGTCTTTCTCTCCTTCTCTCTCTACCTCTCTTCCTCTCCTCTTTCTCCTCGTCTCCTCTCGCTGCCCTCCTCCTCGCCGCTGGTGAGGCTGGTCCCTCACCCCGGCGTTGGTGCCCCCACCGCGGCTCTCCTGGAGTTGGGATGTGGGGGTCCCCGGCGGCGTAGGGGCTGGGGGGCTGGTGGTGCCCGCAGGAGGTTGCTTGGAGGAGGACAGCGTTCAGCTGGAGAGCAGAAGCCATTACACACGCTTGTGCTCTCCTTTGAGCGAAAGAGAGCAAGAAGGGAAGAAAGGAAGGGGAAGGAGCCCACTTCTTCTTGCTCAGTTCCCCGATGTCCCTACCTTTAAACCAGGCGAGGGAGAAAGCGCTTTCTTTCCTGCCCCTTTCTCAACCACCCGGCGCAGCTTTCTCCCTATCTCTCCCCCTCTTTCCCTTTATCTCCCTGTCCTCCATTTGCAAGCTGTCTGCTTTGGTTCCAGTCCAGGCTCCACAACACAAAGCTTCTCCTCGCTCTCGCACACATGCACACACAGAGTCTACAGACTCTTTATGTCTTCTGGAGTAACCTTCTTCCCCCCCCCTCCCCCCCTCCTCTTAGTATTGTGGTTTCTATTCTCCACACAGATCCTCCTGGAGCTTCATGTAGTTGTGATCTGATAGGATTTCTCCCCCCTTCATCTCCCTCTTTTGGGGGAGAAAAAGGAAAAGTTTCATTCGTTTTTCTGGTGTTTGGAAGCAGAAAGACCTTCAAGTTTCAGTGCCTTCTGCTGCTGCTTTTGTGTGTGTGTGTCTGTGGGGGTCTGTTTGTCTCATGAAGCTGCTTGCATGTCTTAAGAGGAAGTGACTAGTTTGGCAGAGAGCTGTGATCTGAGTCAGGTAAGCCATGTCATGTTCTCTAGCTCCACCAGAAAATGGAGGAGAGAGAGAGTAGACAAAGCTGAGATGGAAGTGCTCCTAACATCGTGGATGTCTCTCCATGTTTGGAAGCTTTGCTGGCAGTAGCTGGCTTAATCATGATTTTTTCCCTTAAGGTTTCTTCAGTTTTTCAATGTACAACATTGTGATGGGTCTTCTCTCTGACTTCATGCTATCAGGAAATGAGGATTGGAGGAAATTGATCAGATTCTCCTTCACACAGAGAAACACATCCTCAGGCTTTTTGCTCTTATGCTTTCATGCGGAGGTCACCTTTCTAGATATTTTTCTTTGGTTAAAGACCACAGAATTTTGGAGGTTGATCAGTTGGCCAAAGAAATAGTGTATATATGCATATATTTATAGGTTTTTGAAAGCATTTGGAGGTAAGTGCATGCAGCTTGAGGCTGCTCAGGTTCTTCCAGAGAACGTCATGAAATGTCACTTTTTTTTTTTTTAGGTGATGATGGTGATGCCTCATTTTTTGGGATTTTTAACATCTGATTTTCAAGAGCATTCCTTCTTTTGGATGTAGTTTTAATTAGAGATGGAATATTTCTCCCCATGCGTTAGGTTGCATTAAAATGATACTGGCAAGCTTTTAGTAGGTTCCTCGGAGCATCATACCATACATAATTTCTCTTGGAAAAAACAAAACAGTTTTCACAGCTGTCTTTTTGGTGTATTAAAATATTTTTTTCTGAAAACTTACAGCAACATTCTTGTTATGATTTTAATGTCATTATGGAAACCTAAGATCTTTAAAGTGTGATAGCAGTTGAACAGGAATTTGTCTGCTTTTTTTTAACCCATCTTTTAATCTGGAATAATTTTGAGTAGTTTCAAACCAGGCCTCTCTCTTTTCCCACCAACCTGAGTTTGCACATCTGTTGAATAGTAGATTCAGTTCCTCAAAAAATTCAAACTACATGCTGAAATGCATGAGGGGGATACCAGAGTGCAGTGCTACTGAGCTTGAAGGCACAGCTCCATAGAAGGGTATCAGTAATGTTCATTCTTAGGTTACTCTGAAGGGTTTAAGAAGGAATGTGTTACATATGAGAGGTGTAAGTGACACGATAAGGGGACCAACAAAACTGAATCAGAACATGCTCCCAGATGTGCAAAAAGAATAGAAAGATTTGAGGATTGCAATGACTAGCAATAAACTTGAGACCCAGCTGCTGCAAGGTTAAAAACTGCCCTTATTTTTGCTATGGAAGAAATGGGTTAGTATGTAATCTAATATACTTGGGAAGGGTATTGCATTATCAACTGTGCATTTCTTCAGTTCTGAATGTTGATATGTCACCAGAGTTACTGAGATACTGTTGTTGTCTCCATCTTTCAAAGTGGGCCATGGAACATACCATTTCAGGTATCTTACAAAGTATAAAGGGAGGCTACATTTTGACAAAGTAAAGAAGGAGGTTAACTGTTTTTGTTTGTTTTTTTTTTTTTTTCCCTGAGGTGATGTTCTTTCATGCACTTTGCAATCCCTGCACAGGTCTAAATCAGCAGCCACTGAAGAAACTGAAAAAGTCCTCACTGACCTTTGCTTGTTTGTGTCAGATCCTAAATATCTCTCCCCTATATAAGAAGACTGTATGCAGTCTTCTTAGGTATCCATTTGTATTTCATAGTTCAGAATTGTGAACGTCCTCTTAATTCTTGAGAGGTCAATTCAGTGCTTGCACCACAATGTACCCTACTGATACACTGCTTTTGAACATGGCATGTGCAATCCAAGAACGAGTTTGAGATTTAAGCTGAGGATGTTTATGGGAGGGCCTCTTACCCCTCTCCTGTGGTGACAGACACTGTAGAAAACCAAATGTCATTGCAATAGTTTGAGTTAAAGTGAGAGTGGTGTTACTTCTGTGGGGGTTTCTTCACTCTGAGACTGAAAACCCTTTAGAGAATGATGTTCTTGTTAATGATGTTTCTTGTTGTAGTTCTGCCCACACAGGTTGAAGTTCACCTTGCTGTTAAAAATACGAGCAGAGAGACTTCTTTTATTTTTAAAAACAACCCAAAACTAGTGTTAAAAAAGCAAAACAGCTTTAAAAGGAGCTCTAGAAAGATAATTAATCTTAATTCATGAGATGTTGATGACCTGAATGTTTCTCATAATCAGGCACTAATTTCTTCATTCCGACAATGGCTTTCAATTGCTTTTGGTTTGTGGGCACCCAGAACTTTTTCATGGTGCAAGCTCTAACAGAAACTGCATTCATAGCTTATTCTTCAGTATACAAACTTGCTATTCTTAATCACTTTTCTCAACCCCATTAGACATAGCCTATGGACCACTGCTTTAAAAATGTTTAAACAATGATTTCATTTCCTTATACATTTTTACTAGGTTCATAATGGGTTACATTGTTGAGAAATCTAAAACATCATGTTTAGAATTTCCATAATTTAAAAAAAATATTTTGTTACAAGAGGAAAACTAAAAATATATTGTGTATACTCAGACTGTGAAGAATATGAGTACATAATCAGATGCTGGAAATGGAAAGTAGAACAACTGCAAGTAGAAGTGGAAAAAAAAGATTATCATTCCAATTCAGTAAAGTTTATAATAAATTCTTTAGTGTTATGAACTTTGACTTAAAGGAGGATTGACTTCTATGAACACATGAGTGATTGAAAAGAGAGTTGATAAGTAGATAAGTATTGGAGAAGAACTGTGTTCGACATAGCTGTTTGGACATTTGGCAGATGTTACTCTGGGCCTCAAGGAATGGACAAGTTTAATTTTAGCCTTAAAAAGGAAATGGGAAGAACTGAAGTCTTATAATAGTACAAGTTGCAGTTTGAAGAAGGTTACCTCAGAAAAGCTCAAAGATGTCTCTTGAAATTTGGAACCCCCAGAAACAAGTGTAAAAGTTCTCCTATGGAGTTTTCCTATTATTCCAAACCACATGGGTAGAGATATAAACTGAGATTGCACCACTTTGCTGTAAGACTTTCTCTGCATGGTGTTGTGGATAACTTCTTAAATTGAGCAGAAGAACACTGCTTTTAGTGAGAAACTACGGAAAAAGGACTTGAAAGTGTGAAACTTGTGAATAGCTGTGTAGTAGTCATTAACTAACATTGCTCTGTTATGAAGCTATCACTAAGCAAACTTAAGGACAAAACCTGTAGTATCCGAAATCCCCCAGTGAAATACTGAAAAGAGTAGTTTGAAGAAGCATTCTGTTAGAGGAAGGAGATCCTGTTTTGACAGATCAGGAAAGGTCTATGAAGGCCTTGTGTCTTTTCACGTATTTTGTTTCCTTTGTTATACTTCCAATCTATTGTAGTAGAAAAATAATGTAAATACTCTCTTCACAGATATTTCTCTGTCTTGAAATTAAATAATCTATTTTGTAAACTTGTTCTGGATGAAGACAATCTGCTGCTAGTGCCAGAACTGTATGATTTGCTTAACTTGGTACTTGATCAACATGTGATCAAATATGAACTTCTAATTGCTGGCTTCAGTAAAAGTGTTGAACTTCATCAATCTAAATGGTTACTTGCTTTTCAAGCAGTTGCTTTGTTCTAGAGTACTAAATAATCAAGGAATCTGTCCAAAAGTGTTTAATGGAATATGATATTGGCCCATAGGAGTTGAGCAGGAGGTCTGTGAAGTGTTAATTGAGGGAGGGGGGGAGAAATACCACCTTACTCTTCAGAGAGTGAGAATAATTTTGAATGGAAAAAAAAGGCATATGATGAGAATGAAGGCTGCTTAAACTAATCTGCTAACCTCTCAGAAAGAGGAACACAAATTGTTTAATCAAGAGGTGCTGGAGAAGGTGGTGTGATGCAAGTCTTCAGCTGCTGGCAGAGACACAGTTAACATTGTAAACGGTTGAACTTCAGCATGGCACTTCTCCAAATGAGTTGACTGTTGAAAATAAAATGTTCCAGAAGAACTGGGAGAACAGGAAAGAAGTTAAAATAGCATGGTTTGTATGCCAGTGCTGAAAGAAGGGGGGAGGAAGGGAGATAGCTCAACTTATGATAAAGGCTTTAGTAGAAGTTTCCAAATGAAGGGACTAGATTTAATAGAATGATGTCTTCCTTTGTGTCCTGAGTTTGGGGAGTGTTCTTTGGCTTTCAGCTTGTGTTTGGGAAGTTGAACACATAGGTAAATAAAAAGTCATGTGAGACTGTTTTGGTTTTTGTTCCATTTTATTCTTCTGACTGTAAAAACAATACCAAAGATCTAAAGTCTGCCCCTCATCTCTAGAGTTTTATGAAGCTGTGCCAGATGTTGCAGTACAAACACAACTCTGAAGGGGTTTGAAAGAGAGGTTTTGAGATGGGGAAAGGGGAGTCATTATTTCTGGTGTCTTATATGTGAAACACACTTATGTACAATTTTAATTTTTTTCTGGGTTCTCTTCAGCACTTAAGGAGTTGAAGATCTTGGTACAGTTGCTTTGTTCAGCTTAAGACAGCATGTGTTATTGCAGTAACTCAAAATATCCTTGCCTAATCACTACTTGAAGGAACTTTAAGCAGTGTTTGGAAAAGAGCCTTCCCTCATCATTGGTTGTGATTGCTTTGTAGTAATTTTTGAGACACACTGGTTATCGAAACATCAGTCCCAGATCTAGCAACAGTGTTATGCCTTTTATTTCCCCTTGATCTAAAAGTCTCTTAGTTTTTGATTAGTCTTTGTGATATAATTATGGATCTTCACAGCTGCTGTCTAGGTGGAATACAACAAGTTTTTGGCTTGGGCTAAAAGTGCCTTTTGGTTAGAAGGTGGTCTGCTCCCTTAAAAACCCCCATCAGTTTATGTTTATTTAGTAAGTTAAAGAAGATGGAAATGAGACATCTCGGGATGTGCAGTCATTGTTCTTGAGTGGAGTCAAATACAGCCTCTTTAAGAATGCATGTTTAATAATGTCAGCATAAAGAGCTGTAGGCACAGCATCAATGTCACGAGTGATTAGGAAGGACTTACTGAGAGTTTATCGGGGTAGCAATCATTACAAGGCCAGTGTGTTGAGGACAAATAATTCTGAGAAAACACTTGATCAGTGGACTACTTCTGTTATGTTTGAACTAGTTAAATTAAGAATTCAGTTGTTGAAGTGTGTCGCTTGTTACTTCATGGTGGAAGATAAAACAATCTAATTGGGATTATGCAAAAAATTGGGGAGTTATTTAATGCCTTTGGAAGAAGCAGCTAAGTGCTTGCATTGTGTGCCTGTGTTCTTCCTTATCCTTTCAATGCTGGGAATATGCAATTAATAACTTGCATAACATTATCTAAGTGGGTGGTCAGCACCACTGGACAGTGTGTTTGCAGCACTTGTTACAGGTACAGGCTCTATGTTGACCTGAGGAAGAAGTGAGATGTTCAGTTATGGCATTACTGTTGCTATTAAAAAGCTCTGGGAAGGGGCCTGAGAACCCCAGCTGCTGTTGTGGTGGAGGAAGTCAGGCCTTCAAAGGATACAAGGATTAGAGTGTCAGGAAAAGTAAATGGTAGCATCAGCACAAGTGGAAAATAGGCAGAGCTATTCAGCAAACAGAAAAGTAGGCTAAGGCATGCCATAATTATGTGTAGTGGAAACTTGCTGCTAATAGAGCAATTGCGTGGGGTAGAGGCAGGAGAATGATTTTTCAAGACAAAACAAAGCAGACATTGCAGAGAATGATATAGGAAGACTGAGGATTCAGTGTGCTCATGATATGTGAAAGAGAAGACTTTGTTTTGAAAGATGCTAAAAATGGAATCTTCTGATGTACATGCGGTCACTGTTTCCGTGGCCTTGTAGGACAATAGGGGCTTCTTTGCACTGCCCAAATGAGCAAACTCTTCCTTCCCGCTTGCTGCTCTTAAGGTTCAAATAGTGCTGCTTCAGGGTGGTATCAGTGGTTGTGGAAAGAAGGCATCACAGGATATTCCTTTTGGGAAGAAGTTGGGTTATACTGGATTGGACTGTTGTTGTGCAAATGGATTCAAAATACAATAGCTACTTATCACAGCAGCCAGGCAAACACATTCCTCCCACACGTTGTCCCTAGACATTGCTGGCAAAGAAAAGAACAGAATGAGGGAATGTGACACACAGAACCTGAGCTGTAGCAGCCTGTATTTTGAGTTTTCTCCTTATATATGACATAAACAGGGAAGCTAAGGGAAGACTACATGTGCTGGAAGATTTTTGTCCAGCATGAGTGTGACATGCACAGTGGTGCATTTACCTTTTGATGACTTTGACTAGCCGAAGACTTTAATTTAGTGTCTAGCTGGGAAAGGGATCATTAATAAAGGCCTTTCTGTGGTCCAAATGCCAGAATTCTGATGATGCTGAAAAGTGGTTTTTGCCTTTCTGCCTCGCTCTTCTTGATCTTAAATTGACAGCTCAAATAGATTCTAGGTCAGAAGTTCTAGAGCGATTGGTGAAGGTGGCTTACGTTGGTGGTGGTTGTTCTTTCCTTTTTTTTTTTTTTTTGGCCTCCCCAATGAAGTGGACACTCCAGTCTAGGCTAAACTTATGAGACAGCTTGGAGGAGTGCTGATCTTGAGGTGGATGCAGTGAATCAGGCCTGAGTGATCATCTCTAGTTGAACAACTGCTTCTGGAGAGAACTTAGAGAAGCCCCTGAATGTTTATTTTAACTCAAACTTGGATTCTTTAGTGTCACTCAGACTCAGAGCTAGATTTGTGGGTATGTGACTCTTTATAATGTGGTTTTAGGCCTCTCTGACCAAACACTAAGGACACCAAAGAATTAGTGTCCAGGCCTTGAAATCTTGCTCTTATTTAATTCCTTCAACCATATATCCTTCTACCCAGTAAAATAGGTGTAATTAGGATTTAAAAGGGCCGTTGGAAATTAAGACCTAGGTGCTGGATTCTGTTGCTGAAGGTATTGAAACAAACCAATATGTAGGGTAGAAAAAGAAAAATCTCCTTTTGGGAGTGGTTCTGGGGTGTGAGACTGGAGCAGACCTGCTCTGCTGTTTGCAAGCACTTAAGAGATGGGAACCAGAGTTACCTGTCTCTGTTTCTATGTCACTGCTGTTCTGTGACATAGATCATGTGTTCTCAGCTGTGTCACTGCTTGCAGTGAGTATGGAAGAAGAGACTAACTATATATATATATACAGTGTCTACTTAGTTTAGTTGGTAATGCAGCAAAGTTTGGAAAGCAATGGCCATAAGGAGTCACGTTGTTTACTTCTGTGTTGTGTGACAAGTGGTACTGTCAGAAAAATAAAAAATTTCAATATGAACAAATTTGGAATGACTTCTCTCCTTATTTGATTGGAAACTCTTATCTTGCATTTAAGTTTTTCCCTTGTCTACATCTGGATGGCTCTGGCTGCAGGATATAGGACCTCCAGCACTGGTGGGCTCTGAAACTGCTTTGTATCATGCTCAGCTAAATAACTTGACAAGTGTAAAAATGTTAATAAATGTCTGATGGAAAATTGAGAGCAGCCAGACAGCTCTCAGCCTGGTTAATTAGCTCTTGACTGCTGAATTGTTCCTGCCCTCTCATATGGCTGTGGCTTGCAGCCCTGCAAGAAAGGGTTTGGGTTCCTGGCCAGGAGGGCATCCCAAAAGTTGAATTCATGTAACTTGAAGTCAGTGTGGACTGGTTCCTTTTGGTCTAAATGACCTTTTTATCTTTGTTGGGGGAGGGCAGTGGGGAGAAAGCATATCAGCTTTCAGCTATGTCAGGTCATACAGAGGTCAAGTTCTCTTGTCTGTGATCAAGCATATGGTGTAAAACAGCCCAGTGTGTGATAGCACCAGGACCTGGGGAGAGGAGGACTTTATCAAGCCTTCTGGAGGTAAATATGACCGAAGGCCATGTTGTGAATTGGCATACACGATGGCTCTCAGTTTAGGGCTTGCAGGATTTCTGTATTTAACCCTTTCCTGGTGCTGGCTCTTGGTGTGTTTCCACCCTGGTAGGTTGAGAAGAAGCTGTTGTTTCTCAAGAGCGTGCAGATTTCTCCTGCCAGGTTATCTGTGCATGTGTGAGACCTTCTGAAATCCCTGGCTCCAAGGGCATAACTCCCTGGAGCTGCTGAAAGAGTGAGTCAATATATTTGGGTCTCCCAGCTGCATGAATAAATGAGTAAACCTGAATTATTTTTAAATGATCAGATTACAGAGGTGATAACATACTACAATGAATTTTCCATTCCATGCTCTCAACAAGTGTGCTGCTCTCCTTCCACTGTGAGAGAATACAAGATTTTAAGTATGTTGTTCTCCTAAGGAACCACATAAAAACTGCTGAGATTGCACTCAGAAAACGTCTTCCAGACCAAAAGCCTTGAGTCAGAAGTTGCTTAGCAAGATGACAGACAGGTTGACCAAAGGTTGCATGTGGTGTGCTCTTGCAAAATGAACATGAAATGCTTGTTGCCCTCCATGGTTCTTTAGTACTTCCACAGGTTCACCCATGTTACTTCAGTGGTGTGCAGGAATATAATTTGCTTGCTGATATTTTGGTCTTATCTCTGAAGATACTTATTTTAAGAATTCGTGACTACATAGGTTTGTTAATACTGTACTGTAATATCAGATGGGCTGCTGAGACCTCAAGGGGGTGAGGAATCTATTTTTAGTGTGTTTGAAGGGTAGATGATGTTTCAGGTTGTGGAATAACTTTCTGGGGGGCCTGTCACCATACACTAAAGTTTTGTATGTCATGGCAGTGGAGGCAAGTCATACGATGATGAGTTAGTAACTTAAATGGGCCATAAAAAAAAATCCTGCTCTTTGGGGAAATTTTAAAGATAGATGGAGCTAAAATGCCACACAGTCTGTTCTCATGCTTGTTTTCCTTGATGTGCTGAAGACATCTGATCCTCTTTTCAGGTGAAATATGCAGTCTGCTTATGAGTTGAAAGCAATGCCTGTTGACATCCACATTGGAGGGTTATTCGTGTCTGAGTAAGAATTTTAGTAATGGGTGACCTAAAGAGTGTTTTAGTTGCCCAAGTGTTGTGAAGAAGGTGGTTTGTGAACTCCTTCCCCATGAGAAATGTCTCATTTGGGAAGTTGGATAATAGCAGTGCTGTCCTATTTAAACATATTTGACACCCCAGCCTGCAGAGATTTGGAGCTTTAGATTGAGAAGACTGCCTCAGACAAATGCATGCGTGTAGCAATCTGAACAGTGAATCCAACCTTGCTTTGGAAACACTGCACTGTAGTGGTAGCCATGAAGAACAAATTTTAATGATTTATTATGGTTAGATTTTATGTGGATTGGCTTCCTATTTTCTTTGGAAGGCAGTAAAACTGCAACTTCTACAGGATTCTTCATACATTCCTGGGATTTTGTTTTATGTGCAGGCATGTACATTTTATTTATTTATTTAATAAATCCTCACTGCCACTGTTAGGAACAAAGACTTTTTAATAGGTCAGACCTCAGCTACCATTGCATTTTCTTGTTACTCTAGTACATTTGGCAGGTAAGAGAAGATGGGGGCTAAAGCCCTTATACTGTAAAAGCTTATTCATGTGAATAGTCGCTGTGATCTGATTTTGAATTTCACTGCAGCTACTCATGTGAGTAAACATTTGAAGATCAAATCCTTAGCTGTGTGGACTAATTCTTGTGGAGTTTTCAGTGAGGCGTTTGGAAATTACATCTTGAATAGAATATGCCCTCAGCTTTCAACAACTACCACCTACATACATGAGATGTTCATTTGTGGTTGCATGTTTGGGCATGGTTGTAGCTGATTTGCAACAGCCAACGGGAGCTTATGCATCCGACAATTCTTTCACTTTCCTTCATGTGCTCCTTTTCTTTCATTCTCACTCTTTATACTTTGACAGGGGAAGCATGTATGTTATAATTACTCAACTTTGACTTCAGTGAATGCTGGCATGTCCCTGAAATATGATTTCATATGTTTGTGGATGTTCTAGTGAGAACATACATGTTGCTGTGCTTCCTGTAGATGATACTCATGCATTCTGGAGTCCCATCACTAACTGTGGTGTTTTTGGAAGCCATCGTTTTTCACAGGGTTTTTTTTTTTTTTTTGATTAAGAGATTGGTTTGGATAGATACTAATACGGTAGTTGCCTGTTCAAGACAGGTGTTTTGGATCAGGGAAAGTGCAGCCTAGGCCCTTTTATAATGACAGGAGTGCATACCTTTGCATATGTGTGCATAACACAAGTTGCTATCCATGTGGTTCATACTGCTATGGTAGTTCATCTGGCAGATCATTTAAATATTTACTCCAAAAGATCTTGTTCTCTGTTGGTGTGAAGCAGCATTTCCAGTTATTTTTAGGTCATTTTCATCTTAGCAACCCTGCTGGAGATAAACCAGACACAAATGCTGTAAACTGTCCCTACATTTTGGTAGAAATTAATAAAATAAAGTTTAATGTTTTGGTCCCAAGGGGAGAACAGACCATATGGTTAACAGAAGGTTAGGCCAAGTAATACAGTGCTGAGAGTGCTACAAACCAACCTAGAATATCTGGTAGTGTGTCCAGTTGCTGCATGTATTAAGCATTGAAATGGTGCTTTCAGATCTGCAGAGCCAGCAGTTCTGTTACCACTGCTGTGACGCAGGAGATAATTCTGTTGGGCAAGCATCAGCATGGGGGTGGATCTACAGTGCAGGATGTGTAATGTCAACATGAAGCATGGGAGCTGGCAGTAAGAAGGAAAGCAGCCATTTCATGCCAGTGCAGGAAGCCTAAATAGATTTTTCCCTCTGCATCTTGTCCTTTTGTGCTGCTTTCATACTTGGTATTAAATGATTACCTTCTGCTTTGTCATCTGAAAACTTCAGCCCAGCAGGGTTTAATTTCTTTCTCTTTTTGAACCTGTTTGTTTTTTTTAAACAAGTGAAGTGCACTCCAAAAGCATGTCTGATGGTTTATAAAAGAGGCTGGGGGGAGGCTGAAGGGCTAAGCAGATCTGGAGAAAGAGAAGAGTTCAGTCATGTGAAAGTCCTGAGCTTCAGATGAAGTTTCATTGTAGATCCTTTTGGCTTTAGTGCAGAGACAGTTTGTTCAAAAGCTCTAACCATTTGAGAACATTGTAGTGAAGCTGCTAAATGCAGAAAG
Source organism: Strix uralensis (assembly GCF_047716275.1). Lineage (NCBI taxonomy): Eukaryota > Metazoa > Chordata > Aves > Strigiformes > Strigidae > Strix > Strix uralensis. Next base: position 68,069,777 of record NC_134012.1, read on the forward strand.
GTATGAAATACTGCAAGTGATAGTGTGTGGACTTTGAAACTCAGTAATTACTAAGAACACTGTAGAAAGCTATTGCATTTTTTTCTGCTTTCTTTTTAGAACAAATGTCCTGTTAGAATTTCTTTTTCCTATTTGGTTAAAGCTAGTGACAAATTACCATGACACCATTTTTTTTAAGAGCCAAATACTGTTACATGACTGTCTAAATCTGCAGAACAGGAATTTCTAAATAAGCTTGCTAAGCATTCTGTTGACTTAAAAAATCTAGTGATATGTCTTCTGTCAGCTCAGTCACAGACTGGTCAATGGGTTTGGGATTTTTTGTTGTTTCTTTTCCCCAAAAACATTTGGAGATATTTTTCTGGGAGGGTCTAGAATACCAGAGCTTGCTTCCTGATGGGCATGCAGAGCTGAACTTCATAACTGGAGCTCTCATGGTTTCTATTGCCTGTTCAGCAGGATTTTCAAAGAATAATATTACAGCTCCCCTTGAATGAATCCTTGTCTTAGATGCTGTTCTGCAGTAGCCCTGAAAAGGTTATGACTTTCTTTATATCTTCCTAAGAACTGGAGTAATCAACCCACAGGTATGTTTTCCCAGTTTCAATTTGGTGATTGGAGGAGAGGATGCATGTAAAATATGGCTTGTGTGTGAGGACTGTTTGTTCTGTTCTGCAGTAACTTCATCCTTACACAGTCCTCCTTGCTCCACTGGCCCCATTCAGGAGATTTTTTTTTCGTCGAAGCTATGGGAGTCTAACACTTATGCATAGGGCACCTGCAAAGACATGTCACAGAAGAATTATGTGAAACTCAAACACTGTCTTTCAAGACAGAACTTTTTCTTGGTTCCATAGATAACTCCATGTTGTAGTAGCTGTTTCAGCATCAGAAGTATAAGGATGCAGGCAAATCAAGAGACTTTTTCTAAGGTATGGTTCATCTTGTCATGTCTGTCCATGTAATTTCCCTTGCAGCTTTTATGTTCTAATAGCTGGTAATTTTGTGTTTTTTCCAGAGGTGTTAAACAATTTTTAGAACATGATGGAGAACGTTCATCAGAAGTGTTTCTTCATATGCAAATGAATAATGCTTATAGATATTGTCTGCACATTTTCTCATAGAACATCTCTACACTGCAAAGAAAATACATTGTCCTTGATTTTTCCATACTGACAAAGGTGCTACTTGCTGAAGATAGTTTATTATAAATAACTACTAAGATGATAATCTCACCACAGCATGCTTGGCATTCTTCCACTGAGTTAGCCTATTTCAGCAAGGAGCTGTCGCTTAAGATACAAAGCAATCTGCAGGGACATATGATCACACACACTGACTGTTTTCTCTGTCATCATGGATGCCTCATAATTTCCTGTGTCTGATAATTAGGAACTGGAATTATTATCTGGTAGACCAGGAGGGTCTAGCACCAGAAAGATGGACTTGAGTTCCCATCTCGTAAACATCAGATTACAGAGAAGTTCTCAGTTAGGGAGGCACTAGTAGGTGAATGTCTGTTGGACATGGTTGTGGGGTTTTTTTGCTTTTTTGTTTGTTTTACTTCTGATGTCACAAGGATAGATGTGAACTACTGGGGAAACTCTTGATTTATCTATTTTCTGTTAGAAATTGTGAAGAAGTGTGTCTGCCACTGGCAATGGTGTAGAGGGGATTTTTTTTTTTGTGTTGGCTTTGTTTCAGTAAATGACTTCAAGATCTCTGAATGTTTTGTTTTGTAGAAATACTGTCCAAAAGAAAGACTGTGATAAAGAGGTAAGAGGCTGTATCCATTTTTCTGAGGGTATTGGAAAACTAATATCAATACCCATATATTGCTTAGTGTCAAGATTCAGCTGTAGTCACATAGCTTGATGGTGACTTTTTTGAATTTGAAAAGTTGATACTGCCTTGTGGTACCTGGCTGTTGAGCTATCACGTTATTGCAACAGTTGTGTGATGGATATCAGTGGCTGTTGTACACAAACTTCTTTTCAAGTGAAGTGCTGGCAAATGTTTGTGTTTTATTTGTTCAGAAACAATTTGGTCAGGCCATCTCTACTGCTTTGTTAACAGTATAATATGAATCAGAATTTTTTTCTAACATCCATGTTACTCATGGATTCTGTTCCTTGGCACCTGATGCTTCTCAAGAGTCCTAACAACTCATATTTCAAGCCTGGGCACCTATGGTTGCTTCAAAATACGGAATGTGGTATTTAGTGGAAGCAATTGGTAAGATTGAGCTAGAACAAATGAAGGTATCAACAATGGCGATGGAATTTTTTTCTCCCTGATTTGACAGATTGTGTTAAATCCTGTATGTATGTCAACAAGATCAAGGAGAAAACAGGACATGAAGAATTTGATTTGCAAGTCTTTAGTATCAGTCCTTTTTTCAAATCTTACAAGTGTTAGGAGTTGACTCTCATGTGGGATGTAATGTGCCATCCTCTGAAAGGAAAGCATGGAAGAAGGAGAAATGGTAACTATCTAGTGATGGTATCTTTCCCCACAAGGTCTACAAAGGCAAATTCCTGTGTTCTTTGCTGAAATTATGGGAGTAGATTAATGATAGGATGGATTCTGCTTGCAGATAAGATGAAGAAATTATTGGAACTGGTTCCTGATGTTCAGTGACCCATGCATGATTGTGGAGTGTTCTTCATCTCTTAATACCTGACCTAGATGACATTACACTTCAGCATGGCTGTTCAGAATCTGTCATGTCCAGAAGCCATATAACGTGGGTGACCTTGTGGCTTTAAAGAAAATCCTGTGGAACTGTTAGTTTCAACCTTACTGAAGGACACATTCTGAAGAGCTAGCTCATTAAGCAAGCTTTGAAGGGTGTGCTCTGCAGAGCAGCTTCCTGTTATTTGGTTAATGGTTGACCTAGTTCTATTGCCATATGCCTCCTGGAACGCATTCTAATATAAAATATGTGCTAAAGCAAGTCTGGGATAATAGAAGGAAAGTCAAAGCCTTTATGAAACAGAAATCATAATGCTGTTGCATATTGGAGGGTATTGTAGTTGCTAAAAATGGCAATATCTTCATGGAACTGTATTGATTCTGATTGCAAACTCAGGAGTGTTAATCAGATCCATTCATGTATTTTTTTCGGACTGGCCTTGTACCAAAGGTTTGTATCAGTAATTCCCTGTGTTCCATATGTGAAGCTAAAGTTAGGGAGTGAAGCACTCAGAGTGATATTATAGCTGTGAGGAAAGATTAGATTAGATTTGGCTAAAGGCAGGAGGATTTTTCCCCCATGGTAGGTGTTTTTTTTATTGCAAAAGATGGATTAGCAAACTTTTTCCTCTTTAAATCCTGGCTAGAAGCCAGAAATGGGGATTCAAGCTTTTACTTGGTATGAGAGATGGCACAGCATACATACTTAGGCAAAAATATAAGAAATTTGTAGGTAATAGATAAAGTTCAACCTCCAGCCTGAATGGGTACTTTCTGACAGGCTGAAGTTCTGAAGAACCTAGGCTGTGTTTTCTGGTTAATTTGATTTTCTGCTGTAGGAAAAGGAAGGGTGTGTGATAACAACTGTTTTCATAAGTAGGGTGCATTATGGTAGAACAGGGGGAAGGGAAAATTAAAGCCATGCTTTGTAACCTTTTGAGAGCTCATGACTCTACCAGTGTATGTGGTGATTTATTCTTCTGTCGGTGTGGGAAACTGAACTGCTTACCAGACTTTACCGCTTTGAATATTCAGATAACCTGGCAGTGGCTAACCTGTGTCTCTTCAGTTGCAGATGGCTTGCAAGAAGTCCAGGTGTGAATTCTGGGCAAAGGTATGTCACCACAGCAGTGGGGGTGGCTGGGGCCAGCCCAATTTGTCTGTGTGGGAAGAAGTAAGCTGTCAGGACCTGTAAAGGCAGCTGTAGCTGAACAGCATGGGGAGTGCCTAACCTGTAGGGAAGTGGTGGGATGTCTTGTGGTGGGATCATCTTGTACCCCTGTAACTCCTTCAACTCAAGGCCCTTCCTGTGCTTCTTATGACTCTGGGGCTTATTTGGTGAGGCTATGAATACTTTGGCTTATTTGGATAGGATATGTGTAGTGACAGCGTTACACAGTTTCCCCTTCTTCCTTAGTGCGTTAACCCTGAATGGTATTTTCATAGGAGAACTCCTGGATCTGGGGGAAAACAAACTGCAACATTTTTAGTAGGACACAGTGTGTTGCGTGAGCTGTAATTATATTGGTCATGAAAAAAATCACTGCTCTGGGGACTGACACAGGCACAGCTATTTGTGCAACCTGATCAGAACAAAGGATAATGCTTCTGCTGCAAGATCAGACAGATCTGACGTTTCAGCAGGCTGAGCAAATGAATGGAGGAAGTGGTCCGCCTCCTCTTATCCATTGTCTCGAAGATGCAGGCTCATAGAGAAGAAAGGCAGGTTGAATAATGCTTCTGAAGGAATATGCTGCTTTGTGTTCTGTGGGAAGAGAGCAAGCATGAGTTCTAGAAGTTCTCTGCATTGGCAGGCTGACAAGCTTGTAACAGGAAAGTGTAGCAGTGGACTACTGGTGTTGAATGAGTACTTTCTCTTCTGTAGCCTGCCTAGAAAATCTTAACTGTTATTAGGAAGCTGGCTAAATGTTTCAGGCCTGGAATATGGGACCAAGTCTACCTTGAAGGAAGCTTGGTGTGGAAATCCAATTAACTCTGACCTCCTAGTAAAGAATGATTTAAGACTTTTTCTATACATTATGCAATTCAGTGTTGGGTTTTTTTTTTCTCTTTCTCATCCTCTTTCTTGTTCTCTTTCTTATTCTGTCTCCCTTGAATAACTCATCTGTGTGTTCCGGGATACCTCTCAGTTGTGTTCCTGATGGGATTTTTACATAGGGAGAGCTGGGCTGATCAAATTACTGGGACAGTCAGAATCTTCTTCTGCTTGGGAGAATTCTTCTGTTGCTCTTGCTCCAGCTGTCAAGCTGCCATAGCCAAATTATCGCAAGTGGGATTTTAGTAGCAAGCTCCCATTTTAAAGGCATAATGAGGCCAAGGAAATGTGAGAAGAGAAGGGAGCAGGACAGGGATTTTTGATAAGCTGGGCAGAATCAAGGGTTACTTCATGTTCCAGAGCTATAATATTTGACTGGCAGCCTCAAGGGGGATTTCAGCTGAGAAATGAATCCTTTAGAGGGAGGGGTGCAGAAGTTCTATCAGTATCATAGCTGGTTAGCTTTCTTCTGTATTACCTTTTTGTGCAAGGTTACTGGGACTAGAAATGGCTAGCAGTTAGGTTTCTCATGATGATGAGACTTTCCTATAAAACCAGTTTTCTTTAAAATCAAGCTTTTCTTGGCTCAGGGACCCATAGCTGTCATTTTGTTAGCAAGCATGCTATAAGTTAATGGAGATTAGATTTGTGTCTGTGATAACAGAACCAGAACAGATCCATGGGATCCCTTTCATCCTTTGTTCTCCCACATACTGTCTAGAAGGTTATGTCAATTCAAAAGAGAAGTAATTAGTTCCACAGGATGCTGAAAGAGTCCATCACTAGTGCGCAGTACAGATGAAGATGCTGCTTTAGGAGCCTGCTTATAAAAGCACATCAGAAGGTCATCAGACTCCTTGAGTGTAACTGTGTGTTGAAACTTTAAAACATGCAATCACTGGGTTGCCATGATTGGCATGTTTAGTATCCAGAAGTAGTTGTGAAAATTCCCTCTGTTTGTTCTTAGGAGAGGATTGGTTAAAACCCATCCCAGAGGATGTGCCATGCTGGATTTGACCCAACAGAAAATTCACTATTGGTTTCCAGCTGCTTTGACATAGAGGAAGTACTGTTGGGGAGAGGAAATAATGATAATAATTGCTTTGCCTCTTTTATTCAACCATGGTTACACTGTGTCTAAACTAAATCAGTGTTATTTGAATGGGGTGATCAAAGATGCATATATTCCAAAAATGTCTAATGGAAAAGAGTGCAGTGAGCTTTCAAACAATGCCTGGGTGTGAGGACAAGAGGAAAAATCTCCAGCATGGACATAAATATCACAGATAAATCAAGGACCATTCTCCTAAGTGATAAAGATTTGGGTCTGAGAGTGAGCACTTTCTGAAAGAACAGTATCAGCCTGATGCTAAGCAGAGATAAAAAGTCAACTGTCCATCGGTGAAGGCTGCAAAAGAATTTATTATCTTCTGCTTACTCACCTCTTCAGGAAATAGGAGGCATAGTAGGGGATCTTGGCTAGTTTTCGAGATCTTCAGAAAAGCATTTTTTGAGGCTGTAACATTTTCCAACTTTATATTAAGCAGATTTTATCTTTGTTTTGTGGAATGTTTTTATTATTTTCTTAGTAATAGAAGTCCTTAAGATATAAGACAGTTGGACCAATCACTCACTGTTTTTTGAAAAGTCAGAGCATCGTACCAATCATAAAGCTCATAATGTTTTCACAAAAAAGGCTGTATCATGCCCTAGATAAAAGAGGAACCATGAAGGGTTGGCTTGTGTGAAACTCTGAACAAGAACAATGTGCTTGGTTTCTCGGTCATTCATCAGGTCAAGCAAGGTGGATGTCTGAAGTTCCCGTGGCCAAATGTTTAACTTTGGAATTTACCCATTATACTTGAAAGACAACAGCAAATTTTTGAGCTGTTATCAAATGTTCACAATGGAGTTGAGCTGAAGAAAGGGAATCATCAAAACATGTATTTGTACAATCGTTAGATCTAAGTCTAACACCTTTTGTGCTTTATTTTTCCAAGTGAAAGGGATTGAGAATGGGATCGGTTCCTCAGGGATCATCCAGATGGAGGCAACTGCTTTTGCAGCTCCAGGAGAGGGTACTGTGGGATGAGAAAACCTAATGCAGAGAATACAGAGGAATCATAGGTCTCACTGGCCACTGGCTTTTATAGTGTATTGGCAAAGTCTTTTGGGGCTTTCCATGACCAAAGTAAATAATGACCTTGCTTTGATAGATCAAAGAAATAACACCAGTGTTGTGCCTTTGAGAGCCTTGATCCCAAAGAGAAAAGCAAGGGTCTTCCTTTTTATTTTGGACCCATTCCATTGCAAACAAAAGCATCCCACAGGTCAGACAAGGAGGGTATCTGACAGGATTTAAAGCGACTTTTTCCTTTTTCCTTCTGTTCTCTACACCAGTAATTTATACTTAAACATGTATCAGACCTAAAAGCTCCTCATTCAGTTTATATCTGTAATGGATGGAAAAAGTGGAACAGAAGAAGTTCTGTGACCCACTCAAATGTCTTGGCTTTGTAGCCTATGTGGACTTTAAGAGTCCCTGTCTTCCTTTTAGCTTAGAAGACAGTGATCCTCCAAAGTAGTAGATATCACTCAAAATGGTTAGAATGGATAAGTGGACTAGTACAGCTTTTAGATGTATAAACACAGGAAACACTGTTTTGTCCCTCTGCTGATCTGTGCAAGTACCGCTCTTGGAATACTAAACCTGCTCGTGAGGTTGGCATGTCTGTAAAAATTAGTGTGGAAATGCTGGGGATAGTAGTGATCTGAAGTCTGGAAAATTGTGCTTCACAGTGAGAGCTTTCAGGTAGTCCATTACTCCCTTTCAGAGGTTTTGAGAAGTGATATTTAGAGGACTAAAAGCAGTTAATGTGCCAGGCTATGTCCAATATTATAGGAATCTGGAATCTGTACCAAGCTGTAACAAGATGCAGTGGCTGGAATCTAAGATTAGAAAATGTTTGCTATATAAATAGTTCTTTATTTCTAATTTAATAGTGGAAAAAGGTTAAGAGCTACTGGAATAACTAATGGACTCTGTAGAAAGTCCTAAGGCATCAAGCCTAAGCATATTTTCTTTGCAGATGCTGTGGTGGGAGACAGGCTTTAGACTGTTACCATTGAGTTGGACGTGGACAACTGTGTAGTTGTAGAAGGTGAACTTTCAGTAAGATGACTCCCACTGCTGTTATCTCATGTCAGGTCAGGGATTAGCTGTCTTACAGAACAGCGAATGGGAATGCTGTAACGTAGAGGTGTAGGGAGTCTAAGGAGTTGATTGAGTTTTACCAGAACGTGCAAGAAGACTTTCTCACCTGGCAAAGGTAAAATAAGGCTGACTGAGGTTTGTAGTTATCAGTTTATGCTTCATTATCTGTAGCTGGTTTTCCTCTATTTCCCTGTTTCAGGCTTAAAACTATGGACAAACAATATGCATTTTGTTCTCAAAGTAGAATCTATGCACAAGGTTGGTGGAAGCTGCTTTCCTCTTAAAAATTGGATGCATTTTCTTGTCTCAATAGAGGAAAAGAAGAAATGGAACAGGGTTTTTGTTGTCCTGACAGAGCTACTATAGACTTTCACACTGTGGTTTCTAAAGGATCAGAAGGGTCTGGTTTCCTCTGGACTCTATAACCCAGCATTTTAGTCACCCAGAATGTTAGTCCTGGGTTTACAGACAGGAACTAGAGATTTTGGTCCTGCATGTACCACAGGTTGTGGCATAAAAACCCAATCAGAATTTGTCAACATGTCAATTTCCTAGAGTAACCTAACTTTCTATTAGAGCTATCCCACCAATTATGAAATCATTTCAGTAGATTCAAGGGTCTCGGCCCTTTCAGTAGTAATCTGTTTCATTTTTTTGTCAGACACCTCTCAGAATGTTAGGCTTTGGTCTGTTACGGATGATAAACCTAAGAAACTTAGAGATTAATTCTTTGTCTTCTGTGATAATCAAAGACTTTAACAAGAAGCACTATCATTAGATCCTCTTCTTTTGATAACTGATGCACAAACAAGTCAGTTTCTGGGAAAAATGGTACATTAGCTTGGTTTCAAAGGTCGTGCTGCAGTAGAGGCCTCACTGTAAATGCTTTTCTTCTTAACTTTATAAAGCAATTACTACAGCAGGATGAAGAAGAGTTTTGATTCCCTAATTGACAAATTGTTTTCAGTTCTTAATTTGTAGTTTCAGTTTTGGAAGACTGCTTTCAAGATTCAGAACTCTGTATTGCCATATTCTAACTGGCTAGGTTAGAAGACAATGGGAGAACAAAGGAGTTCAGGAATGAAGAAGGAGAAGGAGGTCTGAGCCGTTTCCTGTTTCTTGGTTTTGGAATGAGTGACTATTTTAACCTGTAAGTAACACAGATTAGTGGCTGTCTTCCATCATGAAATGCTTGTAAAGTTGAGAAGATAACTTTCCCTCAGCAAACTGTTCCCTCCATTTCTCTCCCATCATCTGTGTAAAATCTCTTCTCACAGGCATGGGTGCAAAGGAGCCTTCTTTCTTAATGTGAACATTTCCTTTCTTCTAGTAATCAAGCCTACAGATATAGCTGTGTGCTCAGCTGAAAAGGAAACCACTTTTTTTTTTTTGACAGTGAAGCTTCACTGCCAAAATGATCTTGTACTGCAGGTGGCTAGAGGTATATGATACAAGTTAGTTTGTCAGCTTTGGAACACATCTGAAGGGCAGGCTCTTCAGGAAGGGTGAACCGTAGCACCAGTCCTATGATTAGCAAGTCTGGTTCTGCCTCCTTCTGAGACCTTGATGATCCACTGCAGGTTCTGCTTTCAGGTAGGGAGATACCTATTCCTATTTTGACCCTCCACTTCATAATAAAAGGCTGTAGTAAGTAGTAATCCACATAAAGGTCTGATCCTCAGTTGGAGAAAACTGGCAGAACTCCAGCAAATTTCTAGAAATAAAAACCTGAAGAAATCTCTAAAAGCATGGCAGTTACTGGGACTTGCACAGTATTCTGCAGCTTGTAACAATACAGCAACAGGAAGTTGGAATGACACTGATGGCTTAATCTTTCTGTGATCTCTTGTTTTTTAATGAGGGAGTAAAAATCTTTAGGAGAGAACTTTGTTCCTGTTCTCTTGGTGGTATTAGTTTGCATGGCTTTGTTTTTCTTTGAAAACTAAGAGCAGAAGACTATCCAACCTTCAGGAGTGGAGCCATTATATGTGGGGCTGTGCAACAGGAGCCAAAGTTTAAAAATAAAATACCAGGCTGCCTTCCTGAGGATCCAGACATAGCATACACACACATGCACACATAAGCCGTATCTTGACTGACCACAGTTATATCAGCTACTGAGTTCAGAGCAACGGACAATGAGAACCAAAAAGGGAGTCTTGTTCCTCAAAAAGAAAGAGGAAGAAATGTAAGACTTCTGCAGCCTCAGATACCAGTTTCTGGAGTGCATGGGAAGCCCCTCATTATCAGCAGTGTTAAGAGACAGTAAGATCAGATGACTGTCAGTCATTGTTGGTGGTATCTGCTGTAGCCCTTTCCCAACCCTCCCTTTTCTCTCCCTCATTTTCTCTGCCCTACTGAGTAGTGGTTCTGGGCAGAGCAGTCTTCTTTGAAAATGTGCTCCTTTCTTAAGAGATACAAGCAGTGGCTTTTATTTCCTACTGAGTGCTGAGTGACCAGCACACCAAACATCTTCAGAAGAAAGACCAACTCCTTTGACTTCAGAGCTACCTTAAAGATACACCATCATCATTCTCTATTAGGCTGTGGAAATAGCAGATAATCAGTTTGCATCTTTCTAGAAGATGTGGAAAAGGAGGGGCCTACAGAGGAGGTAGTAGATAGACCAGGAAGAGTTATTTATGGCAGAAAAGCAGAAATTTAAGGCTTAATGCCAGCAATACAGCTTGGAAGGTGAGGTAAATTACGTTAGAAAGGAATCATCTTTGGAAAGAAAAGGTGACACTACTCGGACAAACAGAAAATTGGAAGATGCAATTCTTGATCACTAATGAAGGTAGACATGGATGAAGAATATGGAAGATTTAACACTTTTTTGCCTGCTTCTCTGAAACGCTGATGTTGTATCAACTTCCAGACTTTGCTTGATAATTGTGAGCTGGGCTGACAAGGGTGGGAAGTCAGGGTTCCTCCAGCGACTTGGTGTGAAGCAGCAGGGAGTGTTATTTTCTCTGGTGACGTGACAGAAACGTTGTGCATGTAGCAGCTGTGCAGAGTCTTACCTGCCTGTATGCTGCCTCAAGCTAGTGTGCTGAAAGATTGGAGCCTACACTTTTGACTGCATGGAGTGGGCAGATGCAGTTTCCAGAAAAAACCCTGATCCCCAGGTGCACCTCATAGTAAACGCGAACTAGATTCTTAGCTAGGCTTCTTCCAGCTGCAGCAAGCATGTTTGTGTATCTCAGCTGACAGCTACAGGGGGGAAAAAAAGAAGAGGTGTTACCACTTTGTATCTCTGCCCAGGCAAAGTAACAGTCACAGCTGCCCATGATACACTTGACGTTTGGCAGAGCTCAGGCTGGTTCTGCTCTGCAGACATAGGATGAAGCATGCTCAGTATGCTTCCTTCAACAGAAATGCCAGCAGCATCTTTGCTAACTACAGAGGCTGCTCTGTGTCTGTGAACTCCTGCAGAGTTTGGGTTCACATTAAATGGGATCAGGAGACCTTGGTAGGCTGTCCCTGGCTCTCAGCACAAGCTAATCACCTTTTTTGGAAAGTCGTGTTTTCTTAGACATACACGCTGTTAAACTGGAACAGTTATCTTGACGTTTTTCAGAAGGAACCTACTAGCTTCACGTACCAGTTGAACATACACTGAAGGTGATGCTGTAGCCTAACATTTTTGTAAGACTTGATTCTCTTATAATCTGAATTTTTTTAAAAAAAAATCCATAAAATATCTGGGTCTTGTTTGTGGTGATGTCCTAACAATGAAGGGTAGGTGCAACTGTCTGCATGTGAAAACTAATTGGTTTGTTCTCACAAATTTTGTTAGCCAGGGTGGAGTGGAAGTGTGGACATGCTTTGTGGCTCCAGCTAGCATTTGTGAAAGAGAGGTCTGATTAAATCAAACTTCCTCTTCTTTGGTCATGAATATCTCCTGCTTACAGAAGACATTGAGGAAGACCTAGAGTGTTCCTCTTACAGATATTTTTATAAAGGTGCTATAAAGAAGATTCCCTTCGATGACTTCTAGTAAGTTTTGATGGTTTTTGTCCAGACATTACCTAGAACAATTATTAATATGTTGCCCATTATTTAGAATAGTTTGGGAAGAGAGTAGAAGGATTCAGCAGTTTGAGCAAAATCATATTAAGAGAAAAGCCTCTCAGACCATGTAAGAATTTCAGTTTTTCTAGCTATCAATCCCTCAAAACAAATATCCTTCCTCACCCCCATACAAAGCTCCCTTTTTGGATGGCCACCCTTTTTTCCATGTTCCTCCTCCCACTGTGATCTTGAGTAATATGAGGGTTAGACCATGTTCACATCCCTAAACTGTGTCTCCTCTCATATTCTTAGTTCTGGAGACATTTTGCTGAGTTGACCTAAACTCTTCAGCAAAAGGCCTGGATTCTCTGCAGAAAGCTGGAAATGGCAACTCCAGTTAAGAAGTAAATACAAAAATAAAGAGCATCAGTTATATTCTTGTGTGTGGTGTATGATTTACCCCTGCTCCTGAAATTTTAACTTCTGCTGCACTGGAGAACCTTTCATTTGTAGTTGTTGTGGGAAGTTATCACTGGGATATCAGGGACAGCGGCACAGAAAGGTAGCATGGCATAATGGGGAAGGGCTGGAGTCTGGAAACCCACTTTCTGCTGCTGGCTGTGCTACAGACCAGTAGTGTGATGTGGAGCCACGTTATTTCACTTCCCTGTGCCTTCTCTATTACCACATAAAGGAAGGTTTTCTGTGCTGCAGACTGGCTCACCTTGCTTTTCACACAGAGAGAGCCTACAACAGTGTGGCCTGAAGCTGCATGAGTCAAATAGATAGTAACTGCATGGAATAGAGTGTCAGTATTGCTACTCAATATATTTAATTCTGCCTTTTTGTTCTTTACATATTACCTACAGGTTGTGAGTCTTCAGATTCTGTTCAGTAATTTGAAGCTGAAAACCAGGGCAATACTTAGTCTTTTCTCTCTCTGAGAGCAAGTCACTTCTGCTGACTTAAATGACATGTTTGTGATAAATGAATGGAAACCTGAAACGTATGATACTGTCTTTAGTTTTCCTTTGGTGTTCCATAAACAGAAGGAGAAACGAAGTATCTGCAGGACTGAGTGTGTACTTCTGGCATAGACTCTTTTGTCAATGAAGTCTTAAATTCATGTGAAACTTTCATTCTGCATACATTCCTGCAAACAAGAACCCACGCTTGAATGAATGCTTGTTGCAAGTAACAAAAAAGTACAAATGCCCTTTATTCAAATGAATTTTAAAGGGAAAAAAAGGCCTAGAATGGACTACAAAACACATTACATCTTACTTTTTTTTCTTCCATACTGTTAAAGGATGTTGGCTAACATAAATGAAGTGCCTCAAAATACCCTTTGTATGTATTTTGGTGTCATAAGATTCACGTATGCCTCTTTTGGGATGAAAAAACGGGAAGGAGATTCACCTGACTGGCAAGTGGTGTTGCTGAATGCTGTGTCTGAAGGGCTATTCACTTAGCTGGACTCTTACTGAAAAAAGACATGTGTTGTTTATCTCTTTGATTGTTCATGTCTCCTCTCCATGTGTAGTTGAAAAGATGCATCCTGTCCCTTTCAACCAGCATAAATCTGAGCACATGCAATTTTATAGCAGTTGAATCTATGGTCTTTGTGGTTAAAGCGTTTTTTTTTTTTTGCTTGCTTGTTTCCATCTTTGTTCCTTTAGTAAGAAGAAGACAAAACAATTTGTTTATATGGTTCTGCTTTGAAGTAATCTTGCTTTATTTTGAAACGTCTCAACCTGGAAGATTCCAAGACACTTGATCTACCTAAAGTATTTCTGTGTACCTCCTAGAAAAGCAGTAAGTTGGGAAGTTTGTTAAGTTTCTTCCCTTTAACTCAAACTTTGGTTCCTTTTTTAAGTGGTTCTGTAATCATCAATAAAACCAATTTCAATTATGTACCCCTTTGCTTTGGAAATGTGGAATATAGCATGTGTGTCTTTGTCATTACCATAGGTGAATATTCTTTCTCTTTGTTGAAAACATTGTGAGCCAGACTACCCTTCCTTTGCTTTCAGAATATTACTTCTGAAGTTTTCAGATTAATTAAAAGACACATATTGCATAATTGTATCTCATCAGGTTGAAAGTTCTGTTGGGTGTTTTAAACCATCACAGGACTTGAACCTTCTGGGTTCTTTTGGCTATTTTTTAAAATGATTTTGCCATCTTCGTTACCTTAAATATGTATCATTCACTTTCATCTACTTTACATGCAGAGTAAATGTCAAGATTAGTCTACCCATGGAGTTATTTAAACAAAGCTACTGCAGTTTCAAATAACCCTCCTTAAGTCCAAAAGCATGTCCAGTGTGGGTGCAACCTCACTTCTGGTTCTTCTCAGACGTATGGCTTGGTGTGACATGCAGGATGACCTGGAGGCTCGATGGAAGTGTTTGTAGGAAGACATGCTGAAGTCAGTTGCAGAAGGCTTCTAGTGAGAACAGTAACACTAAGTTGATCCTTCAGAGCAAAATGGATCTGCTCCATATGCAGATACACAATGACCTCATTGTATTTCTGTTTTGGTTGTGGAGCTGTTAGCAGTCAAGATGTTCTGTCCCCTCCATTCCAGAGAGGGAGTATCCCTGGAGCAGTTAACTCTCTCTGCAGCTAAAGCAATAGCTAGTGTACCGATGGGGAGAGAGAATTACTGCTCACACTGCTTTCCTAGAGCCAAGTGTGGATGGGCTTCTGGTTGTAGCCAAAAGCAGAATACCTGTCCTGAAGAGACACTATCCCCTGAATTTTCAATAACATGCCTGTATTTGCAACAAAATAAGAGATTTTCTGAGGACAAAGCTTATGAGAAGGGCATTTCTTGGCTGTTTATCTAATGCTTCTCTTCTGGCTTCTCTTTGTCGCCTCTTAGTATTTATGTGCAAAATCAAAATCCTGGTGAAGTCCAAGGTACCAGTGGGCTGCTTTTTCTTGAATTTGTCTAAATCTTGGTGTTTTTTTTCAGGGAATTTTTTTTCCTCTTTGGAGAAGGTCCCGTTTTTGACTAGGCACATACATGAGCGCTTTCTAAAAACATCCTTCCACCTTGAATTTACCCAAGAAGTCTCTCCTCTTAGGCCAGGACAACTGAAAATCTCTTCCAATCTTCACCTTGCATCAGACAGAGTGCTCTCTGGGGACCTATATTGAGCTTTCTACATCCTGCCTCTTACAGAAATCAAGCATTTGGGTCCAGTTTCCAGGTTAACACAAATTTCCAAAGCTTAAGGACACTTATCTAGAGACTTTCTCTGAAGTGGACTGTCCTATGCTTTTCATTTTCCATAATGAAGGTATGCCATCTTTTTTCAGAGAGTTTGAATAAAACATGATGGCCACGTTTCAGATTGGTGATGACCTGAGATAACTAAAATCTTTAACAAATTATTGTAAATTATGAGAAGTTGTTAGTTTAATTCACTGGGTTAAATAGCAGGAATGGGTGGTTGGAAAATATAAGAACAGGGTGTTCATGGTCTCCCTTTAATTTTTTTTTCAAACAGATGCTTTTTATGTTGATGAACTAGTCTTGAATTGAACTTTCCGTATGACAAGAGACATTATTTTCTTTATATATAGTTTGGTTATTGTTTAGGTATTCTGGGATAAAGTTTTGGCAACTAGTTTCTCTTTTATTAGCTTTCACCCTGTATCTTTAGGGTAAAGCGAGAACGGTTCCACTTCAAAATGAGAGTAATCTTATGACAATGGGAAGTGATTATTTTGCTCCAGAATTGGATTTTGTTACCTTCCTAGTGATTTAAAATGCTTGAAAATTTTCCAGTTTTAAAGGGTCAAATGTAAAGCATTTACAACAGCACTAAAAAACAAGTGTCGTGTAATGGACTTGCAGAAGAGAAAAAGCCGCAATAGTTCTGTAATGTCTATACACTTGCAAGGATTGTAGCTCTTGAAGGATGCAGTTGGTTATAATCTCAGCTCCTCTTAGCCATAGGCCTTATTACAAAGAAAGTTATTTTTTCTTCTTTATGGTCCATTTTCTGTTTGGATACTTCTTAGAAGGAAGAAAAAGAAATGGGATATTAGTGGCTGACCCTCAAACAGCTTATTTAAGGCAAAAAGGATTAAACTAGGACAGAAGAACTCCGTTAGGAGCTTCAAGATTTTACTGCTTTTGATACAACTCAGATTTAATAACAGTGTTCTCCTTAATTTGAGTATGTCCAGAGTAGTCAGGGAAAAGGACTGTTTATTATTGGAAAGTCAAGAAATAAGGTTAACATTGGGGGTTTTTATTTTTGAGAGGGAGAATGTTCTTAATTATTACCTGCATAACAAAGTATGTTTCTTTTATAGACAGGGAATAGCAGCTTTTTCTTAGTTTTAATGTAATTGTTTCTAATGCCTCTTTGATCCAAACACTTTCTGGCTGGAAAACTTCCATTAAACTTGGTCAATTCATAGGTACTGTGATCCATAATCCTAGGATTACTCTGAATTCCTTGCCTCACCTTTAAGTGCATTGTAGATGTTCCACTTAGTTTCTTCTAGAGACTGCTATCTGTGTTACCACATAAATGATGAAGATTGAGCCAGTATACTATTTTAAGTATTCTGTACTTGGGCTTTATATATTACACCAACTGCAAAAACATGTTTCCTGGAGGACCAAGTGGGTGGACATGGAGGTTGAAGGGGAGTAAAAGAAGCAAAGTTCTCATTTGGACCCAGGATATTGCATTCCAGTGTGTATATACGGCATCCCAACATGCAATCCACTGGAATAGATAGATAGATAGATAGATAGATAGATAGATAGATAGATAGATAGATAGATAGATAGATAGATGGATGGATGGATGGATGGATGGATGGATGAAGTTACTTGGGACAAAGTAAAGTATTTTGGACAACATGTTAGCTGCAACTTGTTCCTCCTTTTCAGCAGTATCACTTCTCAGCCATCAGTGATAGGACCAGCATCTTGCTGCCATCATCCCAAACAGACAACAGATCTTCACTTACACAGGTGGAAAAGATCTTTTGGGAGGGATGACAGGGAGAAGGGTGGCAGCCTAGTGGTAATCACTAGTCTGAGATCTGTCAAATACTGGAAAAGTATATATTACTCTACCTGGGGCAGAGATGCTGGCCGCCATACTGTGAGTGAGTCAGTGGGCAAATAAAACTGTGTATTCTGTCTGGCATTATAAATGGGTCAGTGATGGATTTGTATTACCTGAGGAAATGAACTGGCTGACAGAGAGGCTTCTGCTTGCTGCCCAGCAAATGTCAAATATAGCAGGAAGCTTGGGGGAAGGGGAGGAATAGCTGGAGACAAAGGCTGTGTTCAGATAGCTTGGATGTCAGTGGAGCTCCTCAAGCAAACTAGTGTTTCTGAGGAGTAGACTGGGAAAGCAGAACAATCTTTAGGCTTTGTTAATCAGCGCTTTCTTGTTCTCCAGTAGGGTTTCAGCCATAGATCATGCTTTATAATTATAGTTGTGCATGAAGTGGGTTTGGGTCTGCATGAGGTGATGTGCTGTTCTCAGCTTTGTTTGCCGGTACAGAACATGACTTCAGATGCTCTGGTTTTATAGGGTTAAACCCATTCCTCTGACTGCCTTTTTTCATCCTGTCTACATGTCTTCTGTACAGGGTTAACTCTAAAGGAGTGCCCCTGGAGCATGCAAGATCTCAGGATGGACTGAGGGAGAGAACTCCAGGATCCTTACTGAACTGAACTCTTATTGCTGATGAAAGGCAGACAGTGGGCTTTGGCTTGCTTGGATCTGATCCACACAACGTTTGTTTGATTCCCAACTGCCCTGTGAATTTCTCTTACTTAGAGAGTCTTGAATGCCTACCAAACTGGGCGCTGTATTCTGAAAGTGATCTCTGGCTGAAAGATTACTCCTCTCACCAGCCAAGTTCAGTCTCTGTCACCACTGTTACAACACAGGTCCAGTCTCTGCACTTAAAGGAGGTACATGTGTCCAGGAAACCATCATTTCACATCTGTCTTTCAAGATGGTAATAACCTCTATTTTGCCTTCTTGAAGACATTTTTCAGTAGCAGTCCCAAAGCAGAGCTTTTGCATTTGTGGTTTCTCACTGCTAGTGACTTGATTTCTACTTCTGTGACTACACTGAAAATGCCTGCTTGTGTTTTAAACCAGCTATATTGGCTGGTCTAATCTCAGATCTCTAAAATTTTGTGGCTCTAAAATGTCAGGAGTTCATATATTCCCATGGTTTGGCTCTGTCACCAGTTTATAAACTGTATTTAGCTTCTGTAAAAACAACGTGCTCTTTGCAAACTAACACTGGTCTTCTCTAAAGCATGCTTGCAACCCAACTGTAAGTGACCATGGAATAGAGCATGTAGTTCGGGGTGAGTGGCAAGATTACTTTTAAAGGCACTACAGGCTGCACAAGCCTGTTTTAGGGTTCATTTAAGGGCAGGTGGCCATGAGGAGATAATCTTTTCTGTCTTATGTCACACCTCTGCTCTTTCCCACTGCAGTTCATGGTCTAGCAGGGTATGTGGTTGAGTTTGTCGTATCTGATTTGTTACTGGCAGGACCCCTTTTATAACAGCTCTGACTTTTCTTGTCAAGGAAGAGATCTTTGCTGGGGTTATGCCAGGCTGAGGGTTATGCCAGGCCTGCTCCTCCCCCTGCTCCTTCCAGGTCGAGGCTGATAATGTATCCTTTGTGTAAAGATCTAGAAGATGTTATTTGCAATGCATGAGAAGGAATTAGGTTGTTTCTTGAGTACCCAGGAAGACTGCTGCCGTGTTCTTCAGCACCACCTACTGACATCTTCCTTTCCCAAGTTCATGTATGCTAGGGAGTGCACTTCTCTTAACTCACAGGAACTGGATTTCTTGAGGTAATTAACAATACACTCTTGGCTGGAAATAGAAAGCCTAGACCCACTGCTTTCAGTTACATTATGCCATATGGGGAGCACTAAGGAGCAGGGTACAAAAGCCAACTTGCTTGGCTCTGGTATCTGTTTTCCTAGGTTGGGCCAGCCCACTTGCCTCTTGAACATGTATGTCTGTGCAGAAGGGTGTTGAGAGAGGTTGGGTTGTGTCAGTGAGGTGGATGACTTGGCTTGCATGAGCATTTAGTATGGGAACGAAGTGGCAGACCACATTTCTACTGTAGAATTCTGCCCTATGCTGTTCCATCTTCCTCTTAAATCTTGGAAGGATTTAAACAGGTATGTTCTTTAAAGGTTTTGACTGGGAAAATCGTTTAAATGCTTTTTTGGTGTGTTTTTAATTTTCTTCTTCTTCTTCACCTTCTGGTAGGAAGGAAACTTAAGTTTATTCTATTAAAAAATGGTCAAAATTCCCCCGTTCCTAGTAAAATTGTTGCATCTTCTTGTAACACACGGCCAAAGCAGTATTGCGTTTATTGACTCTGAACCACAGGAAAACTTGACAGAACTGTGTCTGTATTTGCACCTCCACAGCTACTTTTGTGCATAAATTAAGTACCTGCCATATTTAATATGGGAAAAAGTCCTACTCTGACCATGTAGTTGTTCAGATTCTCACATATATTTAGAGACATTTCTGTAGGGATTAATAATTTGCCATGAAAGTAATTCAGAAGATCAGAAAAACCTAGCCTAGTCTTGCTTGTAGCAAAAGCATTTAATATTCAAGAGTCTTCTCATAGGTGAAGTTCTTCATCCTAAGCCTCAGCTGCCCATGTTCTCTACCATGTAATTCCTCACAGCTAACCTTCAGGAAGGAAAGACAAAAAAATGTCAGAATCATACTTTGTACGACTCTGTCAATTTCTCTTTTAATTAAGTTGTGGGATTTTATTTGCAATCTACTTTTATTTTAAAAGTTTGAAGTTTGAAAGTATCCTTCAGGCATTTAGATGGCCTCTTCATGTATTTTTTAAAAAAAACCCAGAGATATATGTAGACTCCAGGAACCCAAAGAAAGAAGGACAGGAGACATTATTTGTGAGAAATGGAAAAGGAGTGATAAGCACATAGGTAGCTTGAATCAGTAAAGCCCCAGCCTGATGCTTTTTGTAGTTCGGTTATTTGTATCTAAATTATCTTTTGTTGACTTGATTTCCTTGCAAGTAACACATGGGTGTAAGATCAAGTATTCTGTCTTGGACTTTGTTTTCCTTGCTAGGGAAGTTTGTGTTTTCCACGATGAGACAACTGTCAGTTTGCTGTGTCTGCTTGAGGCTGGGGACTGCAGTCCCTACAAGACACCTCGCAGAAGCTGACATTGTGCTCTCATCTGTGATTCTCCTTTCTTTCACACCTCCTTGTAAAATCTATGGTGTGTCTTTATTCTACTAGGGTCTTAACAGTGAGATGGCGAATATGCATTAATGTTCAGTAACCATGTTTTGGTTACTGTTTTGGGTTTTTTTTTTTTCCCATTTTTTGAAAAGTAATAGTTTGGAGAACCAGTTGAGCTGATAGAAACGTATCCATTATTTGGACCCGTTTCAGGTAGCGTATATGTTTATACGCTAAGAAGAATAACCAGAGGTTCTGTGAATCCTTGCTCTCTTCTTGAACTGAAAAACCCATTTCTACTTCTGGTAGCTCTTAGCACTGTGTAGCCTCTCTTCCACAAGCTTTAAGAGTAATGTGGTTTATATTTCCTTTAAAATGTAGAAGATTTTGCAACCTATACGGTATTTTGCAAGCTTTATGGTATTTTGCAAGCTTTACAGTGATGCATAGTATGGTATCAGGTAAGTTAAATGAATGTGAGCATTCAGGAACATAAGTAAATAGTAACTGTGTAGGGATCAACAAAATTAGTCATCCTGTTTTCCATGACAGGGAGATTTCTGAGAAGTTTGGAAAATAATGTACAAAGAATGTGTAGTAGGAAGACCTCCTCTTGTGGAATTGGGCCTGGAGCCCAATTCAGGTTTGAACAGTCTTCCAGGTGACTTGGATAAGTACATTTGAGGAAAAAAATTAGTGTGTGTCTGCTCAAATTAGATTGTTGTTTTTACTGTTGAGTTGTAATGAATCTCTAATAGACGTTCTTTCCTGAAAATATCTTGTATTGTAATACGTATTTCCATGTAGGTCAACAGAAATATTTACTGGAAGAAATGGGTGACAGGATCACAGGTATCAGCTAACATATTTCTTTCATGGGTATAACTGTTGAGTTTCAAAATATAATAAACAACCCAAAACTGGACATCACTATCGAGATCTTGATAACAAAAGTTGTAACTGGTAACAAAATTTTACCGTAAGTCCTTTACAGGAAAGTATGAACCACAAAGTAAGTATATTGAGTGGACAGTTGCAACCTAACCCATGGAGTTCTATCAAAATCCAGTTCTATCAGGTTTTTTTTTTTTTTAAAGTGAATAAATAAATGGTATTTCAGTGTAGTTTATTTTGATGCCAGCTTGGAGGAGTAACTCCAAAGACACCCTCCCTCAGAGGTTCAAGAATCCCAGTAGCTTGACTGGAATTTGGTCATTGAAAAAGACTCATGAGTTTAGTAGGTTTGCCTAACTGTAGTTCAGAATTGAATTTATTCTTTGAATTCCTCACAAATTATAATTTTTTTTTTCATAAACAAAAGATGAGCCTGGCGTCCTCCAGTTAGAAAAGCCTTCAGGTTTCCAGTTTCTCAAATGTATAAATTTTTGCATTGGTCCTATGATTTTACTTGTTTAGTCATCATTTTCCCTATTGTGATCTTACATTATAAAAAGTGCCTAAGAAAAAAAAAAAAAAGGGCAAAACAACCCCAAACCCAAGGATATCAGAGCAGCAGCTCTGTCATATGTGAGCTGAACCTGGCCAGGAGCCCAGGTGGCACGGCTGGAAGGTCCTCACTGCAGCTGTAGACACTGATGCCTCATAAAACCCAGGCTTCTCTGGCAGGGAAGAATGCCTGTGGTGTTACTCATGGGAATTTTGAAAACTTGTCATGTCTGTAGTTGCTTGTGAATCGCATTGCTGTAGTGTTTGGTAGTTTATTTCTGGTAGGTTGATTTCCAACAGCAAGAAAAAGGCAGCAAGGAGATTAGACCAGCACTGAAGCTTCCTGTGTGTTTTGAAGGAAAAAGATGACTGTGGCGTATGATTCCAGCCTCTGCTAAGACATTTTGCTCATGCCGATCTTCTTTGATCCAACATGCTGCTGGGGCTCCCCATGGAGAGGCGGGTCAGGGCCTGGCAGCATGGGCCCTTCCCACCACCCCAGCAGGGAGCAGCCCCTGGCTTTTGGAACCTCCCTGGGGCCCAGCCAGGTTGTGGGCCTGCAGAATAGCCTGGCTCTGCAGGGCCCAGGGCAGGCCAGCATTGCTGGGGCAGGGACTGATAATGCTAGGGGGTGAAATGGGCTCCTGGGCCATGGGAGAAGCCCAGGAGGGCTGTTCAGGAAGAGCAAGGACACACACTGCATCACCAGGGTGCATCTGTGCAGTTGAAAGGGGTTTGGCAGTGTTTCTGCTGATGTGATTGGGTGTGTAATGTGATAGAATTGTAGAATCATGGAGTCATTTAGGGTGGAAAAGACCTTTAAGATCGTTGAGTCCAACCATTAACCTAACACTGCCATGTCCATCACTAAACCATGTCCCTAAGCACCACATCTACACGTCTTTTAGCTACGTCCAGGGATGGTGACTCAACCACTTCTCTGGGCAGCCTGTTCCAGTGCTTGATAACTCTTTTGGTGAAAAAATTTCTTTCATCTCCACCTTTGCATGGAGTAAAATAAAAGCTGGGCATGCAGTCTGCGTGTGTGAGGTAGGGCTGAAGATGCCTCTGATCATCCAACAGGAGGAAGGCTTGGAGAACTGGAGATTTCTTTGTTTTACATGTGATGTTACTAATACTGAGCTGGAGGTTCACATAGTGTGTGTGGTCTGACTGACCTTTTCAGTTGTGGTTATGCATGTGCATATTAACTTCTAGAAGCTCTGCTGACTCTGTCTCAAAATATAATGGATGGGTAGTCAAACCACAGAAGCTCAATTTTGAGGTCAGTGCCTTGGGCTTCACAATTAATTTTGTTATTTTGAAGCTTTAAAACCAAACCTAAACATAATGATTTGTACTATTTTGGCTGCTGCCAAATTCTGTAATGAGTGTTGTTCAACAACCACAATTATCTTCTGTTCTGGATTTTTAAAAACCTAGAAATCTAATGCAACTGTGTCTCTGATGTTCTCACACATTTATGAGTGTAGAGAAGGATGTCGAAGACAATTTGAGACTTCATCTTGGGTCTTTAAAACTGTGACTTTGAAAATCTCTTTTGCCCAATGTTTTGGAAGCTTTCCACTCATAAGGAGAATGAGAATACCTCCATATTAAGCATTAAAACTATGTATTTTAAGAAGAGGTTGTAAATGCAAATTAGTCAGACAATGGCACTTTAATAATGTTTGGTGAGGTTAGCATCACATTAGTAAGGGAATTTTAGAAGTCACAGTATCTGTAGCCAATGTGGTTGCAAGAGATTAGTTGTGAATATATTAGAGGGCCTGTGGGATTTATGGATTCATTTCATGGTGGTTGTGTTTGGTTGTTTTTTCCAGACTTCCTGTTCTGCTGTTGACTTAGTGGATTTGGTAACTCTTCTCTCACTCCACCTCCACTCCCCTCTAAGTTGCCTTCTTACGCTGTTTGAAAATTTAAAGCATTATGGAATGCATTGCCTTAGCTGGTCATGATGGAAATGTGCAAATTTTGCTTTGTCTCCTTTGCTTGGTGTGTGTGTCTTGCCAGTGTATTAACATCTGCACTTGAAAATGCTCTTTGCTGGTGGGTAGATGGCTCTATTTCATATCCCATGCCGACAAAAAAGAAGAGAGAAAGATGCGTATTGTGTTTCAGTTTCTTTTGATATATGAGCTCAAAGTAGCAGTTTGTTTTTCTTCACCTTTGTGCAATGCCTGAATTTTAAAGAAAAATGTGGAAATGGTAGAGCAGAATTACTGACAAAATGCTTCATCCTGCTTTCAGTGTGATGCACGGTGAAAACATCAGATTGAAGTCCATTCAGCTGTACCTGATGTTTGTTCCCCATAGCCGCAGTAAGATTAACCTCTTCTCTGATTTGGTGCTGCCTTTGTGATACAGATCCTACTGAAATTCAAGCTGGAACCCATTAGAAAGTCTCCATCTGTTTTTGTAATCAGCTGCTATTAAAGATCTCTCAACTCTTCGTTCTGGTTTGTAAGAAGGGTTACTGTTGGTCATAGACAGCAGCCAGCATCCTTGAGGATACCTTCTCCAAGCATCAGAGTACTGTGACTGCTGGAGATTGGGATGGTGGTGGTTTTTACCTCTTAAGGCTGCCAGGTTTATCTTTTTTCAGAAATCTCAGGTTTGCTCTCCATTCTGGTTTTCTATTTTGTAAGCTGGCCTGAAGTTTCCAAGAGAGCTGAAAGCGTTTTGCAGTGGTGTTTCTAAAGGGTCTGAAGTTTTCCAGGGTGGTGGTGGTGAGGGGGGAAGAGGAGATTTGTGTGCTTGTGTGTTGTTTTTCCTCTCTTCTACACAATGGAGCTTTCAGAGAACCTCTCTTAAAAGGCATAGCTACAGCCTTTGTGTGAAGGGTGTGTCTGCTGGCAGGGTTTGCTGATGCAGACTGGCTGGCTGGTGATTAACAAAGGTCATTAGACTTTGGAATCTGGCAGGGGAGTGGGGTGGTGTGTCTCCTGCGCCAAGCAGGAGGGATCCCCAGGGACAGGGCAGGCTGGAGGCACCCCCCCCTCCTCCCCCCCCCCCGCCACCCCCCGGCCCACCCCCCCCTCCCCCCGGAGGCTCAGAGCTGTGTGTTGCCTCAGCTTGGACCAGTGTCTTGATGCTGTAATGCTGTGTTTCTGGAATGAACGGTCACATTTATCATCCATGGGGCAAGGAAACCAACCCTAGGAGATGGTTGCGGGCAATCTGCTCAGGGAAAGAAGGTGCTGTTTGGGCAGTGCAGGGTGACACTAGTGACATGATTGGGGAGCAAGTCATGCAGGATAAGGGGAGATGTGCTCTGGGGATGCTGATTTTTCAAGTATCACCCAAGGAAGAGGAGGAAAAAAAAGGGGGAAAAAAGAAAAAGCCTGGTGTGCTTGAGATGAAGCTGAGATAAATGAGGCCATGTTGTGCACAGGCGAGAAGCTCTGAGCCTCCGAGTGCAGGAGTTGTCTGATCTAAAATGGCTGCTCCCAAAGCTCAGAGGACTAGGGCAGCTTAGTGAGTCTTAAAGCTTCAGTGACGCAGGGGCTCATATCTCTTGAAAGTGTGATAAACACATTCAGCAGAGCTGTGGCTTGTTTGGCTGAGATGAAAGGACTAAGCTTGGGGGATGGGTAGTGAAAACTGGATGATCTGCTTTTCTGTGAAGTGCTCTAAATGCAGGAGTCGTCTGCTCCATGGAAAAATTTGTTTTCAGGTCTAATGGACTGTGCTAAAGGAGACGTGGGGTGGGGCTTCACTCACTGCTGTAATTTGATCCAGAGCAGATAGCAACCTCTTCCACACAATTTGGTCTGGTGCTTGCACATAAAAGCTTGAGTATTTCGATTATTGTAACTTTGTTAGCTGAAAAGAAGCTGGTGCAGCATTCATTTTCTTTATTGGTAGTGGGGGGAGAGAAAGGACACCGTGCAGCTTGCATAGGTAAGTATGTGGAGAGTCTCTGTGCTCAAACTGTCCAAAATTTGACTTGCTAGAAGTTTATTTTAGCAGGCTATCAGAAAAAGCATTCATACATATAAAATCCTGATGCAGTACCCTCTCTTGTTTCTTTTCCCTAATGTTTTGGAGCTTTCTTCTTGCTATGGAAGTAGCTTCATACTCTACATACAATAAACACATGGAATTCTTAGTGCTTTGGGCTGCCGTTGTATCTTGGACCTCTGAAATGCTCAGTTTGTTACCCTTTCCCAGTGCAGCATATGGAAGCTTAAAGAGGTAATGCCTGTATTAACATAGGAAGGTTGCTGTTGTGCCTAAGTATTGCACAGGGTAGGAGGGTCTGAGTCTTTCATCTTGCTTGTGCTTTGTGTCTCCTCTCCTTCATGGTGGTGCATAAACATAAACTCTGTTGCAGGATTCATTGGTCACAAGCTGAACCACCATACTTCCATGTTACTATATCTTATGTTCCTTTGTACTTACAGGTGTGTTAGGACTCTTGGATAAACCAAGGAAGTCATGATGTCTCTGAGTCTTCGTAACTACTGTTTCCATTGTACTTTCTCAGTATTCCTGTTGCCGTTGCTGTCCTTTTTTTCCTCCAGTCCTTTCCATCCGACTGCTAATGCACAAAGGTCATGGCCCCAGAATAGACTAAAATGAAACTGTAAACATTCTAACATGGAATGGAGATGCCCTTATAAAGCTTGGTGGAAGTAAGGCAGAGCGAAGCATTCTACCTTGCGTTCATGTAGCTGTATCTCACCTTGCAATTATATCTAGGTTTTCCACCAACATCAGGACCGATAGGATGTTGAGAAGAAAGGCACATTTCTTCCTCTGAAGGCTTTCGATCCATGGTAGTGAATCAGGCAGGACTTGGCAACTTTCAGGAGAGTGGGTTTCATAAAGGCAGAAGCCACTGTCTTCTGATCGTAAATTTCAGTGCATGGCTGGGAGTAATGTGCTGTTTCTCTAGCATATGGGTTGTGGTCTTTGAACAAGACAAACTTCTGCACAGCAGCCCTATCCTGTATGATGGAAAAGCCAAGAGGACAAAGTCTGCTGAACCAGTAGTCACTTGTCAGAAAGTTGACTGTTTGTAGAGTTGAGTCAGCTACCTAGCTGGGATTTTATGTGAATCTGAATTGATGCCTCTTAGTATAGTAAGCAAAGGTTGAGTTTTATGCTGCAGTGTTTGTGAAATCTCTGGAAATGACGGATAGATGATAAGCTTGGTATTACCTATTTTCAGGATTTGTTACAAAGGCATTGCTGTAAAACGTGTATCTTTCTTCTTCCCCTGTTTTTCTTGCAGAATTTTCTAATGTAAAAGATCATCCCTGAACCATGGAGGTGCTGCAGTGCGATGGCTGTGATTTTCGAGCTCCATCTTACGAAGACCTAAAAGCTCACATTCAGGATGTTCACACTGCTTTTCTGCAGCCAACTGATGTCTCTGAGGAAAGTCCTAGCCAGCCGAGGTCCGGTTCGATGAATGCTAGCAACCAGACTGAGGTTGAATTTTCTTCTGTAAAGGATGAATTTACAATTGCAGATGAAATAGCAGGTAAATCTCAACTCTTAAGATGGATCTCAACTCTTAAGATCTCAACTCTAGCCCCCTATTGTACATGTGGCTTATTTCACTGTAATCTGGTTTCTACTTTTAATGTGATTTTAAAAACTCACATTATCTTTATTTCTATGTCAGCAATGCATATGTGTAGCTTCAGCCATATTGGTTCTGACCACAGCTGAGAGAATGGTTTTATTCCCAACTGCTTTTTATGTAGTTCTTCATATTGCTTTTTGGTTTTCAGATTTTCGTGGTGGTTCAACCACCTGAAAGTTTTCAACTTTATTAGACTAGTAGCTTGCTTTCTTCCCCAAGAAGATCATTTTGGAAATTATCTATTCCAAATGGTACACCACGGTCATATTATATGTAGAAATTATGCATACTGGTAATTTTTCTGACCATTGCCAAATATGTAGATCTCACCATAAGTAAGTGAGGGAATCCCAATGTGATGATTCTCTATTCAGGATGTGGTTGCATTCTTATGCGTATAGGGTGGGTGGAGAAAAAGCCTCTTTACTTGATTTTATTTATTTACATATACACCTTAATTCCCATTTTAGGGCAAAATGCAACAAGTCAGATGGGGACTGGAAGCTACTATAGCCAGAGTCAGACTTTCTATGGTCAGCACATGGCTCCAAATCCTAAACCAACCAACAAGTTTTTCCAGTGCAAGTTCTGTGTGCGTTACTTCCGTTCCAAAAACCTCCTCATAGAGCACACGCGGAAGGTTCATGGAGCACAGGCTGGGGGGAGCTCAGTGGGGCCACCAACTGCTAGTTCCCTAAATTACAACATCATCATGCATGAAGGGTTTGGCAAAGTTTTCAGTTGCCAGTTCTGCACCTACAAGTCACCCAGGCGCGCGAGAATTATTAAGCACCAGAAAATGTATCACAAAAACAACCTGAAAGAGAGTTCAACTGCTCCTACTGCTGCTGCTGCTCTGTGTGAATCAACGTCTGCTTCTGTGCCAGTGCAGGAACCCTGCAAGGAGCTGCCTGCGGAGGTGGTGGAGCGGAGCATTTTGGAATCCATGGTCAAGCCTCTGACAAAGTCTAGGGGCAACTTTTGCTGTGAATGGTGCAGCTACCAGACACCTCGAAGGGAGCGCTGGTGTGACCACATGATGAAGAAGCACCGCAGCATGGTAAAAATACTGTCAAGTCTGAGGCAGCAACAAGATGGAACCAGTGCACCTGATGTACAGAGTAAGAGTGCCCAGAATGCCTCTCCAAACTCTAATTATATCTCCATGAATACAACAGGACGTGAGATGTCAAATGCTAATGTCTCAAACTACAGGAGCTCTATGGGCAATTCTCTTATCAGGCCCAACTCTTCTACATCTTCCAAGTTTTCTTCTGTGTCTTACCCTCAAATGAAGCCTAAGTCGCCTCACAACTCGGGCATGGTTAATTTGTCTGACAGATCCCGCTATGGAATTGCTGATATGACGAATTCTTCTGCTGATCTGGAAACAAGCAGTATGCTGAATGACTCCAGCTCAGATGAAGAGCTAAATGAAATGGACAGCGAGAATGGCTTGAACTCCATGGATCACCAGACCTCAGGAATGTCTGCAGAGCAGCTGATGGGATCTGATGGCAACAAACTATTGGAAACAAAGGGAATTCCCTTCAGAAGGTATATGAACAGGTTCCAGTGTCCTTTTTGCCCTTTTCTGACGATGCACCGCCGAAGCATTTCCCGTCACATTGAGAACATCCACCTGTCTGGGAAGACAGCTGTGTACAAGTGTGATGAATGCCCTTTCACCTGCAAGAGCTCATTAAAGCTTGGTGCCCACAAGCAATGCCATACAGGAACAACATCAGATTGGGACACTATGAACTCTCAGACTGAAAGCATCGCTTCTTCTTTAAATGACAGCACAGTGTCTTATGAGAGTGGAAATATAAATGGCAGGAAGTCAGCTGGGATGATGGAACCGGTGCAGCCACAGCAGCAACAACAGCAGTCACCCCAGCCCCATTCACAGCATCCATACAAGTGCACAATGTGCAACTATTCCACCACAACTTTGAAAGGCCTCAGAGTTCATCAGCAGCACAAACATTCATTCTGTGACAACCTGCCAAAATATGATGGACCACCATCGAATATACCACAAGAGAGTGAGGCAGATGCTCACCCCTCTGCCAGTACAGTGAAGAAGAGCCAGACCTCCATCCTTGGTCTCTCATCTAAAAATAACTTTGTTGCGAAAGCCCCTCGGAAGGTGTCAAATGACTTCCCTTTAGATCTCTCTCCAGTGAAAAAGAGAACCAGAATTGATGAAATAGCGAGCAACCTGCAGAGCAAAATCAACCAAAACAAACAGCAAGAAGATGCTGTGATTAATGTAGAGGATGATGAGGAAGAGGAGGAGGACAATGAGGTGGAGATAGAAGTGGAGTTAGACAGAGAAGAAGAGCAAACAGAACCAATGATCGAGGTTTCCAGTTCTTATGCCCCCCAGCAAATGTGGGGCAGAGAGGCTAATGATTCCCAGAAGGAGACAAACTTTAGAAGCATGCAGCATGACTACAATTCCACCAATGGAGCAGAGATTGAGCTCACTTTATCTGAAGATGAGGAAGACTATTATTCTTCTGTCAGCATGAAGGACCATCAGAGCCCGAATGCCTCTGTTCTGGGGAGCCAGTCAAACATGTATGGTACCGATCAGAACAACGAGAATTCAGAATTTAATGACTCTGGCAGACTTTACTATTGTAAACACTGTGATTTCAGCAACAAATCTGCCAGGAGTGTTAGCACCCACTACCAGCGAATGCATCCCTATATTAAGTTCAGCTTTAGGTATATCCTGGATCCCAATGATCACAGTGCAGTATACCGGTGTCTTGAGTGCTACATTGACTACACAAATTTTGAAGACCTGCAGCAGCATTATGGAGAACATCATCCTGAAGCTATGAATGTACTGAACTTTGATCATTCTGATCTGATCTACCGCTGTCGCTTCTGCTCTTATACAAGCCCGAATGTTAGAAGTCTGATGCCACATTACCAAAGAATGCATCCCACAGTGAAAATTAACAATGCAATGATATTTTCAAGCTACGTTGTTGAGCAACAAGAAGGGCTGAACACAGAGTCTCAGACACTGAGAGAGATCTTGAATTCTGCTCCAAAAACTATGGCAACTTCCACCCCCGTGGCTCGTGGGGCTGGTGTGCCAGCTGGTTTTAACAAAAGTGCCGCCAAGAGCTTTAGTCCTGAATGTGAAAATCAGAAGGAACCTTCAGTCAATACTGTGGTTGTTTATGACTGTGACGTGTGTTCATTTGCAAGCCCTAACATGCATTCGGTTCTGGTGCATTACCAGAAAAAGCACCCTGAAGAAAAAGCATCATATTTCAGAATCCAGAAGACCATGCGTGTAGTCTCTGTTGACAGGGGCTCTGCCCTGGCTCAGATGTCTTTTGAGTTGGGGACACCTGTCTCCCCAAAACTGTCCAACTTGGCTTCTCAACCTCCACCTCCCCCACCACCCCCCCCAGACCTTGCTACTGAACTCTACTATTGCAAACACTGTTCATATAGCAACCGCTCAGTTGTGGGAGTGCTTGTCCACTATCAAAAGAGGCACCCAGAGATAAAGGTCACTGCCAAATATATCAGACAGGCACCCCCCACCGCAGCAATGATGAGGACTGGTGAGCTGCCACCTGGTATTCAGAGGCCAGCAGTATCAATGCAGCAGTTGAGCCGAGGTGGATCTGAGACCTCTGTGAATCCTCCCGAGAATGAAATGTTCTTCTGCCAACACTGTGATTATGGAAATCGGACCGTGAAAGGCGTGCTCATTCATTATCAAAAGAAGCATCGTGACTTCAAAGCTAACGCAGATGTGATTAGGCAGCATACAGCCACCATTAGAAGCCTTTGTGATCGCAGCCAGAAGAAATCAGCTGGCAGCGTGCCTGCTCATACCTCCAGCACCGAACGGGACAAGTCAAAGCTGAGAGCCCTCAAATGCCGTCAGTGTAGCTACACATCACCTTACTTCTATGCGTTGAGGAAGCATATTAAGAAAGATCACCCTAATCTGAAGGCCACGGTCACATCCATTCTGAGATGGGCATTTTTGGATGGCTTGATAGAAGCTGGTTATCACTGCGAATGGTGCATTTATTCACACACAGAGCCAAGTGGTTTGCTTGTGCATTACCAGAGGAGACATCCCGAGCATTATGTTGACTATACATATATGGCAACTAAACTCTGGGCAGGTCCCGATCCGTCCCCTCCTGCCCTAGTGATGCCAACAGAGATAAAGACCTATAAATGCAGAGACTGCATTTTTGAAGCATCTTCCATTTGGGATATTACTAATCACTACCAAGCATTTCACCCTTGGGCCATGAATGGAGATGAATCTGTGTTATTAGATATCATTAAGGAGAAGGATGCTGCTGAGAAATCCATCCCGCAGCCCGATGAAGCTGGAACCAGAATGGATTCTGAAGACCAGATAACAACATCACAGATGGATCAGGATGCAGAGTGTGCAGAAGATCCCAGCCTTTCCCAGGAAAAAACTGTCCAGCTGGCTTCTGCAAACCCTGCCATCTCCTCCACTCCATATCAGTGTACAGTTTGCCAGTCTGAGTACAACAACTTGCATGGCCTTCTGACACATTATGGCAAAAAGCATCCTGGCATGAAAGTGAAAGCTGCAGACTTTGCTCAGGATATAGACATTAACCCAGGGGCTGTATATAAATGCAGACATTGCCCATACATTAATACACGTATTCATGGCGTTCTCACACACTACCAGAAACGGCACCCATCAATAAAGGTCACTGCTGAAGACTTTGTGCATGATGTGGAGCAGTCAAATGATATTGCTCAGAATGACGTGGAAGAGACAAGTAGGATTTTCAAGCAAGGCTATGGTGCTTATCGGTGCAAACTCTGCCCTTACACCCATGGAACACTTGAGAAGCTGAAAATTCACTATGAGAAATACCACAATCAACCTGAATTTGATGTTTTTGCCCAGTCACCACCAAAGGTGTCTGCCTCCGTGGAGCCAGACATGGTGACTGAAATCAAGGCCTCCCCAGAAATTGCTGTTGAGGATGTTGGAGAAGTCTCTGTGTCAGCAGCTCATTTCTCCAGTTCTCATTTAGTGTCTCACACAGTTTTCCGATGTCAGCTCTGCAAATATTTCTGTTCCACCCGGAAGGGAATAGCTAGGCACTACCGCATCAAACATAACAACGTCCGGGCACAGCCAGAAGGCAAGAACAACCTCTTCAAATGTGCTTTGTGTTCATACACCAACCCGATCCGCAAAGGACTTGCGGCACACTACCAGAAGAGACATGACATTGATGCTTACTATACTCATTGCTTAGCAGCCTCCAGGACGGTAAGCGACAAACCTAATAAAGTGATCATTCCATCTCCTCCCAAGGATGATACTCCTCAGTTAAGTGAGGAGCTGAGGAGGGCTGTGGAGAAGAAGAAATGCTCACTTTGTTCCTTCCAGTCCTTCAGCAAAAAGGGTATTGTGTCCCACTACATGAAGCGTCACCCTGGTGTTTTCCCTAAGAAGCAGCATGCAAGCAAGCTGGGGGGTTATTTCACTGCCGTGTATGCCGATGAGCATGAAAAGCCAACTCCAGCCGAGGAGAGGAATGACTTTGAAAAGCCTGAGGTGGAAACCGAGGCTCAGGAAATTGAGTGGCTTCCCTTCAGGTGCATAAAATGTTTCAAGCTGTCCTTCAGCACAGCAGAACTTCTGTGCATGCATTACACTGACCACCACAGCAAGGATTTGAAGAGGGACTTTACCATACTGGGAAGCGGCACCCGTGCTCAGAACCCTGTCTACCAGTGCAAGCACTGTGATACAAAATTGCATAGCACGGCAGAGCTGACCGTACACTTGAATGGTCACAACGAGGAATTCCAGAAGCGTGCCAAACGTCAGGAGAGGAGGAAGCAGCTTTTGAGCAAGCAGAAATATGCAGATGGTGCTTTTGCAGATTTCAAACAAGAGAGGGTAAGTATTTGTGTGTCTGGTCTCTTTTTCTGCTCCCTGACAGGGAACCCACTAAAGTTCATTTGCATGTTGTCTTTGACAGCCAAATGACCACAGGCTAATGAATGACTCAGTGTGCCAGCGAGCTCCATAAGTCAATTATACATTCTGTTTTAATTTCCTCATCCATCCTCCATATCTCCTTAGGTTCTGTAGGAAGGCCCGCTCCTTCCTACTGCTTCCTTCAGTATTTATCTTCTTTCCTTTCTCCCATCCTTCTGGAAGGCTGTCTGTATCTGATAGTTACTTGTGCTTTTGTGACAAGGCTGCCATATACTTTGGTGCAATACTTTACAAAATGTCCCATCCCCCGCTTCAGTCTACCTCTGAATAACATCAGTTTCCTTCTCAACCTTCTCTCTCAGTACTTTCTCTGATGAAGCACTTGACATGAATCTATTTGGTGAGTGAAGCTTTGGGCAAGTGCCTCATAAGCAGAAGGCCCAAGCTGTGGTCTAGTGCTCACTTACCCCTCTCCTCCTTCTTCAGTTTGAAATATACTTGCTGTGGAAAAACTCTGCACAGCTGTTGGGGAAGTCATGGTGTCATGGAAGAGCACAGTTTCAGGCCAAACTGAACGGTCTTCTAGAGGCCCACTGTTAACAGAAACTGAAGGTTTCTTCTGCACAGATGTCTTGTTCGCTTCTTCTGGAGGCATTAATAAGACGTCAACAAAAAAACATGCAGTTCTACAAAACAGGACATGTACATCAAACGTAATTTCCCTTCAGGTGTAAAATCTGGTCTGTGTTCCTAGAAATTAAATAGAAATCATACTTCAGTGATTTATGCTTGTGTACTCAAACAGGCTTTTGGACACTTGGAAGATGTTTCAAAACTTAAGGAGAGGAAGGTGGTCGGCTACAAATGCAAATTTTGTGTGGAAGTCCATCCAACACTTCGAGCCATCTGTAATCACCTCCGCAAGCACGTCCAGTATGGGAATGTCTCTTCTGTGTCAGCTACAGTAAAGGTAAGAATTTTAAAAAGGTGACTAAAGGTGACTGCAACTTCTTGTTTTAAACTCATGTTTAAAATAAAGTACTCATTGAAAACCTGTGGAGGGGTGTTGTGAAGTTGAATGGGTTTTAAACTGGGCATTCCAGTTCAGCATGATGTTTAATCTAACACTTAAGTTTCTGAAGTGCATTTGGTTTATTTTAAGATGTTTTAACTTTTTTCCACTCTCGATCCAGGAGTATGAAGACTATTTAATTCTCATTTCTTCTCAGCCACAAAGGAGTTGATGTCGCTGGTGACCGAAAGACTTGGTTTATAAGCAGGAAGCTTTCTCTCAGCTATTCTGGGCTACTTTTGTTTAGTTAAACGCTAAAAGAGCTGCTTGCTTTCTTTTTCTCTTTTTTTAATTTTTTTTTTTTTTTTTAAAGAAGAGGAAGTGTGCACATGCAAATGTGCGAAGTTGCTTGTGGTACTCCTTTCCACATGAAATTTGCACACTGGCTCCAAACAAAACATTCAATGGCCAGCTGAGACAGTGGTCCCATTCAGGTGATTAGGTGTAAATGTGTTGTTTCTTTCTCCTTGTGAAAGGGGATGCCTTCTAGGACATCTCCAAGGATAGGCCATGCTCCACAGCCCGGTTTCCAGGATATCTGCAGGGGTAGTGAAAGAGCAACAAGGCTGTTGGAAGTAGCAGTGTATTCCTCCTCCTGCTGCAGTGAGCTGTTGGCAAAGACTCCTGCTGCCTAAGGGTGCTTCTTTCTTGACATCACCTGCTCGCCTGCTCATTGTGAGGAAGCAGAGTCCTTCGTAGCCTAACTCATGCTATCTGAGAGAGCTTTCATTGCCCTACCACTGACCTTCACATTCAGGTGCTTCCCTCCTAACAGACCATTTCCTCTTCTCCTTGCTTCTCAAGTGGAGTTTATGCAGGGTCAATGCTTTCTTTTGAGTAAACAGAAATTTTGCAGCAGGGAGCAAAAGCTGAAGTCCGTGTCTGAAAGAGTGTGATGGAAGTACTCTTAGAGGTTATTAAAGCCACTGAAAAAATGCATACTCTGGTTAGAAAAGGGAAAGGAAAGGAAAAAGGAAAGGAAAGGAAAGGAAAGGAAAGGAAAGGAAAGGAAAGGAAAGGAAAGGAAAGGAAAGGAAAGGAAAGGAAAGGAAAGGAAAGGAAAGGAAAGGAAAGGAAAGGAAAGGAAAGGAAAGGAAAGGAAAGGAAAGGAAAGGAAAGGAAAGGGAAAGGAAAGGGGAAAGGAAAGGGAAAGGAAAGGAAAGGGGAAAGGAAAGGGGAAAGGAAAGGGGAAAGGAAAGGGGAAAGGAAAGGGGAAAGGAAAGGGGAAAGGAAAGGAAAAAGGAAAGGAAAGGAAAGGAAAAAGGAAAGGAAAGGAATAAAAAAGACTCTTTCTGTTTTTACTTTTAAAGAGAATTCTAGAGTCAGAGGATTGGCTTCTTGTTAACTGGACACTGATGTACGAAGTCTACTGTAGACTAGACTATCTGTTAGTCTGCAAGGTAGCTACACTATAAGCTGGAGCAAAATAAACTAAAATGAAGTTGCTCTATACCTTACTAATGTTTGTCTGATCAAGTTTAGAAGATTCATATCAAGACTATTGAAAGATAGTTGATTTGGTTTCTTGTCATTTTTGCATTATCTGACACAAATTTGATGGAGTGAGATTCTATGTTTTACGTATGCATGTATGTATATAATAGGTACAATTACGTTTTCCCTCCTAAGAGTAGGCCCTTTTTTCAGAAAGCTGTTGATGTGGAGTTTGTGTAGGGATATATTTAGAAAAATAATGCAGTGGGAAACCTAGGCATTATAATGAGCACACGGGAAAGACTGAGGGGCAGAAGGGAGAGAGAATTGATGGCTTTGGGGGGGTATGTGTTTTTTAGCAGGAAGCTGAAGATTCTTCAAACACAACTTTGATGGAGGGTTGT
The DNA here is from genome assembly GCF_047716275.1 of Strix uralensis. Taxonomy (NCBI): domain Eukaryota; kingdom Metazoa; phylum Chordata; class Aves; order Strigiformes; family Strigidae; genus Strix; species Strix uralensis. The sequence continues at coordinate 68,105,991 of NC_134012.1, forward strand.
GAGGGAGCCAAAGACCCTGGCATTGTGGAATTTACAGAAGCTGAATCTGGAGCATCCTTGGAAGATGAAGCCAGGCCTGGGGGCTACCACTGCAGCCAGTGTGACCGGGTTTTGATGTCTATGCAGGGTCTGCGATCTCACGAGAGGAGTCACTTGGCTCTGGCCATGTTTACCCGGGAAGACAAGTACAGCTGCCAGTATTGCTCCTTTGTCTCTGCCTTCAGGCACAAGTAAGTTGTGGCTTTTTTTTTTTTTTTTTCTCAAAAGAAGCACAAACTAGCACTACTGTTTTGTAGGCTGACGCACTAAATTTTATCTCAAGCAACACTCTTCTCAGCATTTAGGTATTTTCCATGCTGCAAAATCTTTGGCCATTATGAGTGGCTATTTATAAAAGGTTGCATCTTTATATCTTCTTGAATTTATTTAAGCCCCCCTTTTTTTCTGCATGTAGGGGAAAAGCATGCGAGCAAAAGAATAAGACTTCTTTCAGTAGGCAAACAGTGAAGCCCACCACTTACGCAACCTTGTCAAATGCATGAGACTTAACAAGCTGTGAAGAGGAGTGAGAAGTATTTTTCTTGTTAATCTTTCATATATAAAGAGCTTGTGCTGCATATAACTACCTTGTTTCTAATTACTACAACTCTTTGATGATTGAGTTTTCTTTTCTGATATTAAATGTCATAAACTTACCTTAAAATTAGATAATTTTTTATTCTTAATTATGGTATGCAATCTCAGTCTACAAATATTTCAAGTTCACACCAGTGTGGTATACTAGTGACTTCTTCAGCCTCTTTCCTTGTCTGTAGCATGTGAAGAATGCATAGTCATCATTAATAGTCATGTTTCTTGTGATTTGTGTCCCTAAGGTTGACTTTGCCTTAAGTTTTTAAAATTATTTTAATCAGAAATAATTATATGGCATGCCCACAAAAAATGGGGTTTGTGGGATATTTTCCACTGGCATCTTGGACTGACTCACAGGTACATGCTTTCTCTAATTTCTGTGGAGAGAGCTGCTTGTTTACTGTTTCAACGAAAGAAGAGAGATCCAGGTGCTTATTTGATGTACACATTCATAGCACTGTCAGTAGTGCACTTAAATTCGGTGAAGATGTCACTGGTTTGCAATCAAATGCATGTGGAAGAGAAAGCATGATAAAAAGTATGTTTTAACTCCTTATGTTAAAAAGCAAGGTTTCTGATAGTGTCATGCCATCGCAAATTGTTGCAGCAGTTTCATCTGCTTTGTTGAAAAGGTCCATGGGATTGAGCAGCCAACAGTAAGAAAGGGACTGGGGGAAGGATGGTACTACTGGGTGTATCCCACCCTACTTGGGCAAGGGTGACAGTGGGGGATGCACCTACCTCACACAACTTAGAGAACTTTCTATTTACCTAGTAAACTGGTTTGCTTCCAAAATCAGACATGTGTTGAGTTGGTCTCTAGGCACTCTTGTTACCTCCCTGGGAAGTGAATAAAGTTGTGTCCTACAAGTAGAGGGACGGGTAAGTCAGAAAGTGGTGGATGGCGGGGAAGAACTCTACAGGTATCACCTAACTTGATAGTAGGTGTTGTCACTGTTGTTGAAGCTGTCTGCTTCATCTTTTATTTTTATTTGTGATGCAGTTACTCTTTTGGGAGATAAAGTCTGTGAAAGAAACCAAACCAAATGTTTAAACAGCCCACTGTTCTCCCACATCTGACCAAAACTTAAAAACCTGCCTTCAGAAGAATTTTGCTGGCAAAGTATGTGATTGTGAATATAGTTTTTACTATTACTGTGTAGAATACCATAAGGTATATATTTAGAATAGCTTGATATGTATTATATACTACTTTGGCTGTCTGCTGTAATTGTTAAGTAAATTCATTCCCTATCAGCTATTTAAAACAAGTTTTGTTCTATGAAGTATTCACTGCAAGTGTTCAATGTCTTACTCATTTAGGAGACTTTTTTCCCATTTCTCTGGAAGCTGTACATTTTATATTGCCATAAACTCCATTACAGATTTCTATTAAGTTGTATTTGTAAGAAGTGGCCCTGAGAGGAGACATAAGTTCATTTTTAATTTTTTTTCTGTCATCAGATCTTTGAATACACAGACTTCAGTGTTAGCGCTTGTAAACAGGGATTTTCTGGCTCAAGCTCATGTCAGTGTGGGACTAAAGATCCCGTGACAATCTTGTGTAGTGTGAGAGGGCTGAAACAACCGCCAGTTGATCTATGTGTTGATACTCAGTGAAAAAAAGAACAGGACACTAGGAAAAATAAAAGGAAATATGCCTCAAATACATCGAGAATTAAGGTGGCAGCTGTGGGTTAGTTTTGGCAAATTGCCATTCGTCCAGTGTGCTATATCTGCCCTGTTGTTGCATCACCATGTATAAGATGACTCAAACTGAGACTAGATCATAAAGCTTGAATGTGTCCAAAGAAGAGGCTGTACTGGAAATGTTTACAACCCAAGCTGAAACTACCTGCCTGCCACCTGGAGTCTGAATTCAGGGCTGTCAGCCACGGTGTAGGAACTGCAGAGCTCTGCAGGACTCACTCAGGTAGAATGAATTTGATCATGGAAAACATCCTTTTTTCCCTTCCAAACTTTACTGAGCTGTTACGAGTAACTGTGGAGAGAGAGCAGGTTCTGATCACACCCAGTATTCAGGCTGTCAGTAGCTTCCAGTTCCCCTGAAGAAAGTAGAGGTTGGTCTTTGCCACCCCTTCTTCTCTTGTTGAGCTTCATGCAGAATCTCCCACACTGTTGCTTCTGAAACTCTGCTGCCTTTTAATCCTGGAACTCATCAACTGCAGCCTGCTGGCACCCTCCCCAGAGCAGGATCTCTAATCTGCTTTTGCTGTTGTAACGAAAAGAAGGCTTCCTTCGTAAAGCTGGTCAAAAATACTCCTTTTTTCCCTTTTTCATCAACAGGACAAAAGGGGGCATATTTTCACAAAAATGTCTGCCAGAAGAAAAATTCTGCAATGATAATTTTACCGTTCTTGTCTATTTCTTGTTTCTTCAACTGCTCCTTTAAGTCCGTATCAGGTTTAATTTAATTTATACTAATCTGCCCTATAAGTTTATTAAGTGTCTTGCTTTCTGCATAACAGAATTGGTGTCAGCTCTGCTCATTTTCCTCAGATTAGATTCTACTTTATTCTGTAAGCAGACATATAAAATTTTAAGAGAGAGTATGAGAAAAGATACTTTGGCCTCATCTGCCTCTTGTTTAATTTATTACTGCAGTTAAGTGTTTTTCTTTGCATCTGAAGGAACAGTTGAAATTATTTACTCTCTTGTTTCCCTTTCCTGTCTTTCTCTTTTCAAGTCTGGATCGTCATATGCAGACCCATCATGGACACCATAAGCCGTTCCGTTGCAAACTCTGCCCATTCAAGTCTTCTTATAATAGCCGCCTGAAAACCCATATACTCAAGGCTCATGCAGGTAAGTTTTCTCTCTCAGTTTTGCAGTGCAGCAGCTGAAATGGCCCATGTATTCTTGTTGCTGAACAGAGGTGCTCGTTTGAACCACGCGTTTTGTCACCAAATTTGGGTAAGATTTTTCAAAGGCAAGTCAGGATTGGCCACCCTATGCACCTGTTGGAATCGGTTTTTGGAAGGACAAGAATTTAAAAGTGATGAGTACTTCAGGAACGTGTTCCTTTTCTTCTATTTTCTTTTATATTAATGTTTCTTTTTTCTTATTATTTCTGCTTGTTACCAAGAGAATTTAATCAGTCCACTTACACCATCAGTGTCTTAATGGATTGGTAGTGAGCTTTGCTCCGCTATGATTGTATTTATGTTTGTGCTTTAGGTGACTCTGGGAAAAGGATTGTGGATTGTACCTTTGTTTTGGTAGAGTCTTATGCTGGCTTTCATGTTAAGACCAAACACTGCAAACTTTGAAGGTCAGGTTTGTGCACAGCAGACTGAGAATGACATGGATTCCATTATCTTACATGGTAATTTGTCTTACAAATCTCTGTATTGCAGTATGGAATCCATACAGGCAAGCAAACAGACATAGTTGAGATGAGCAGAAATTGGGAAGGTGATGTGTCATACAGGATACATCGTCTCAAAGTGTTGCACCTTTGATTATTAAAAAGTACGAGACTTGGAATTTCCTCTTCTTTATTCCTTGGCCCTAGACTCTTGACACCATCACACATCATGCATTGAAAGTTTATCAGAAGATTGGAGTCAAAAACTACTGGCTCCATTGGTTACAGTTGCATCTTTGTGGTTAAAATGACAAAAAATCAACCATCAAACCGTGCACTCTGGTGCAAATAATAGAATATTGATCAATCTGGAAAACTGCAAACTAGCCCAGTTGTTAAAAGCTTGCAAGTAGAAACTCCTGGAGCAGATGACAAAAAGGGCTATAAGTATGTTCCTTTGTTTATTATTTGTTTACACTATGTCATATATCTGGGTTGGGGTGGAGGAGGAAGATGGGAAAATGGGGAGAAAAGTCAGGAGGAATTTATAGCTGTCTCCTCATTAAAAAAACCAAAACAGGTAATTGTCACCATTGATCCAAAGGCAATTTTCATCTACAAAAATGTTGAAGCAATTGATGGTTGCTTGTACTTTGTTGCCGGTTTTGGATTTCACAGAGCTTGTGCCAGGACCCTTTTCTGTATTTGGATGGGTATGGTGGATTAGCTTAACTTTTGCCAGCCTCCTGTTGTATGTGACTGTGGCATTCTGGCCCTTCTGGGAAATCCAACTGTATGCAGCAGTTCCAGTTTGCAGAGTCCCACATCCTGTACGAACATCACATGGTTCCTTATCTTCACAAACCATAAAATAATGTTTTCTTTATACTACAGTTGAGGCTACTTTGTGTTACCTTGTTTGAACCTGCCAGATTTTTAGAGCCAAAGTTAGCATGTTAGTGTTTACCTCACACTCCTCTTCATGTAAGTCATTGATCTATTTATTATGAATTCATGTTCTTGAACTTGTCAGTGGACACTCCTTGAAGGACCACATTTTGCATCGTACAAGAACACAATTTCATGGTTGTGTTCTTGCACAATGTTCTTGCTTGTGTAATAGGGTTTCCAAAGGCTTATGATCTGTTTCTGCCTCAGTCTGTTTCTACCAAACGAATATTCACATCACAGAAAAATTGCTTGTATGTTTTTCAGTCAGAGCTTTGCTTTGTTGTGTTTTGACTCAGTCCTTCAGAAGTATATACTACTGAATAAACGTGTTCTGAAGACTTTTCCTCAGACTCCTCAGTTTTTCAGTAACACAGTGGTTCTCTGAACCTGTCTTTTGTTACCATTTTTTTGTCTCTTGTCAATCATCTCATTTTATTTACAAGTGGAAACTTTAATCCCCCTGAATTGTTCTGAAGTCTCCTGATCTTTAAAATCTAGTAAAATCCTGAATCCAGAAGTCTTCTGCTCAGTCTGCCTCTCCTGCATTTTCTGGGGATGGGTCAAAATTCAGTGGACTATAAAATGCATTCTTGCTGAACAGCTGCTACCAGTCAGCGTTACTGGCATTTGTTTTTCATCCAGTAGGTGCCATCTCCTTTGGCATGGCACAGAACAGTTTACAGTATCTCTAAACAGGCTCTCTGTTTTCATCTGAACTTCTTCACCTATTCTGTTTTTTTTTCTTGTATTTTTGAGGAGCCTTTGTTAGCATTTTTCTAGTGTCCTTGTTTCATTAGTAATGACACCGGATGCACTGCATACACAAATGAATGTTTGTAAGACAGAGTGTTGGCCCTGCTCAGTTTCTGTGTAATCTGGAACATAATTCTTTGAGTACATATTGGGTGTTGAAACCCACTACATAAATTTTTAGATGTATTTATTTGTATGTGTATTAATATAATAATTTTATGAAATGCAAAACTAGCAGTCAAAAAAGTGCGGAAGGCTTGTCTTAAGCCAGACTTTAGCCTTTCCTCTGCAATGAAACATCCTTTCATGCTGATGTCCACCTGAACTGTTATGGCTGAATAGTTGGGCATATTTATTAATTGTGTCTAGACTGCTTAACATGTAATCACCCTCTATTTGCTTAATGTCTTGTGGTGCTTTTAAGTTAATGGATGGTGCCCGCTGTCCTCCAGGAATCTCTTATACTGACAAACCATGAAGGTCTATATCTGTATCTCACTGGAATCTTATACCTTGGAGTTTCTTTTGTCCTTGTATTATCCTGTTCCACTGAGCAACTTGTTGTATGTACTATACAAAAAAATGGTTTCTTTCTGTTTGTAAAAAGGTAATATGTAACTGATATAATGTGCAGGTGAGAAATACCATTTGAAAAAACCTGTAGGACAATTTCTTGTTTCACCATTTCAGACTCTTAAGTGATCCGTTCTTTTCCAGATATACCAAAAGAGGCTTTTTAAGAGTGTGTATTTTGTCCTCATGGTTAGCATAGTTTTTCTGGAAGAGAGGTGCAGGAGTTATTTTAGGGTGGTTGCTAATCTTTTTAGGTGTGCTTACTCTGACTTGCTGCAATGTGTGTTTTCACATTCTCTCTGGGTTCACTTATTTCCGGTGTTGGAAACAATGCTGTTTGAGAACCTCATTTGCTAAATTTGTTGAGGTGGAAAACATGTTCTGCTTTGTTCATTACCAGAACGCTTGTTCTTCTGTTACTATTCATGAATATTTAACTCCTATATTAGTTTTGGCACTTTATGTACAACTCATATGTGGCCAGTGTTACTCTTGTACATGGAAGTAACACTTCCAAAACAATTATTTGGCACCTGTATAATATCACATTGTTTGTCTTGGGACAGTTTCACTTTGTGTTCCAACTGCCTACATGCTTAATGCAAAACAAATCTTGTCTCAGGATTTGTTTCCCCTTGTTTGCTGTCTCTGTGGCTCAGAATGTGTTAAAAATTAAATTCACTACTGTTCATTACTTCTGTTCTTTCGCTTCTTTTAGTGCTTTTTCATAACACACTTTCACATAGCATTACAGATACGCACTGTTCTTGGTATTGCAGTGTTCACTTGTAGTAAACCAACCTTGACTTCGTTACCGGTTCTATGAAGATTACTCCTGCCTAATGGCAGGTTTTTTGTAAGGAAAATGCAACTTTCCCCAAATGTAAATTTCTCCTCCCTTCCCCCCCCCCCCCCCCCCCCTTTTTTTTTTTTTGGAGATACCCCTGTTAGCGTTTTGTAGTGTCCTTCTTGCTTCATTAATAATGATGCTGCATGTGCTGCATGCAGAAACAGATGACTTCACCCTCTCTGGTTGCTGTGCTCCCAAAGAAATTTGGAACTGCTATAGTTAAGAGACTTGAGTGACTCCATTTTCATCCCAGAGTCTGTTTTCTTCTCATACCATGCAACACAGGCATGCTAAGAGTCTGGTGTCTGTGTTTTGGCATCAGTCACTTTACAAGGGTCTGCCGTTGTCAGAAAGTGGTACTTCGGTTCAAAGCATGTGTCTGTACCCACAGAATCCAGACTACTCCAACAAGGAGATGCGCATAGCTTGTTCTCTTTGGGATCAGTCTTTCGCTGAAGAGCCCATGGGAATTTTACTGCCAAGTTCAGTAAGTGAAGTATGGGGGCCCCATTTTGTTTCTTTTGTGAGCTGATGACTTGCCTGTATTTCGCTCACCCAGGTGAACATGCCTACAAATGTTCCTCCTGCTCATTTTCCACCATGACAATCAGCCAGCTGAAAGAGCACTCCTTGAAAGTGCATGGGAAAGCACTGACACTACCAAGACCCCGCATTGTCAACCTTGCAGCCTCACACGCCCACCACACCTCCAAGAACCACAATCCTGCTGAAGAAGTGGAGGACTCTAATGGTAAGAGGTGCCTCAGAGCAAGAATTTAATTGTCTAAGGTGCCACTTAATATTTTTATTACATCAAAAATTACAGCAGGCAGCTTGCCCAAAAAGCAGCTTCATTTGATCAAGAAAAAACAGAAGTTGCATCAAAATCATGAGTAAACGTGATGTTGTAGGAAGTGACCTGCTTTAGATCCTCACCAGTTCATACTACACTAATTTGTCCTGTCACCAGTTGACTTTGGAATATGTGAATGCTGGCTTTACTTCTTAGCAGAGATTTAAATTGTAGATAATGTCCAAAGGCAGAGCTTCTATTGGTAGCCAGTGGGAAAGGGATCATCTAATTCCATCCATGCTCCTGAAAAACACCCATTTATCTTGTTAGTAGAGAACTTCAGTGAAACCATATGATTAAGCTTAAAATGTGAACCTGTAATGACAGAAAAAGTAATTATTTTTCTTGTCCTTGCTACAGAGGACACCAAAAATACCTTCAGACATTAAGCTGCATCTGCAGGAAGGAGAATCAGAACCGTTTTCTTTTCCATGCTTTCTTTGAAAGCTGTTAATCCCCTTGTGCTGGAGGAGTATGCAGAAGGTATTTGGAAAGCAGCAGAGGAAGGGACACTGTTAACAGAGAAAATGCCGACTTACGGAAGAGGTGTTGTGTGTCATCACAGCAAGTATTAAGGCTTTTTAAGTGGTAGTTTATGAGACATGTTTTGGGTGTCACTTCCTGTCAATTAAGAAAAGAGCTTGTCTTTGGGAAGAAAAAAATCTTAATTCCTGGATGAGTTGCATTGACATGAGGAGAGAATGTAGGTGACTGTAAATAAAAGGTTCAGACCTGCAGATGTTCAAGGAACTGGGATGGATGGGGGCCATCTTAGAAGAGGGGGGAAAAAATACTTTTTTTCCAGAAGATTGACAGGTTCTTAGGGTTTTTTGTTGTTGCTGTTTCGCTTGGATTACTGGCAAGCTAAGGATGGGAGGTAATCGTTTTGTAGCATTTTTGGTCTCACATCTTCCCTTCTTTCTCACCAAAAAAAACTGTGAGATGAGAAGAAGTGAAAGAAAGTAAGTTCAGAAAGTGGCAGAAAGAAATTTAAAGGAAAAAGTAATTAGCATAGAAATACTTTACTGAAGAAAAAGAGAGACATGAATAATATTCTGTGGTTCAGCAAGTCGCTTCTGAGGTCAGAATCAGAACCTTACCAAAAGACTTTGACCAGCTGCTCTCAGACTACCTTTTGCCAAAGGGTTGTCTGGAACAGTGCAATGAAGACTTACCAACTGAGCTTTTGTTTTTGCTAATCCTAGTTTAAACTAATCCAACAAGCTGAGTACATCTTGTGATGTATTCTGCTGCTTTTTTTTTTAAAAAAAGTTCCATTACTGACTAAGAAGTGGAGAATAATTTTCAGTGGCCCTCCTAGTCTTTCCTGTGTGTTAGCAATCATTTGGTAGCAATGGTGTGTTGAGAGATAAAGAAAGGCAATATTTGAATTTGGAAAGGATGGTTCAATCTACTCCTTTCTTTGCTTATCCCAGGAGCTCAAAGTCATAATTAGTGAAGTTAAAATTCTAATTCAGATCTCTGGAAGATAATTTTACAGCCTTTAGGAACTGTTCCTAAAAATACAGAAAGTTATGGCTCTGTTAATAAAACCATTTTGTGAAGTTGACTGCGTTACCTAAATCTGTATTGCAGCCTGAAACCAAGACAGAATTTGTCCCAATTAGCGTGATCATCTTTAAACAGGGTTAATGGTTAAGTCACTTGGACAATAATAGAAGCCACCCACTGGGGAGCTAGTCAGACAAGTACAGGTGTTTATAATAATTGTGTTAACATTTTCAGCATTGCTTGAGGAAGGAATAAGTGATTTTTTTACATTAGAAAGTTGGCTGCAGATCAGGATAATGATGGTTCTTATGACATAATTTATTTTTTGTTTTTAGAAGGAAATAAATCAATGCTTCTGTGGCCTAGGTCTGCAAGTTGCAGGTGACATGTAGGACTAGATAAAAGACTGGTCCCAGTGACAGGAAATAGAGGTCTATGTGACAGGCACTGTTATGTCTAGCTGGAGCCAATATTAAGCAGGGCTGACATGGTGTAGCATAGTTGGATTTTGCCTGTGTTAGTGTGTATAAATAATTATTAGTGCAGGCTATGATCAAGTTAATTCACTGGGGATGCAAAATTGAATGAGGACTGGGGTGAAAGGCAGACAAAAGGTTGCCTCACGTTGTTTTGAACTTGTTTTGTAGGTTGGTAGCTATGCAGCAGGCTAGTATAATTGAAATGGTTGCAGAAAGGGTCTGTTCTTGTCTGTGGATGAGTACTGTGGTTGGAATAGGAAACAGAGCAGGATGACTTGGGAAGATTTGAGTAGCTAGCAGAGTTCATCTTGGCAGTTGTTGAGCCCTGTAAAAATGGAGACAAGGGAAAAAGGGACTGAACTGTAATAGCAGAGTGCATGTCTAAATAGAACTGTTTTGGGACAACAGCCCAGTGGAACTGCTGCTCATGCTTTTTTTCCTGCTGAAATTGTTCCCTGAGAGGCCTTTCTTAGAACATTTCTTTTGTTCTTTTAGATTGATCCATTCATTAAAAGATGTGAATATATTTAAATTTCTGTGACTCACCTCTTTTAGTTCTGTGTCAGTAGCAGCAAGCATATCTTGAAATATTCAACCCTATGTCCTGGACATGTTTTGGGTGCTTGATATACTTTTCATGAAAGTGAAGTTAAAGTGGAGTAGGTGCTGAACGTTTTAGATAGGCCCATCCGTGGCAGCTACATTGTCATTAGAAAGCGTAATACCTGCTTTAGTGCTTGTATGTCTCTCTCAAGGCAGTAGTGTAAGAAGGTGATTGTGTCGGTTGCAGTGAGTCAGCAGAGAAGGCTTTCTTACAGAGACATCATTGGAAGATGTTGCTTTTTGCATCCTACCTCTCTTTGTGTGTTGGGCAATGTTTTGATATGTAAGGAACCTGTTTTCATTGTATCCTCATCTAACTAAAGGTAAAGCACTCAAGGTTTTTTTGCAGGGGTGGGGTGATGATGTTTTGTTCTGGGGGTGTTTTTCTTGCAAACAGCTACAAAAATGTTGAGCACCACTGAAACTTTTCTGTTTTGCGTAGCATAGGGATACTGAAAGGTTTGTGGCCTCCAAGTCTGTTGAAATGATAAGGTTGCCTTTGTGGTAAAATGTTCTTTTGCTCTCCCGGTAGTTTACAGGTATTTTTACTCTTGCAAGACAGAAATGGTGGTGTTTGAGTATTTATTTGCATTTGTGTGGTTGCCTTTTTTCTTTGTTTGGATTATTTGCCCTTTACTTGAAATGTGGCTCTTACACAGAAATGTGAGAACTTACACAGAAAAAATTCAGTGTAAATTGAAGTAATACTAACTGCTAGGAGTATTGGGTGAATCCCCTGACAAGATCTGTTTCCATGTTCTATCACAGTCTTTGTGAGAATCAGAACTTATATTCATGTTAATCTCTGCCTGGAAGGGTTGTATGGATTTATTGATGATACTGTTATCCTGTGGGTCAGTATGTGTCAAAGATACAGGTTTCCAGTGTTGCACTGTTGTAGGGTCAGCTCCATTCCTGTTGACTTGAGTGCAAGGCAGTGGAATCCCACAATCTGCGTTGTCAAGGTATAACATTAGAAGACTACCCTCTCTTTCAGTAAGGAAGAGTTGGAAGCAAGGCAGAGACACAAGAATGTGTGACTGAATACTAGAAAACAGGAATAGGAACAATGCAACAGGTGTTATCTACATCAGCTAGGAAAGCACATGGCAACAGATGTTGCTTGTGTAAGCACTGGCATTGCTCATGTTTGCTTCAAGGGCTGTGGAGGTGGTGGACTGCTTTCCTCTTATAAACTGGAGAAATCCATGGGTGCAGCCTGTTGTCATAAAGACCATAAAGTGGAATGACTCAATAGATTGATAAACGGTTTCGTGTTTATGCCTTCACCATCAGCAAAAGCTTCTTGGGAGCATGTAAAATACTTGCCCTAAATTGTGCTGGCTAGTACTGCTTTTTCGAGTAGCAATTTATTTTGTGAAAATACCCCCTTTGGCCTAACTGCGTTGTAGAGCAAAGTTACTACTCTTTATTCATATAGCTGGCAGATTTGGAGCCTCATAAATTTGTTTGTATCATGACTATGTGCAGTAATTAATGTTTTTTTAATTTTACTGATTAAGAATATTGAATTGTCAAAATTGAACAGTAAAGTGCAAGTGATAGACTGGGCAGACCTGGGTGTGGCTTCTACCATCTTCTCAGTTATGTTGTACAAGATCATTCCAGTTCTTGAAATGTAGAAAGCAGCACACTTTGTGTGTGTGCCCTTGATGGTCAATAATCATGCTTTTCACTGTTGTACAGACCGAACAGGATCTGTCATAATACCAGCACACATCACAAAACACGTGCAGGGTCAGAACTAGATTTTTTGACTTTCGCAGTACATGGTGTATCAGCATCTTCATTAAATTTAATTACTTGCAGCATCACTTGTGTTGAAAATTGCTAAATGAAAAGCCCAGTCCTCCATTCTAGCTTTTTCTGAACTTAAGCCTTTGCCAGTGGAAAAGAACTTTACCTCATCTAGAGACTTAAATATAAATACATCTGCTTGCTTTGCCAGAGCTAGGCTGGGTACAAAACTGCTTGACTAAGTCCTGTTTCTGGGACTGTTGTTTAAGGACTGTAAAACCCTTCTCATTTTGAGACACTTTTTCTAAGTGGCTAAGGCATTATCAGGATGTGTGTCTTCTGTGATGCTTGACAGATGAAATCCTGAGGGGTACAGAGGGCCTTTAACAGGTTTGCTAAAGCAATTTCATGTACTACCAGAACGAGAGGAAAACAGTGGGAAGCAAGGAGCCGTTTCAACAAAATCCTCTCAGCTGGCACCAGTGAGGCAGGATTGTTACAGTGATCCACTCAGCCCTAGAGCCACACATCTCCCTCTTCCTTCCACCTTTCAGAACTGAGGCAAGTTTTCCATATCCTCAGTCATACTGCCCTTGATTTTTATTTTTTCTTAATCCATACCATAGTTTGAGGCTGACTTGGGTATTTCTATTTGTGTGCACTGTTGCTTTTGATAAGGGATATTTTTCTAACCTTCCACTGAGGGCAGAGAGTTCCTAAGATGGTCCTCTTCACCTTTGGTGCTGTTTCTCTCATTGTTGCTACTGTGTCTTCATGTTTTGTGGCTGCTGCTGTTTGGGGAAGACCACAATGGTCAGAGTCCTCATCCTCACAACCCGGAAACCTTGTATTGGAGCAGAATAGCCTGCTCTTTGTATTTAGTTTGGGGGTTGGAGTTTTTTTGAGTGGGAGGGGGTTTGTTCTCCCATCTTCTGAATTTTGAGACCCTTTTTATTTGACCCTTGTTTGACTGGGGAGGCAGAGAGCCAGTAGTGACTACAGGGCAAATTCAGTCCAAGCTTCAATACCTAATTGCTTTAATTGCGAGGTGAGCTGTAAGTATAGCATCCATGTTAAGGATGCAGGATGGTGATCTGCATACAGAAGATGCCTCTGCTTTTGTCAGTTGCAAAGAGCTGTCTACTTGTTCTGCCTGTTTCCCTGCCTTTGTGCCCCACAGGAGTGATGCTTCAGTTTAAGCATGCAGTGTCAGATTAACACTTCTTCCTTGCAGGTTGCTTTTTTTTCCCCAGCCCAGTTCCTACTTTCTGTAACCTAGAGCAAGTTTCTACTTTCTCTTCAGAGTTTGCCTGTCTTTCCTTCCCAGAGGTGCTGCCAGTGGCCACACTGCCTGCCAGTGCTTGTTAAAACTCTCCCTTGCTAGTTGGTGTGTCTTACTTCTTGTGGTCAGTGTTAAAAGTAATTATTGGATGTTGGATCAGATGGGTACTTTTCTCCTGCATCAGATTGGCAGGGACTAGTGGAAGTGCAGGGCTTGTTCACCTCCCAAGTTTACTGAACAAACTCCTCACTGTTTCAAGGACTTTGGGCACTGGGGATGACCTTGGTCTTTGCAGCTCTCTTCCACTGGTGTATAGTTGTTTGGCTTTTGGCCTTTTCCTACAGCATATTGAGAACAGTTTTGTAGCTAGTGGAACAGAAGGAGATGTTTATTCTGTCATTGGCTGTGCTCAGGGGATGTCAGCTTGCTGTTCATTGTGCTTTTTTCTGATCCTGAACTTTTTGTGCTTGAACTGAATGGGTAAAGGCAAAATTGAGATTCAGCAGGATGGAGACAGGAACTCATGCAGCTGGAAGAAGGTTGCTGTTAGTCTTTGTATGGATTTGGCCAGCCTGCTGCGATGGAATTGCAGTGATATTGAAATACTTGCCTAGGTTAGAGAGAAGACAGAATAAGTTTTTGGATGGATGAAGTAATGATCAGACAGAGATGACCTGATTGTACCCATGGGAGAAAGAAAGAAGCATGTCTAGACTCCTGTTGTTTTTTCCTTAGGTTTTTACTTTCTTTTGGCTCTGATTTTTATGTTCAGGATAGGGTACGAGGTGGTACATGATGCTCTGTTAGCTGTCATGTACTACTGCTGTCCCTGGAATCAGTGATACTCTACACAGAGTAAAAAGTATGCTGTTGGTGTGAGGGGACACATGGTATGACTTGACCAATGCTGTGCAAGAGAACATTTCTGCGGGCTGTCGTTTCCATGTTAGTAGCTGCCTTGTGTAAGCTAACTGATATTCTCCCTGTTCCCTGAGACTCCTATTACTTTATATTGATCTAAAACCTGCTAGGTTTGAGATTTGGTGCTTGACAGAGAGGTAAAACTTCTTCGCTCATTTTAGCTCTGTTGAAATGGACATATGTAGTCATCATAGTTGATGGCCCAAAGTTTGGTGTTTTAAGTAGCTGGGTTTATTTCTTCTTTAAGGGACATTGTTACTACCAATGCTTGAAAATGCTGCCTGAAGTCGTCTGAGCTCAGAGCTTGTGATAGAGATGAGGCCTTTCTGTTGTCAATAGTAATAATGTTGATGATGATACTGTCAAGGTGTGTGCTGGAGGTCTCCAGAACAAGTTACAAGTTCCTGAGCTCCATGATTAGAATGGATCCTCAGTACACCTATATTGTCACTGTAATTTTAGGCCCAGTTTTAAAGCAGAATGCAAAAATGTAGCACTTGATAAAGCTGAAGTTCTTTCCCCTGTTCATTTCAAGCTTAGAAGCAAGTGAGTATTTAGGTGACAACAGCATGTGTGTTTGTGGCTGGTGTTTGTATTAATACAAATACTTAAAGGACCATAGCAATAGAGAAGAAAATGTGGAATGCTTTTGAAAAATATCTGATAAATTGCCCTTAAAAATGAGAAGGAAATCATGGAGCATAATAGCATGAGGGTGGTTTGGTTACCAGTGCCAAAAAAGAAATTGCTCAATAGAGCAATTCTGAGTGAAGAATCAATGGAAGTAGGAAATCTTCATAAATTCAGAAAAGAACCTGTTACTGATAAGTTCTTTTGGCAGACTGGTTAAATCAGCATCTTGCTAAAGCTATTTCTAGATCTGTTTGTGTTCCTCTCTTCTGTAAGGTTTGAATTTAGCTCAGCAGAATAAGGAATAAATAGCTAGGCGACTTTTTAGTTTATGTATTTAATAGAAATAGAGATCCCAGTGTTTGACATGCAGCAGAAGTCTTAGTTTTAAGCACCACTCTGTATTTAGACATGGAATTTTATCTCTTGAATAACAAATCATAAGAATATAGGGTTGAAACATGACCAACAGGTTGAACTGTTCAACTGGTATAAGCCAGTGACAGCAGATTCTCAGCCTGCAATGTTCTTTAAACAGAAAGCAGTGTATAAACTGAGATGAAACAACACAAATGCCAGAGCAAGGGAAACACAATGCACTCCCCATGCATCATCTCTGTGTTGTAAGCAAAAACGGCAAGGGGCAAAGCAGCTGGTGGGGTTAGAAAGCTGTAGTGGCTTGGCCCTGATGTTGCAAAGATTGCAGCAGCTGAAAGAGCCTAGTTTATATACGGTTGTGTGCAGCCTAAATGTGACCACTAAGTGGCCAAGTCACCTAAAAAACTGCATGAAAGTTAAACTGAGTTGAAGCCAGGAAGGAAATTTTGTTGTGGTGAGGACAGATGGAAAAGAAGAGGTAACTAGAAATTAAATGGCTATATTATGAAGTGTTTCCTGACCCCTAGAACTGATCCTTGCAAATCACAGCATTAGCAGAGCAGGATCGGGATTCAGGCAGTGTTCATGACCATGTTGTGCCTGTCTTGAAAGCTAATGCTAATAGAAATTCTTGGTAGTGTTGGATACTTAAAAACAGAAGGTCATGGGAAGCTCCTGGACTGATCCTTCTCTTCTGATGGAAATATGGTATAACTTATTTTATCAATTATGTTACTCCTTCCTAAGTCTTGTAAAATTCCTACTGCTTTCTTTTGCATCATCTTATACAGAGTGTTATAGCCACTCCCTGACCTGAACTATGAAATGCCAAGATTCTTCAATAGGCAGTAGTATGAGACTCTCTGTGAATAGGAATACAGATGATAAAATTATTTCTTTTCTTCTTCGATTAAATTTATGTCCCTTTGAAATGATTTTGATACTAGCACAAGAAGTTGCATAGTATATATCCTGTTTCAGTTCCATTCAGAGATAGGTATGCACATAAGTCAAAAGGGAATTCAAAGTTACAAAGTTTCTCACCTCTTTTGAATAAAGAAGATTGTGTGGTCTCTGTATACTTCTGGTTGCCCATTTCTGAGCCTTAGACATACATGTAGTATTCTCACAAAAGCTGGTCCAAAATGATCCAAAAAGTGGCCTTTACAGATAATGCTGAAATAAATTCCTCCAACAAGGTTTTTGGGTTTTGGAGGATTTTTTGGTGTACATCCTTTAAATGGCAGTTTTATTCCAGGTCATTTATTTTCCTTCCTCTGTGATTACTCATTTTTTGGGGTGTGTGATCAAGGACATGAAGTTTGTTTCTGTTACACCTCATTCACAACATCCTATCAATGCAGAAGTTCTTTAGTAGAAATCAGGATTTAGGTAGAGGAGTAGGTTTATATTCTGTTTTAAACATGCAATGAATAAAACTTCCTCGTACTGTATGGTTCTCTAAGCATCTTCATGAATGTTTTGTTGCATCCGTCTGAATCTTAGTCTCTTCTATCTTCCCCTCCCCTCAGTTTAATTTATTGCCAGAACATTTCAGCCTCCCACATATTCTTCCTTCCAGGTCAGTGCTGCATGGCATAAAGTGAACAAATGTGTGTAGTCTTGACAATCTTTGCATGACACCCTGCTTTGCCACCTTCCCACTTTTCAAGCTGTTGTCATTCATGGCTGTATGCTATCCTACCACTCAGTGAGCTGGTAATTTTGAGTCCCATTGAATTTCGGAAAGGATTATGTTTTTAAATCTCATAAATTCCACTCTTAGACTTAATTTTTTATGCCTTTTAAAATAATAATTATTATTAGTTCAATCCTCCATGCTTTTGGCCATGTATTTGGTGTTTGTTGGTATTTTTTTGGTATAATACTGCATCTTGATTTGGTTTCACAAATATGGTTTTATCCAGAGGAAACTATTTGTCTGTTGCTTTTCTTAACTCCTTGGAATTTTTCTGTCATTCTTTATAGAAATCTTCCCTTCATGTGAATGAATTGGAGAAAATTAAATAGCATTCCCAATATTTTCCTTTTAGTCTCTTTAGAACTTTTTCTCACATGTCCGTAATGTCCTAGGCCTGTATTGTTACTGCATTCCTTTTTTTCCCCCAAAGTGTTTTTAAACACTTTATGTTATTTTTACATTCTCTTTGGGTTTTTTTTCGTATCTCAGGTGCCGAACATCCCCTTCCCCAGTTTCATTTGTCACACAATGCTGATCTCTTTTGACTTCGGTTGATATTTCTGTGTGGATGTACCAGGAAAGCGTGATGTCTTAATTTTTATCTCCCAGTGTCTGCTTCTGGTCATTGAGCTATTCAATTACTTGTATTTTGCAAATGCAACAAGCTCACTTTCTGGTGTACTCAGTTACTTTTCCTGAACAGTCTTTCTCCTGCCATCCCTAATCCCTCGTTGTGGAGGCATGCAAATGCTTGTATTAGATGTATCTAGTTCTGTTCATCCTAAAAGACTGAAGCCACGGTTTAATTTCTTTCCTTTAATAGGTACTTTTTTCTCTGGTCTCTCAACTGCTGCTTAATGTCTCTTAGACATGTCCAGGTGTATTTCAGGTCTTTGTTGTTTGGTTTAGGTATCCTGTTTTAGTGTGTTTTGCTGTTGCATATGTGTTCATAGATAGCTCTGAAAATACCTACAAATAGCAAAAACATCATTTCATTTCTGAGTAAATTTATGTATCTGGATGAGCTGGGTTCTGCACTTGGGCCACAACAACCCCCAGCAGCGCTACAGGCTTGGGGAGGAGTGGCTGGAGAGCTGCCAGTCAGAGAGGGCCCTGGGGGTGTTGATTGACAGCCGGCTGAACATGAGCCAGCAGTGTGCCCAGGTGGCCAAGAAGGCCAATGGCATCCTGGCTTGTATCAGAAATAGCGTGGCCAGCAGGGACAGGGAAGGGATCTTACCCCTGTACTCGGCACTGGTGAGGCCACACCTCGATTCCTGGGTTCAGTTTTGGGCCCCTCACTACAAAAAGGACATTGAATGAGTCGAGCGTGTCCAGAGAAGGGCAATGAAGCTGGTGAAGGGTCTGGAGCACAGGTCACACGAGGAGCGCCTGAGGGACCTGGGGGTGTTTCGTCTGGAGAAGAGGAGGCTGAGGGGAGACCTCATCGCCCTCTACAACTACCTGACAGGAGGTTGCAGAGAGCTGGGAATGAGCCTCTTTAACCAAGTAACAAGCGATAGGACAAGAGGTAATGGCCTCAAGTTGCACCAGGGAAGGTTTAGACTGGATATTAGGAAGCATTTCTTTACAGAATGGGTTGTTAGGTGTTGGAATGGGCTGCCCAGGGCAGTGGTGGAGTCCCCATCCCTGGAGGTGTTTAAGAGTCAGGTCGACTTAGCGCTGAGGGATCTGGTGTAGTTGGGAACTGTTAATGTTGGGTTGGATGATGGCTGGACTGGATGATCTTCAAGGTCTTTTCCAACCTAGACAATTCTGTGATTCTGTGAGACTCTTTAGTTATTTTTTTACTTCTGAAAAGATCCCAAGTTTTTCTTCTTTTAGGTATCTGAAATGTTACATGCTTGAAGGGATCCATGAAAACTTGGATTTTCATTTTGCTTCTGTGGTGGTTTTTCATTGTATGTGTTTTCCTAGTGTATGATCCCAGGATATGCGGGTGTGTATCAAGCTACATTTTCACAATTGCATTGCATTACATTGTAGTGGAGACTGAATACTCTTTTGGATGAGGTAGTAACTTTTTCAGAGTGGCAACATCACTTTCAACTAGTCATTTCTGCATATGGATAAGAGAATGCTGTTGTATAATGAGGATAGATTCTGCGGTCTTTTAATCCATAGCTTCTAAAGGGATTACTCTACTTGCTAGCCTTATTGTTCTTCTTGTGCAGGTAGTCTGTAGGTAGATATGATATGTGAAGTCTCAAAATTGAGATTTGCAGCATTGCTGCTGTTCTTCCATTTTTTGACTACATCAGTTACTGTTAATTTTTGCCTCTTGGCATATCTGTAGATGTCCTTCCTTTTACATCAGATCATCCCATGCTGTTACCTTGCTTTTGGAGTTGCACAGTGAAGTCCTTCCATTCATTTTGGATAAAATTACTTTTTAAAATGGATCTTGGTGGTTTTGGTGTGGGCTTTTTTTTGGATGGATTGTTTTAAATCAGTCAAGGCTAAGTATTCTGTTTTCTCTCCTTGCATTGCATATATGAACATGCTTTATTTTCTTGTGCAGCCTTGACACTGTTCAGAGAACTAAATGCATTTTAACATCTTTAACATATAATCAGTACTTCTTGGTGTTTCAATTTTCTTAGTTTTCTTTGTGTTTTGTCTTTGCCTTCGTGTTTTATATTACTTAATAGAAATTCTCTTAATTCTTCCCTTTGCTTATTTTAATGCCTTTTTTCTCCTTTCTGACTTTGATGTAGGCTTCTAAGGCCATTTTACTTTTTTCAGACATGGATGGCTAGACCCTCTTCCTGCTCCAGGCTGAGGTTGTTAACGCTTTCTCGGAGTGCTCCCAACCCTTTGTGCCTGGGGTGCAGGAAAAAGACAGAGGTGGAACTTGCATTGTGTACAGCTATGTTTCAATTGTTGGTCAGTTCTGAGAGAAGAACTCTGCTCTCTTCTTCCTTCATTCTCCACTTACATACAGGCATCCAGTTGCTGCAGCAACACCACTAAAAGTGTCCAGGAGTACAGTACACAGCAGCTCGAGGCTTGTGTAAATGCTAAGGCTCTTATAATACTCAGTCAACAACTTAAGTCAGCCCAGTACATGCAGAGCTGTTTGGAACATCAGCCCACTCTTCCAACAGGATTAGAGGGCCTGTGTAGAAGTGCTCTGCCAGTTTAAGGCAGTGCTGTTGCTCCTTGGCTATGGATTTGCCTCCCTAGTCCTTTTCTCAGTTACTGCTTTTGAAAAATAAATAAAAAATCCCAAACTTCAACCCCATTGTCTGTTTCTTATTTGCTGGTAGTTCATTTTGTGCTGTGTGCTGAAACACGTGTTTGGATGCAAACTCAAGTCAGTTGCTATCTTTCCACTGCCTTCACTGGTTTTGGAGTGGGCATGAAGAAGTGTGGTTCACTGAAGACGGTGGAAAACCTCTCATGCCTTTAGTCGACTTTGGACTCTGTCCGAAGTGTTCCTGGTGGAACTGGGTTGCACTTGCATGCTAGGATAGCTTTCTGGCAAGCTGATTCTCAGAAACGAAGAGAAGCCTTATACACATGTGTTAATCCTGGGTGTTTTTCTTCAGAAAGTGCTAAGTCTTGCACTCCAGAAGGACTGCAAAATAATGAAAGCATTTGGCAAGGGGAAAGGAAGAATATACAGGCAGAACTAGGGACATGCATGCCACCATTGTTTAAGTGTAAGGCTCTCTGTATAAGCTTTTCAGATAGCTTTTTTTTTTCTGTAAATATCTTAATTGTAATGGAGCAATACACTAAAAATAGTACAGTGACCAACATGAGTCCTGGTTGAAAGAAAGTAAGAATTAAAATACTAAAGGTAGAATTTGCTTTTGGCTATTCCTGATGATAAAGAAAGCTACTTTGTGCACTTTTTTTTTTTTTTTTTTTTTTGTGGGAATAGACATGTAGCTATCTACTTTTGCAGTTTTCACATACCAGATTCCACAGAAATATCTGACTGAAAGTTTGAAAGCTGGAATAATAGACACCAGATGATAGGGGAAGTAAAAACATCTGAACTACAGTAGATCTTCCAAACAACATCAAAACTTCCTTGTTCTGAAAATAATAATTTTTAAACGTAACTTTACTAGCAATGGATATCACTGAGTCTTTGGCTAGGAACCTTGATGATGTGATGGAAAATTTTGATCCCTTCTTCCTGAGGAAGGGAACAGTAAGCTACAAACTAGCCTGTAACCAGTACCCTACAAGTAATTTGTAAATTAGTACACATACAGAAAGAACTGTTTCCAGTGCTATGAACTTTTTTTAGGCTCTCAAATCCTTGTCAGGAAATCTGTCTGACAGTTAGACAGTCTGTCAAACCATGCATCATTTTGAGCCTCAAGGTTCTGTTCCAAAAGAGGGTGAGTACATGGTTGCTGCCTTTGAGGGAGAAGAGACTTCTACAGAGGTTTGCAGCTCCTCAGGCTCGTCCTGTGCCAAAGTAAAGGAAGTGGGGAGCCTGTTTCAAGCACAAGGGAAATAAACCCTTGACGTTTGAATGGATGGAGCTCACTGTGAGCCCTCATGGTGAGCAAACCTGCTGTAGAAGTGGTGGAAACAAGAGATGATAAATGCTGCATTGTAATCCATCCTCAGTTCATGAGGCTTGGATAGGAAAACCAAAAATTATTTCATTCCTTTTACCAGAATCGTTCATGTCATCATCACCTTTGTCTTTGCTGTACAGCTGGTGGTGAAGCCAGGGGAGCCTGGAGACATTTATCTCCTGCTTGTGTTTTGTTTGTGTGTTTGGGTTTTTTTTTGTTGTTGTTAGTTTGTTTCTTGTGCATGTATAAATGCCCTTCTGTGGTAGTGAGAAAAGAAAACAAGCCTTTTACTCTTTTGAAGACAGGTGGAGAATTCCCCACATTGAGTACTCTATGGGCCTGTTTGCTTTTTGTTTCTCTTTACTAATTGGTTAGAATGGATGGTGTTAAGTTCCCACAAGTATGTCTGTTAGAGAATTCCTGCACATCCAGCCTTGGGGAATTAAGCTTCAGAAAATGAAGTACCCATCAAAGCAGGAGGTGGCTGGTACATTTTGTATCCTGACTTCCCCCCACACCTTGTTTTTTTTTTTTCCTCCCCACCTTCTTCCAGAAAGATTAATAAAAGAGCCTTTTGTTGTCTTTTCACGAAAGTTACACTGAAATTCATCTGCGCTTTATATGTCTGCTTTAATTTGTGGCATTCATGGGCAGCTGTGTGTTACATAGGACGAAGCAGATGAATTCCTACCCTCCACGTACAAGCAGTGTGTTGGGAAAGGTTCAACACCACCCTCCCCTGTTCCTTTTTATTTTGGGTCCAACTAAAGTATTACAGCTTTCAGTTTCAGTACTGAGACATCTCTGGACGGTGTTTCTCCACATGCCATTAGATGGTATGAGAGAGTTCTGCTGGGTTGTAGGAGGGATTTGTCTATACAGACATATCTATATAAAGAGATCTCTTTCTCAGTAGAGCAAAACTTAGCAGCTTCTAAGGAGATGTGGTTTAGAAGTTTGCTTTACTGGAATTTATGTTTAAATGTCTTTTTTTCCAATGATGACTTTATTTCAAACATCAACTGCGAGGACTTGAATTTACCTTTTGTTTCGCTAAAGTTAACTTTTGATGTGGGTTTCTTAAATAATTCCATGAATGAAAGGGAAGAGTATCCATTTATTTTTCCTTTCTTTCATTTTTTCCCTTTTAGATAGACTATTTACATGTATCCTGTGCCAAATGTTAACCTGGTGTAAACTGACATAAGACATTTGAGAAGATCTGGTCTTATTTATGCACCAAACACATAAACGATTGGCAGTATGATTAATGTGCTTTACTGTCACAAATTGAAAGTGTCTTAAAACCAGATTTCTTTTTAGACTACTTTTAATTTAAATTGTCACTTCTTTCCTCCTCAAATCAGATCTAAAAAGCATAATTTATATGGATCACCTTTTAAATATGCAATAGATTAGATTAAGAAGTGCTACACCTCTTAATCCCTTCAGAAAGCTGTCAGCGGATTTCATAACCAACATCTAGATCAATCCCCTCTAAAAGCCAGTAGGTGCTGGAGCAGGCATCAAACATTTATAGATTTCTTGACCCACCTGGAATAACAGCTTCCCTCTGTCTCTCCACAGACTCCTCATACTCTGAGCCTCCTGATGTTCAGCAGCAGTTGAACCACTACCAGTCTGCAGCATTGGCCAGGAACAACAACAACATCAGCCCAATCCCACTTTCTGGGAGTGCTGCAGGAGTGGAAAAAACAGAAGCCATCCTTAACTGTGAATTTTGTGAATTCTCCTCGGGTTACATACAGAGCATTCGGCGTCACTACCGTGACAAGCACGGAGGGAAAAAACTCTTCAAGTGCAAAGATTGTTCCTTTTATACAGGCTTTAAGTAAGTACGGTGCAAAACAGTTAAACTGAACTCATAAGGGGTTTTTTAGCACTTGAAAAGACTTCTGAGATCTTTTGAGAGGTGGCTGTAACTAACAGAAACATGGCCACTGCTGACCAGGGAGAAGAACATAGGAAATGCCACACCAGATCACAGCAGCATCCATGTAATCTATTTTCCTCTCTCCTGCAACAGCCAGTGCCATCTGCTGCAGACAACAGCACAGTAAGTCCTTGCAGTAGGTTTTAGAATCACAGAATCATTTAGGTTAGACAAGATCTTTAAGATCATCAAGCCCAACTATTAACCTAACACTGCCAAGTCCACCACTAAACCATGTCTCTAAGCACCACATCTACATGTCTTTTAAATACCTCCAGGGATGGTGATTCCACCACTTCCCTGGTCAGCCTGTTCCAGTACTTGATAACCCCTTTTGGTGAAGAAATTTTTCCTAATAGCTAATGTAAACCTCCCCTGGAACAATTTGAGGCCATTTCCTCTTGTCCTGTTGTTTGTTACTGGGGAGAAGACCAACACCGACCTCACTACAACTTCTTTTCATGTAGAGAGAGTGATAAGGTCTCTCCTCAGTCTCCTTTTCTCCAAGCTAAACAACCCCAGTTCCTTCAGCTGCTTCTTATAAGACTTGTTCTCTAGACCTTTCACCAGCTTTGTTGCCCTTCTTTGAATGCACTCCAGTACATCAATGTCTTTCTTGCAGTGGAGGGCCCAAAACTGAACATAGTATTGAAGGTGTGGCTTCACCGGTGTCAAGTACAGGGGGACAGTCACTTCCAGCCTGTCGATCCCTCTGTAGAGGGATAGATCCAACCTGTCCAGATCCCTCTGTAGAGCCTTCCTACCGTCAAGGAGGTCAGCAGTCCCACCCAACTTGGTGTCATCTGCAAACTTACTGAGGGTGCACTCGATCCCCTCGCCCAGATCACCGATAAAGATATTAAACAGAACTGGCCCCAGTACTGAGCCCTGTGGAACATCACTTGTGACCAGCCACCAACTGGATTTAACTCCATTCATCACAACTCTTTGGGCCTGGCCATCCAGCCAGTTTTTTTACCCAGTGAAGAGTGCATCCATCCAAGCGATGAGCAGCCAGTTTCTCCAGGAGAATGCTGTGGGAAACGGTGTCAAAGGCTTTACTAAAATCTAGTTAGACAACATCCACAGCCTCTCCCTCACCCTCTAAGAGGGTCACCTTGTCATAAAAGGATATTAGGTTTGTCAAGCAGGACCTGCCTTTCATAAACCCATGCTGACTGGGCCTGATCACCTGGTTGTCCTGTACGTGCCACATAAAGCCACTCAAGATGATCTCCTCCATAACCTTCTGTGGTGGTTTAGCCCCTGCCGGGGTCTGAGACCACGCGGCCGCTACCCCTCCCCCACAAAGGGAGTGAAATGCAAAGCCCCAAGACTGAAATAAGGAAAGGTTTAATACAACAATGCAATAGCAACACAACCAACAATAACAATAACAGTAATAGTGATAGCAATGAACAGAGCAAAATAGCTACCAAATACAGCAGTTTGAAGCACGATGTACAAAACCACGAGTGCACCGCGCTCCGCGCCAGGAAAATGTGACCTGCCAGGATGTGACGTCCGCATGGTATCTGAATAACCCGGCTAGAGCTCCCCCCCCCCACAGCTGGGGAAACTTAACCCTATCCTGGTTAAACCAGGACACCTTCCCTGGCACTGGGGTCAGGTTGAAAGGCCTGTAGTTCCCTGGATCCTTCTTCCAGCCCTTCTTGTAGATGGGCATCACATTTACTAACCTCCAGTCAAACTGGGACTCTCCAGTTAGCCAGGACTGCTGATAAATGATGGAAAGTGGCTTGTTGAGCACTTCTGCCAGCTCCCTCAGTACCCTTGGGTGGATCCCACCTGGCCCCATAGACTTGTGTGTGCCTAAGTGGTGTAGCAGGTCACTAACCATTTCCCCTTGGATTATGGGTGCTTCATTCTGCTCCCTGTCCCTGTCTTCCAGCTCAAGGGGCTGGGTACCCAGAGAACAACTGGTCTTACTATTGAAGACTGAGGCAAAGAAGGCATTAAGTACCTCAACCTTTTACTCATCCTTTGTCACTTATGTTTCCCCCCACATTCAATAAAGGATGGAGATTCTCCTTAGCCCTCCTTTTGTTGCTAATGTATTTACAGAAACTTTTTTTATTGTCTTTTATAGCAGTAGCTAGATTAAGTTCTACTTGGGCTTTGGCCCGTCTAATTTTCACCCTGCATAACCTTGTGACATCCTTGTAGTCCTCCTGAGATGCCTGCGCCTTCTTCCAAAGGTCATAAACTCTATTTTTTCCCTGAGTTCCAGCCAGAGCTTTCTGTTCAGCCAGGGCAGTCTTCTCCACTGGCTTGTCTTTCGACACACAGGGACAGTCTGCACCTGCACCTTTAAGATTTCCTTTGTGAAGACTATCCAGCCTTCCTGGAGTCCTTTGTCCTTCAGGACTGCCTCCCAAGGGACTCTTGTCAACCAGTCTCCTAAAGAGGCTAAAGTCTGCCCTTCCAAAGTCAAAGGTAGCAATTCTGCTGACCCCCCTCCTTCTTCAAGAATAAAAAACTCTTATCATTTCATGATCGCTGTGCCCAAGACCGTCTCCAACTGTCACATCATCCTAACAGTCCTCTCTGTTTGTGAACAACAGGTCCAGCAGGGGGCCAGTTTACTTGCTGAAGGAAATAGTACAAGTAGTACTTTTTCTTCAGCATAGGCAATTAGAGGGCTATCCTTACCCTCAAGTGTGAAAATTTTTTTACCAGGAAAGTAATTTCCTGGTGCAACCAGCATGAAGCGTGGGCCAATTAAGTGTCCTAGAATGACAGGAGAATTTGTATCACCTTTCTGAAGAAACCTCTCGTATAATTTTACTTCTCCCACTGTCTATCCAGCTGAAATGCAAAGCATTCTTTAGCATATCTGATAGCATACAGAGATGTTTCAGAAAATCCGATTAGATGTGCAAAATTTAAAACGTCGGTGCTGTGTGTGTTTGTGTGTGTTTTTAGCTGCTGTTCTGTAAGGAAAAAAAAGGCTGCACCTGTGCTGTTCATCATTTCCACCTGATATGCTGGACCCTCCAACATAACACCCTCAGGTGACATTGAGGTCTCAAACTTGTTAAATTCTTAGGAGACTGGTGACACTAAGCAGTGTGACTGGATAAAGGGGAGGAGTTCTGTTGAAAATGTTGAGCACAAACCTGAGAGAATCCATAAAAGAGCAACCTCTAGTAACATGTTTCTAGCTTCTGTTGCTTCAGCCCTTTGCTGCCTGTATGGTAAAATTTGCTGCTTGTGCTTTATTTCCTGATTGCTATCTGTTGTAAAGATTACCAGCAATTGCCATTCAAGGTCCATTCAACATAAAGTTGCATTCAGTCTGTCATATCTTGTCATTTTCTTCTACCTGGATGAAGTGAAATCATCTTAAATCGGGCAGCATTTAAACACGTTCATAGTTGCATAAGGGAGTAGTGTTCTTTCATGTGGTGTCTCAAACATTCAGAGATTAAGTCTTGCTTCTTTTAGAAGCACAGCATGTTTCCTCTTTAAAAAAAGGTGGGGGAGGGGACAAAAAACCCCCATACCAATCCCCTCTTCAACTCATCATAGAAATTTAGATGCATGAAAGCACTCACTGAAGTTGATAGAAATAAACCTGTAGAATTCAGTGATCGCTGGATTGAGCCCAAAGCCAGTTGTGTTAGTAAGTTGCTTTGTGTTCAAGCTAACAGTCTTGAAGAATTCAAAGAGACTTCTAGTTCAATGTGGCAAGCTCCTTAGCTTTTGCAGGCTTTACTAGTGCTTTAGGAAAAAATGACCAAGTGCTCCAAGTTTACAGATACCTCTCATTTCAGTAGTTGAGCTTGTGGTTAGATAGTTGTACACTCCATTTCCTCTATAGGCATGTCTCTTGGAACTTTTAAGTATGCAGCCAGTGTAATGCCAACATTAAATATTTTGTTCAGAAGTACTATGGAGTATTCATTCATACCTCCACATTAATAAGTATTCTTAGTCTTGGGTTTTCAGTCCTTACAACTGATGCTTTAAAACTTAACTACCCAGTGCCAAACTCACTGTGAACACAAGACTGGTTTGTATCAATCTAAACATTTTAGCTGGTTTTGGGCTTGTCCTACAAGGACAGAAGTGGTTAAGGATGTTATCTGCCTCCAGAAATAAGTCTGTCCTCATCTCTGCAAGTCCAGAACAGTTGATAGATTTTGTTTAACTTCCTAAAAATCTAATCTTTGCCAGAGAAAGTACACTGAATATTTCAGCCTGAAGACAAATAATGAGCATGAAAGGTGGGAATTCTTTTGCTATCTAAACTATAGCAATGTGACTACAGAGAAACCCATGCAAAAGAGTATCTTGTCAGAGTGAGTGTTTATTACCTGAGGATACAAGCCTGCAAATACCTCTGCTCATGTGCTACTCATGTGCCGCTGTGAAGACAAGGCTGAGTGGTATCTGTACCATTTTACATGACACATCCTTACAGAGCTGTGACACTTCATCGTTCCCTGCACACCTCTTCTGACTGCTTCCATCTCTCTGTCCTGTTCCACAGATCTGCTTTTACTATGCACGTGGAAGCTGGGCATTCGGCAGTTCCTGAGGAAGGACCCAAAGACCTTCGCTGTCCTCTTTGCCTATATCACACCAAATACAAACGCAACATGATTGACCATATAGTTCTGCACAGAGGTAACAATATCCCTGTATGTGTCTGTATCTCATGAGAGGAGTGCTGGACAATGCCTTTGTTGCGTTGTTCTTTCAGACTGGTTTCATTAAATTTTCGCCTCTGTACATAAGGACAAGTATGTTGAATAAGTCATCACCCTTGAGTGTCTTTCATTTCAAATGATGCATCTTATTTATTTCCTATAAAATTCAGAGTTAGCCCTGAAACAGGACAGATTTAAAATTGTTTTTAAGCTTTTCCTCTGGAGAGGTTGACAGTCCTCAAACACCTGTTCAGGAAGAGTTGCCCTAATTTACAGCTCTGATCTAGGCCAGAGTTGTTTCCTGATTATGTCCTTGTTACCATAAAGGCATTGCTATCATAAACTCTGTGGCAAGATGTATCAACTAACTATAGAGGCCCCAAAATATCCCTTAATTACTCGCTTGAATTTCTTCTCTTCAGTATTCTTAGGATAAAAACACATATTATCATATTTTTGTTTTTCTTTAAGACTCCTTTTCTATCTCCACCTTTCCCTTCTTTTTTTAAGCCAGCTAAAAGTGGGATTAAGGATTCCTACATTCCATTAACTGCAGGCTTGCTAGCTCAGAAGAGACAGCTGTTTGGGCTCTCTGGGCTGGGATTCCTGCCCACAGCTATCACACTTGATGCTTGTAGATGGTCTCTTGGCTGTTGAAATCCAAACCCATGTGTTGGGATGGCACTCTGCCTGCTTGCAGGTTGGGCAGAGTTTCACAGTAGGGTATTGGTGGTGAGCAAACACAAGTTTTGCATGCCATCTTTTTCCTGGAGGGGTTCCTGGTGTGACAAGCGCTATCATAATTCCTTGTAACATACCACTTTTCAGTGTTGGTAGCTTAAAGTCCTCCTTGTACCAAAGCAGTGAAGTTGGCAGAGTTTGTACAAATTTATATCCGCTAGCAGGGCTATTCTGAAGGAACATCTGGGAAAAATGACCTGTCAGTGATTCAGAAAGCACATTACAAAGCTTCCTTATTCGGTTGTAAGAGTTTGGCAGATGCTTTAGCTTTTACTTCCTGTCTTTGAAGGTGTTGCTGCGTGGGATTTTGCCCAGCTTCATGGCATACTCCAAAATTACCTCGCAGAGGGCGGGTTTAGTTAACCCCTGTGCAGGGGACCATGCAGTTCCAAGTGCTGCTGAGGTGTGCTCTGTTTTCTGGCTGTGCCAGAGCTCCAGTGGACACTGCCAAACCTATAAAATACAGATAGACAAGCTGAGGGAGAACTGGATGGGCCTAGTTAGGGTGTTTTCCATCATGCATAGACTTGATACTGGGAATGTTCAGTTGCAGAAGTAGAAGAGCACTTCATGAGTTGTACTGTCCATACGGAGCTGTTTCAGACCAATTGCAAGGAGGTGGTTACCTCCTGGGTAAGTGACACTGTGGATCTCTGCTTTTGTAGAGCCGTTGTTTCAGTTGCACAAACCAGCCTCAAGCCTTTGTGCTGCTGAAACAAAGTGAATATCAAAGGACATAATGGTATACCCACTAGAGCACTGGAAGAGGTAAAACAGAGTAAGAGAAGTTTTAATGCAAATGGAATTATAGCTGATAAAGAATCTCAGAGGCCACTGAGGGAAGGACAAGGGGTTTCTCTGGCATTCAGGTGATAAAGGTTCTTTCTGGTACATATATCCAGCTGAAAAACCTCTACTGTTGTGTTTAATTGTGTGGCAGCTGAAGCAGACAATTTTGACGAGATTTAACATGCGCTGAAAGACAGACTGAGAGACAGTTAATGTAGTCTGAGATAGCCTTCCCGTCTTATAGCCATTGCACTGGTAAAACAAGGGCATAGCCCTGAGCTGTGGTCCAAGAAAACCAGTTTTGAAGTAGATGGAGAGGTGCAGTGTGTAAAATCAAGAGTGAAGGATTTGATCCATTCATAGTTAATGTTCCTCCTGTGTAAAAAGGCATGTTTACAGATGCGTGACTCTTACATTACTTCCAAGTTGCTGCACCCCTAATTCTTGGTGAAACAGCATGTGCTTGAAATGGAGAGTATATTTGCCTCTTAATTGAGTGCCTAGAGAAGCTGAGTTTTAGAGGGCTAAAGCATTATCAGCTAGAAGCCTGAATGCCTATCAAGAAAAAATTAGGCAAGGAGTTTGCTTCCCATTAAGAATAAGGGCAAACAGGAAGCTTCCAAGAGCCTTCCTCTATTTATCACCTATTCCTCATGAGTGTAAAAGCAGTTCGCCATCCCTTCTGCGGGTACAGAGGGAGCACAGACTCATTACAGGTGGCGTGTAGCAGGTGATGAACATAGCTAGAGGCTGCTGTGCAGGTTGGTGAAGAGAAGTTTGGCTCTTGAGTTCTTCCTGGCCTTTTTGACAGGCAAGACTGGGGAGAGGAGACATAGAAGAAACAGTGAACTCTTGCTCTGTGGCCAGCAGAGGTGCTGGCCTTTAATTTAGTCTGGATAATACAATTAATTTTCATTATCCCTTCCAGTAAGCATTCCCATCACACATTTTGAAACACACTGGTGTTTTCCAGGGCTGAATGGAACTTTCCAAGATCTTTATTGGGTCTGCTTTAAAATCCTTGGGGCATTATTTTATCATCTTTTAGCAATCATTCTCTTCCTGGTACAAATAGTGATTTTGTGCTTCCATTTAATATAAATCACATCCATTTCTCTTGAATAGTAACTTTAAAATAAAAAGGTCAAATTTTGAAATTCATCTACCTCCCCTAAGGCTTCATTCATCCTCATTCTTTGCACGTGGTTGTTTCTGGCATTATCCCTTCTACACACAGCTCCATTGATACATGCAGAACCCTTGTGCTGTACTTGCTTTTGGCTACTGGAATGCAAATGCTACATGTTCTGTGACTGTAGCTTGGATTTGCAGGCAAAAATGCATATTTTCAAACACCCAACATGACCAAATAATTGGTCTGTGTCTAGATAGTAGGACTGTTTTGTTTGTACTTGGTTTACCTTTAAGGGAAGGAAATAACTTGTATATGCTGTGGTGTGTTGCTGAGTAAAGATTTTTTCCTTACAACTAAAGACTGATAGAGTCATGGGCTCCTTTATAAAAAAAGTGTATGTCTGCTTTGAGTTACTTACTGCAGATACCTAGTTCATTAATGGCCTTTCAATTTAGTCTCTGATCTGCATTAAAATTAGCCTGAATATTTCAGTCTAATGGAAGGATTTGATTTCTTAAACCAAGATGATGTTTTTTAGGTGTTTATTTTGTGGTTGTTTTTTAACTACACCTCTTGCTAAATTGTTCCACAATTCAGAACATCTTTTTGTGAAACATATAGAGTAGTCTTTGTTTAAACACTGCTAAACTTTTAAAAAGCCTAGACATGGATAAAGAAGCTACCTCTTTCAATCTGTATATGGACTTTATGATTTGCTGTCATTTTGTCAGCTGCCCAGATATGATAAGTGCATTCTAAATGAGTAATTAAATAAACAGAGCTTTGTAGGGGCAGGCTGGAGATGAGAGAGCATCACCTTACAAAATGTAAGGTTCTAGATCCAAATAACCCTGCAAGTTCCAAAATCATTGCTTGGAGGAAGCCGATGGACGTGAATACATCATGTAAAAGTTTTGAATCATCCCCTGAAAGTAAAATCCTTCAGGCTAGATTTGATATTTATGTTTATTTTACTTTCCTCATGTTATTGTGCTGCCTTTGGTCTGGGAAGTGTGTGTGATTGTATGATAATAGGTTTTGCTAATGTGAGTTAGGGAATGCTGCATTACTCCAGACTGGTAGATAAAAAGTTTTATACCGTCTCATGTTTTAGCTTTTTTAATCTGTGCCAGGTGCTAGAGGAAAAGTGAATTTTCAAATATTTTAAGTAGTATTTCTCTTTCTGAAAACTTCACTTGACTTTTAAAAGTGCACAGCTGCGGGAACCTTGTAAAAATTCATCTTATGACCCCAGAATCACAGCTTTAAATTCTGTTGTCTCTTAGATCCAATTCTCCCCTCCCATTTTCCCACCCTAAATCACCACAACTTGGTGTCTTTATAGCTAGAGAAGCTGTTGTTGGTGTACAAAAGAATTACAAGTCCACTTTTTCTTTTTTTTTTTTTTTTTAAGGCATATCTTTGGGGAAAACTTCTACTTTTTGAGGTGACCAAAGAGGAAGTTATGAGATAGGATAACTTTTGTGTTCAGGGAGAAGCTGAGCAAGATGGAATATTTTGTTGGGCTGTCAAAAAAGTCTTGTGAGCAGCAGTGGCATGTGAATTGGCCAAAAGTGAATGAACAATGGAGCTTTTACTACCTTACAGAAACCCTAAGGGAGTTTGTATTTCTGTAGTTGCCTTTGGATGTGATATTACGCTCACTAAAGAAAAGGTCCTGTTGCCTCAGACCCATACATGGATTGCTCTGTCTCCCATTCTGCTAGCCTTCTTGTTTACCATCTGAAATTCAGGCCTGTTTTTTCATTCATTTTAATGTGTTGTTAGGGATGAACCTTCATGAGGAGGATCAAACTCCTCCTTTAATCTGCAGTCCATAAGGAGTAAGAATACTAAATTTCAGTGTTCTGGTTCAAAAGGGCAGTTGGCTAACAAAAGCCCATAATGAGGATCTTCTGGTGACCCTCAGCTGGAGGATCAAATTTGGGGTTTCCCTTGTGTGCACAGCTCGAGGAATCACAGTGGATGACTGTTACACACATCAGATTCTGGCTCTTGTCAAATGACTGAAATTAATCACTGCTGTGTTAAACGTCAGTGCTTTGTTTCAGAAGTAGAGAGTTTAAAAACTCAGCAAGAGCATTTTCAGTACACCATGCGTACAGATTTTGAATATGAACTTTCTGAAAGCTGTGGGTGTGTTGGGAAGTTTCTGCCCCTGGCTGAACTGCACAGCCTCTTCCAGGAAAAGGTGCTGCCTTGCTTACCCTCTCAGTCCCCAGAGAGTAACTTTAGATGTGACGGTGAGGATACCAGCTCCGTTTTTTATAGAGCCAGTAGGGTGATGCATTGGCAAGCACCCTGCAGCTTCCCTTTTTATTACATTGCTAGCAGCCATTCCTGGCTGTTGTCAAGTACTGAACCAAAATGGAATTTTGGTCTGGCTGATTTATGGCTGGTTTTGTATTCCCGGGCTCTGCTACTCTGACTCACAGATGGAGTCTCATTTGCCCCAAAACCTCCATTCCCATTCTCTTCACCCAGCAAGCGGTTAAATTTGTGATGAGACACCTGCGTTGGAGGATTAATGCTGTCATTGCAGGAAGAATTGTGGGTTTTGTGTCGGTCCAGCTTAGCTCACATTCCTTTATAGACACACTACCTACCCATATAGCAGATCCTGTTCTTTTTGTGGGTGGTAGTGCCCAAACTGTTGAGATGTGGGCCTGGTATTTCATAAAATTTAAGTGAATGTTGTCCTATCCCTACAGAAGAACGGGTCGTTCCCATTGAAGTCTGCCGTTCCAAACTGTCAAAGTATTTGCAGGGAGTTGTTTTCCGCTGTGATAAATGTACCTTTACCTGCTCCAGTGATGAGAGCTTGCAGCAGCACATAGAGAAGCACAATGAACTGAAACCTTACAAATGCCAACTCTGCTACTATGAGACCAAACATACAGAGGAGCTGGACGCTCACCTTCGAGATGAGCACAAGGTAACATCCAAATAGTTTTAATTTTGTAGTAGTCTACTCTTAGTAAATGTTGTATTAGTTTAGTTGTATGTCAACTGTGAGTAGCCAACTTGCCACTGGCTATTTTTTCTTTCTCTCACCAAATCTGGAAACTAATCACATGTTGGGCTTTACTTCCTCTGTTTTCTGTTATTTCTTTTTTTCTTTAGAAACTCAAAATTGAGGGTTTTTAAAGCTGTCCATATTGATCAGAATTGGCAGACTGGTGTAGGCAGAGTATGATTATCTGGAAAAGGCACTTGTGTATAGTTGATTTATTTAAAGAGGGGGAAAAAAGAAGGGTTGTGAAACAATATTAAGGCTGTGTGATTCAGCCTCTCTAAAAAGCAGGAGATTCCAAACAAGATTGCTCTGGCAAGTTGGCAGTGTGACATGCCATGCATATTTCAATAACAAAGAGGGCAATACATCTCCATTTACATTTAACAAGGGAAAGATAAACAGCAAGTGTAACCAGGTCCTAAGTTAAGACTGCTTTGGGGTTTTTGTGGAGTGCCTGAGCACAGACCTGATCCAGTCTTTGAGAAGTCATTAGATAGAGGCTTTCCACAGACTACTAGCTTTGAATTTCTGTAACTATGAGCAGTGTGGCTGAGAGACTCTTAAATTCTAGAACTAAGACGTGTTTTGGAGTATTTGTTAGAGTGCTTCCTTGTTGCAGGAGGCAGCTATATACCTCCATCTGTTGGAGTTGAGCTGCCCAGGTCATCACTAAACTCCTACTTCATTGACTGAATGACACATTCCTTACAGCCAAATACATTTATGTTGACAGTATTAGCAGCAGAAGTCCCAGCAAAACTTTTCATGCTTAAAAAATATTTGTCCTGCTATGCTTCTCTGCCCTCTTCTTTATTACTTCTGGAGAGTCTTCTGCAATTCACACGGTATGTGAAATGCTCCACACCTCCTAGTCACCACAGCAAGGCACTTGGCCTATGCAGGAGGCACTGTTCCTTTTTCTTTTGACACAGTGCATCAGGCTGGGAAGTTTATTGCCTTACTTAGCTCTCCCATCCAATCTGGACCTGCAGTGATGGTGCCAGTAGTTTAGGGTATCTTTTCCCCATTTCTCTTCGGTAATTTATATCTCACTAATTTGTATCCATGTTCTGCGCTTGGATACCCAGGTGATATATTTGCACCTTAAAGAGTTCCTGTGCATGAGCATGTTGAACTAAGTGCCTTGCATGTGGTCTTCTTTGTTTAACTCTCAGTGAGTAACATGTCATGTCAGAGAACCTCATCACAGCTGCTGTCTGTATGGAGTAGTGCTAGGAATCTGCACACCACCGCATTTAGGATAGTTTGGTATTTGGAGATCTACTACAGTCTTAACTCACATGCTCCTTAGGTTTATTCACATTCCCTTTCCCACAGAGGGATAAAAAGTAGTCAGTGGGTGTTGATACTTCATTGAGCATCTTGCAGGAGGTGTTGTACTGCGCTTATTCCTCTGTCTCCATCCTCTCTGCCTCTGTGGCTCAGTGCCTGTGCTGCTGAAGGGCTATCTCTTTGCATGAAAAATGAATCCAAAATCCTTCCCAGCAGTAATCAATGAGCTCAGAGGGCACTTGTCATCAAACAAGTATTAGCCCTAGTTCATGCTCCGCACTCTCCACCTCTACTGTAAATCTGGACTGCTCTACTGTTTCTGTTGGATGTGGTGGAGTTCCTGACTTCTGTGCCCTAAACTGCTCCTTTCATACTGGTGAGCTGTTAAGTAGCTGGTGCATTTCACCCTAGGGTTAGCTGAATTTGACTGCTGTGTGAAATGTTCCCATTATAGTCTGTGTATCAGTTTGCAAAGCACTTTGCAGCCCTTCGTAATGAAAATTAATCCGTTATTAATGAGTGAAAGTATATGTGACACACAGCAGCCACGTGCTTAATAAAAGACCCATCCTTTCATGAATGAAGCTGAATGAACCAGTCACAAAGAATTTCCTTCAGTGTGGATATGCAGTAGCAGTGTTTGATCACAGTGGTTGAATGGTCCCATAAAAAGATGCTAGAACTTAAAGTGTTTAGCATTTCTTGGATTTTTTTTTCTGTTTTAATACATCGAAACGAGGAAGAAATGAGGGGGGTTTACTGAATGTCATTAATTTTTGAAAACCAAAAATGAGAAATGCAGAATAAACAGCAAAAGAAGAATCACTGTCGTTGAAAAGAATTGAGTGATAATTTGGTTAGGTGACTGCATGTCACCTCTAGCTGAGCAGGCTTTGGGGTGTACTCGATTTTGTTTTGCATATATGATGATTTTTCTGATTAGCTGATGATTGTGCTGATTGCTGACAAAAGTGTTTCTTTCAAAGGTGAGTCGTAATTTTGAGCTGGTGGGACGGGTTAACTTGGACCAGTTGGAACAAATGAAGGGGAAAACAGAGAGCTCCAGCAGTGATGAAGAAGAAAAAGAAGAAGAGTTAAGCCACAAGACTGAAGAGAGAGGTCAGTGCAGTTTTTTTTTTTTGGCACTGCAACATGCCAAGCAGGGTCAGCTGTTGACTTTACAGAACATTCCTGTAGAGCCATGCAGGCATGCCAGCAGGAGCAGAATGAGGGTTTTGTGAAGACAAGGCTCCTGGGGGAATCTTGTATTTCTAATCCTTATTAGAAGTTTTCTGTCTGTTAAGAAAATACGCACTATGAGAAAACACAGATAGCATCTGTGACTTACCTGCCCATAGATAACATCTATAAGGGCTTGGAAAACGATGTAAGTGGAGTATTTTAGTCGTCTGTCAGATTTTCTGTTTTGGTAACCAATTTTCAGCTTTTCACTTGGCATTGTTCAATCAAGAGATGAAGGGGTTGTGGCCAGACCTTTTTACGGGCTGCTCTTAAGTCTGTGCCCAGCATTCCTTGTCAAACAGTCAGTCCTGTTGCAGTGCTGCACTTGGCAGCTCTGGAGCCTGGGTAGGTCCACGCCCCACCTGCTACCATTGTATATTTAAACATGTGCCTAAGTTTGTATCTCAGACTAATTCCACTGACTTCAGCAAGGCTAGGCCGTGTGCTTGCTAATGCTTTTGGTTTGGTTGAAGTTAGATCAGCGTGGAAAAAGTTAAGTTCTCTGTAAATTGAACTAAGGGTTTCTTGTCCTTCCCTTCCAACAGCCTTCCCCCATGAAAACCAGATTATTGCATTACCTTGTATAAACTGTGTGTTGTCTAGTCTGCTCTGGTGCACAATTCATCAGACAAGTGCAGTAAGTTCACAACTCTAACATCTTTAGACCTGTAATGTCTGAGTGTCAGATTCCTGGGGCCACCTGCCCTCTTGATGCTGATGACCGAAGTTATCTAAGTACTGTGTACTTTAACTAAAGGTACGCCACCATGTTTACGTTTTTTTCTCCCGAATTTTCAGCTTTCAAACTCACTCAGGAGTTGCTCACAAAAGAAAATGTGTCCCCCTACATTTTTCAGACATTGAAAAATTCCTATTTCTGGATTCACAGGTTGTTTACAGAACAGGAGGGGCTCAGATCATGCTTCTTACATTTTAATAGCAAGGCCCCAGCATCTAGACTTCTGTTTAGTGTCCCTGCACTGTGAATTCAGTCTGCACTTATCACCAGAACTTCAAGCATGATTAGTGATAACTTTTATTTAAATGAGAAAAGAAGCATGTTGGATAGGAAACCATTTAAGTTTTGATGAAAAATAACCTTCACAAGATCTTAGGTCGAGCAGTAGAAAAATCAGAGGAGGACCGAAAGGGATGTTTGTTCTATACGCATTTTGAAGTTCAACGTTAGTAACTCGTGTGGAAAGATGCTTGTGTGTCTGTTTGGGGACAGCTTTGACCCTCAGAGCTTCATGCCTGGAACAGTGTGTAATGATTTGTCTAAAGCGCAAGCTCACCTTAGCTGCAGATCTAGCAGGCTGATTAATGTTTTGTATAGACCCGCAAATAGCAGGGGATGAAGAGTCATGCTGTCCTTGTGAGGATTACCTTAGCATTACATACAAGCACAGGTGCTGAAGTAACCCTGGAAGTCATGGTATCGAGACCAAGGAGAAGAAGGTGCTATCTGCCAAGCCTTACAAATCCCTGTAAATGCACCATGAGGATGGGGACAGCACAAGGTGAAGTTCATTGTTTAAATTGGCTTTAGGTTACACTGTGAAAATGTAAAACTATCACCTTCTATGCTGGAGGTTAAAATTTGCAGGGATAATAGTTAAGTGTTATCCCTGTGTTTCATGGGATCAGTAATTAAGCCAGGGATAGTGTCTTAATAATTCTGATTTTTATTTTGTACTTCTTTCACCTGTATCTCTGGTTTTTTGACTGGCTAAAATGATTTCTGCATGCTTGTTCAGATGACCAGTCTAAAAAAATCATGCATATTTCCAAGTTGTGTTTTGCAGCTATTCTTTCCAGACTTGCCAAATGTTTCACCATTGTTTATTTTTCTCCTTTTAAATCTGTTATTCATTTTTAATAATTACACTAAAATAGGTATAAGATGCAGAAAACCCTTATGCCTACTACAGCAAGGGTATTTAGAAACGATCAAGTTGTATTGTCTATATTTTTCTAGACAAGTTGTAGATTACCACTATAAGGTGCAAGATGCAAGGCACACTTTCAAAAAATGTCCCAGTGAGAGAGGAACTGAAGGCGTGGTAGGATGCTGAGTTGCACGTTGACATCTTCTTAGGGGTTTCAGAAGATAGCTCTAAGAGAAATGGTTTGCCCTGGTAGCAGAGGACTAGACCTATGGTTTTAAATACAGCCTGTCACAATGGCTAATGCTGTTACAGCTTTCAAAGCACATTAAACTGTGTAATCCTGTATGCCACTTGGGTGCTTTTGACCATTCTAGCCTTTGTGGTGTTAGCAGGAAGTGGGATTTGTTGAGAAGTGCCTCTGTGTGCACCTAGTGTCTGGGAGCAAATGCTGTCTGAACCCTCTGAAGTCAGTGACTTTGGCAGAACCAGGATTTCTTCCCATGAGTCAAACAGCTGCCTAGATTCTCCACTTTGACTTCAGACTGGTATGTGCAGTACTGAAGGTGCAAAGAAGAGCGTATTTCTTCTCCAAATGGACTGTTGGACAGTGGACCAAAAAAGGGCTATTACCCATTGAACAGGCAGAGCTGGGCAGCAGAGCTGAACTTCTGTCTTGGATGGGAAAGGGAGGGAGTTGTTGGCTGCTGGTAAAGGATAGTAGAAAATAGATTGAGCTAGGAGGAGGATGGTGAGGGGAGAAAAAGAGGGTGTGTGGCATACACGTAGAAAGAACAGCTCCCCCTGGTAGGGACTGCATCCCAGAGGGACTGTCTGTCTTTACTGATCTTTAGGTCTTGGTCTTAGCAGAGACTGGAATTGAGAGGTGTTATTCCCCAGTAGACAAAAATAAATGACCACGAGTGCTTGTACATGTGATGCAGGAAAACTGCAGAGAGGTTGGGTGTCTGTTACCTCTCTTCTGCAGGCCCCAGCGAAGAGCAGCTTCTGATACTCCTTCAGGGAAGCAGTCCAAATTCACAGCCCTAGAAGCAAAATTGATTGGGAAGTAGGGTGGACAAGATAGCGTTTCTGAAGAGGTGATGGATTTATTAGAGTAGCACTTGCTAATCTTAATGGGAGTTGCAAGTATAAATCATTGACTGGTTTGGGTTGGAAGGGATCTTTAACAATCATACAGTCCAAACCCCCTGCCATGGGCAGAGAGACATCTTTCACTAGATCAGGTTGCTTAAAGCTCCATCCAGCCTGACCTTGAACACTTCTAATGATGGGCTATCCACAGCTTCTCTGGACAACCTGTTCCAGTGTCTCAACACCCTCATCTTAAAAAACTTCTTCCTTATATCTGATCTAAACCTACCCTCTTTCAGTTTAAAACCATTGCCACTTGTCCTGTCACTACAGGCCCTGGTAAAAAGTTTCTCTCCATCTTTCTCATTAGACCTCTTTAAGAACTGAAAGGCCACGAGTTCTCCCTGGAGCCTTCTTCTCCAGGCTGAACAACCCCAGCTCCTCCCTGTTTGACCAAAACAGCTTCTGTGTTGTGTATCCCCTCTCTTCAGAGGCCCAGAATACTTCCTATTGTGTACTACACAGTAGGTATGTTCTTACATAGAGCAGCAGCATTTGCCTCTCAAACTTTTACCCTCCACAAATATTTGTCCCTGTACCATGACTAATCCG
The DNA here is from genome assembly GCF_047716275.1 of Strix uralensis. Taxonomy (NCBI): domain Eukaryota; kingdom Metazoa; phylum Chordata; class Aves; order Strigiformes; family Strigidae; genus Strix; species Strix uralensis. Next base: position 68,146,222 of record NC_134012.1, read on the forward strand.
TGTTTTGCAGTGTGTTTATAAATTTGTACCACATGTAAGGTATTAAAATCCAGATGTAAACTGAACTAATGGCATTGACTTACTTTCTGGTGTTCCTCTTGACACTGCACTTTGCTTTGTGATATTTAACAACATAATAAATCACTGACAGTAAGAAATGCAAAGTGGGTTTTTTTCTTTCAGGAGGAAGAGGCAAAAAATTATATTAAGAATCATTCCATATAGAATTTAGTAAAGGCTAACTAGTGAGAAACATGTCACAAAAATACATTTACAGGACTTACGTATGGATAATAGGGGATATGTGGGCAATTTTGAGTTCATAGGCTGATCTTGAACAGAGTAAATCTGAGAGTGAAGAAATCAAGTGAGCAGAGATCACTACCAAAATGAAGCAAAATAATTTTGGGTGATTTGGGTGGAGTCAGAAAGACATTCGGTTGATTTCTTGCTTAAGATGATCCCTGCTAAGGAATTAATGCTCTGAGCAGATGGTGCTGTCTCATTTCCAGCAAAAGAATCAAGTGAGATAGTCTGTGCAATTATTTTTAATGGCTTGTGTGGTGATGTTGTTAATTTGTGAGAAAATATTTCATCTTTTGTTAAAGCTGGCTGTGCTTATATCAAGCTTGGCTTTCAGAAATACCATTCCCTAAGCTGCCAGTGACTTCACTTGTGTTACTAGGTGCATGACACTTCTGCAAATGAGGCCCCAAGCACTTTGTGTAAAAGAATAGAATGGAATGAAACACCTGTGCAGTTCAAGATGCAGGACTTAACCCATGAGACTTTGTGATGAAAGGATATCTATTTATTACGAGGGTCAGATGTTAAATATACTAAGTCCTTGTTTCCTAAAATTTGTACTACCAGTTCAAAAATTATAGATGGGCTTTAGTGGGGTTTTTGAATTTGCTTTCAAGCTATTTCAGCTCTAAACTTCTCAGTTATGGTTTTGAATTAAAAATCCAGAGACTCTTCACTTGTTGAAATACAGGAACAGGGAGTAGTAACTCATTACCATTATTTGCAGAGATGCTTTAAGACTTAGGATGCGATTTGTCACTTGCTGTGCCACTTTGCTTTGGGAGAGTTGCATTTTCACACACACAGTTATTTGATAGGTAAGTCCTTTTGCTTCTCATGGATGAGAAGGTGCAGCAGAGGGGATCAGATCAGGATCACAGTGGTCCCTTCTTGCCCTGGCACTTCTGAATTCAAGGGTTGTACTGTCTTTTCCAGATCCCATGATGTTTTCTGACAGCAGTGCTCCAGAGAAACGGTTCCCATGCGAGTTCTGTGGCCGATCATTTACAGAAGGCTCTGAGTGGGAGCGACATGTGCTGAGACATGGCATGTGAGTTGGTTTACATTCTTTTGCCAAACAGCCAAAGGTAACAGTAGGCTCTTCATTCCCCCCCACCCCATTCCTCACCTTCCCAAAAGCCCTGTGATGAAGGCAAACACAGTTCTATCACAAGTGTGGATACAGTCATCAGATGTCTCTGCATGGGGAGTTCCTGTTCATCCTTTTTAACTCTGCTGCCCAGGGTGGCTGTAGAGTGTAGGGTTTAACTGTGATTCTAAAACTTAAGATTGTCCCAAGGTGAATACCACTTGGCCAGGATTAACTTTACCTGAGTGTACTTTTGATTTTGCCTGCCACCAGAGCAGCATAGAAATGTCAGAAAATTATACAGAATGTTCTATGAAGGAACTGGGGCTTTTTTTCTCCTTTTTTGTTTTATCTCTTTCACATGCTTGCAGCTAAACTTGCATAGCAGTGCAAAGAATTATGTGCAGAGAAATGTCAAGACCTTCAGGAAAGTAAAATCAATCTGAATGAACTCCTCCTAAAATATGCATAGTGAAGATCTTTGCCTTTCTACAGGAGTTCGCACACTGTGGGATGATGCATATCACAGATAAGATAGGCATCTCTGGAAAAATAATTTTTCTTCTAAAGATCTCATTGGTAGCAGAGATCTCTGCTGACCAGAGTTTCTTCAGAGAGTAGATGTCATTCAAGGTTGCTGACATGTGGAAGACATTTGAATACAATAGTGTAGGTTAACTGTAATAGGATGAGAAATATTACTTCTCTTACCCGTAGTCTTGTCTGCCTAAATATGAGTACTTGAAATGTTGCAACCTATAAGAAGTTTTACTGGATCATTAGCGCTTCAGGAAGAGTACTCTTTTCCTGTGCCTTTGTTTGGTGCTTGTAAGTCTTGTTTACAAAGGACTGTAGAAAGGGGAATAAACTTTTAAAAGTCAGAACTGGGGTTCTTCCCTCTCATCTCATACCTGTCCCAGTGTAGAACAAATAAAAGATTTGGTTTCAAAGCTGGAATGTCATGGGTCCCACTCGTAGCTTCATTCCACCATCTCTCTTTCAGAGCATGAGGTGGCAGTGGTGTGGCTGCTTGTATCTGCCTTTTTAGGAGTGATTTGTTTTCCTCCTCATGTGATACGCAGATTGACTTTCCTGTTCTCTATATTGACTGTAAGCGTTTCTCTTTTCTGCCACTCGGCTTTCCAGGGCACTGAACGAAAGCAAGCACAGGACCAGTGAGGACAGCCAGCCAAAGGAGGATGTAGAAGAAACTGTTAGTACATTGCCAGAAGAAAAAGAAGTCATTGAGAAAATGGTAATGGACTATTCCCACAGCAGTGATACAGCAGTTAGCGTGGTAGCTGCTGACAAACCTCTCCAAGACAACTCGGAGGCCAAAACAGAATAAGCATTTGGTGTGATTCTAATCAACGTACTTGAACAGTGATGAACGGGGTCGGGTGGGTGGGTGGGGTGGGCAGAAGGAAGAAATAAAGCTGCTTTTGGGACTGAATGATCTATTTTCAAAGCACTGGTACCTGTGTGTGTGTGTATATTAAAGTTATTTAAGTGATGGAATAAGTGGCTCCATTACATCACTGCATCTTTTCTTCTGGATCTTGACAATGGGAAGTTACATTCATCTTGGACTAATGAAGCAACTCCCCGTATTCCTACGTTACACATCGTGTTTTGCAGTGGAGACTTGGATTGTTTGTGAATGGAAGCGTCGTGAGCATGGAAGAAGTAGGGGGGACAACTTTTCAACGCACAAATTTGTGTGCGTTTTTCTAGTTTTAATACATAACGCTTTTCCAGACTGAATGCAACTGCTTTAGAAAAGAGAAAAAAAGAGGAAAAAAAAAAAAAAAAAAAGGAAAACAAAAACAAAACAGAAACTGCTTTGCTTAAAACAGTCACCTGTTTCCTAGTACCTCAGAATTAACCAAGGGAGATCTCTGCATTTGTCAGTACTACCTGTTGTTGTTGTGGTTAAATGTAGAGAGACTGCTGGGCAAGGTGGTGAATGGAGGAAGAAAAAAAGTTTTAAAGAAAGGAAAACAAATTGTGCTTAAAATCCCAGTGTGGGTTTTATTTCTTAAAATACTGTGATTTTTTTAATTATTTTAGTAAAAAAAAAAACAAAAAAAAGAGAGAGAGACTTTAATTCCTAGATAACTGTTTGTGAATTGTCATCCTTTATTCCAGGTAAGCTGTTTGTTAGTATTCAGTTATAATTTTAGGATTTGATAGATTTCATGTGACTGATTGTGCAGTTTTGTTTGCCACATGTTTATTTTCTATCAGCCTGAGGTGTTACAAATACAGCACAATTAAGTTTCTCATGTAAAATTAGTATTTCTTTTTGGGGCGGAGGGGGGACAGGGAAAGGAGACTAGATCTTGTGAATAGTACTTTTTGTTGTTGTTAATTTTAAACATAAGGAAATAACAAAGAAGTTTTAACTTTTTTTTTTTTTAAAAAAACTAAAGAACCAAACTTACGGCACAGCTATGCAGCTCACGGGCCAAACACATAGGTCCTCATAACTGTTCTGTTGCTTGTCATATTAACATCTATCAGTCTCACACCAGTAACTTTTCGTTAAGATTGGCTGCCTTTTTTAATTCTGTCTGTGGTGTGCGTGTTTTCTTTTTTGTTGTGGTGTGGTGGGAGGGAAGGGTGTCTGTTAACACATCTTTTTGCAAGCGAAGGTGAAATAGTTACATATGACATTGAGCCTGGAGAACTACTTTTACTCGATTCAAGATGGAGTTGCTAAGTTTTTCCCCTCCTCTTTAGCTTTTAGCATGAGGGGAGCAGAGTAGAATGAATAGAAACCTGCATACCTAAGTGGCTGATCCTGCACTACTTCTTGTGTAGAAAGCTTAACAAACTGAACAGGAATTTTGCCTGAGCAATGAATACAGGATCTGGTGCCCCTGGTATGTTCTGATTGTGAACAAAGAGGAGTTTCTTTCCAAAAAGTAGAAAGTACTTGACTGAAACTTAGTTTTAGAAATGCATGTGTCTTCGTTTGTTTTTTTTGTTTTGGGGGGGGATGGGGGGGGGGGGGAGGGGGGAAAATAGGAAGCTGCTGAGGAAACGGTGTACTTAGAGAGCTTCACATAAAATTGATGGCAAAATTTTGCATTTGTGGAATAAGTGCTACTTGAGAAGCATGGTGTTTTGCTTTTGGGGATTCATCAATTGTGTGTTAGGGGGATTCTTTTGATTTTTTTGTTGTGTTTGTTTTGGTTTTTGAAGTAGGGAGGGAACATCATGGAAAAACACATTGGAATGACAAGTATAAATACACATTTTGTGTCTGTATTTGTTTTTTAATTGGCCTCATTTCAAATGTATTTAAACAGTTCCATACCTGGATTGGGTGTTTTTAATGGTTACCAAAAAAAAAAAAAAAAAAAAAAAAAAATCATGATTGTGACATGCTTTTATCACTACTTTATTTTTCAAATAACATGTAAATATTGTAATCCATTGGATTTTGTTTTGCTAACCTGTTAATAAAAACTATGGGACCATTATCCTTTTAACAAGCTTAGAATGTCATATTTTTTTTCCTTTTTTTCTTTTCCCAAAAATGTATACCTGATATATTGTGGACACACATTTTAGATGCATTATTATGATTCTGTTGACTGTAATGACATAGAATTGAAAGTAACATTTTTTTCATTGTTTAATTTATACAGAGGACTTTTTCAGAGTTTGACAGAAGGAAATAATAGCAAAATGCTAACCCATTGGCTTCAGCACTCGGTATTTCCTGATTTTAAAATTACTGCTTACTGATGGGGGATAGGAAGGGGATACTGAACTGTTGCACTGACGGGTTTGTTTTTTTTAAAAAAAAAAAACAATGAAAATTAATAAAAACTTTTTAAGAGTGTGTGCTTGTGTGTGTGTAGTTTTGTATTGGCTACTCTGATGATAGGTCTGTACAAGTGACTGGTTCTGCAACTGGCAGGTCTGGGAGGGAGCAAAGCACTGTTTTCACCCTCTGCACCCTTTCCTCCCATATTTCAGAGGGAGTTTGGGAATTTTGGATTTACAGATGGCGGGGGGGGGGGGTGGGGGGGGGGGCTGACTTCATGTCACTCACACAGGTTTATAAGGTCTACCAATTCGCCAAAGAATGCCTTGAATATCCACCAGCCCAATGTCCATTAGAGGTCAAGGGCACACTGCCCAGGTCTGCTGACTCCTCCTGAGCCCAAACATAGAAATGAAGGTATTTTGAAGGCTGTCTTGAAAGATCAAAATAGAAACAGGCTGCTATTGGGATTATCAACTTGGTCTCTTCATGAGTTGGGATACTGTATGCTCCAATATCTGATGACCTACTGGATCCAGCATTGAGGCTTTTCTTAATTAGAGTTGAATATATACCCATTAAGGTGGAGCAGGAGGCATTATTTTTCCCTCTTTCTCCATTGAAAACTTAAAATGATGCTTGTGGTGTGTCTTGGAATCTTTCTTGGTTAAATACAGATTCTTACATGGACAGTCACAAGATGTCAGAGGTTTTTTTCTGGGTGTGCTTTAATCAGATCCTGTTTCCAGTTTAAGCAGCTTTTTGATTCTACTGGAACTGGTTCTCAGCTGAATGTTAAGCAGTATGAAAGTTTTGATTGCTTTAAATACTTCTACTTTTCTCCCTAGGAGTCAAAATATTTCTCTGTTAAAATACTTATTCCCTTATCCTGTCTTTACAGAGGGGAGGGAAAAAAAAGCACTTTAGGCTGTTAGATACTGCTTTTTTTCAGTGGTCTCTGGAAACATATGTTCATGACGGAGACCTACAAATAATTTGCACATTGTAAGTTCTAGCCCAGATCTAACTCATGCTTCCACCAATTAAAAAGAGAAAGGGTTGCTCAGTGATACATCACAAGAATTACATAACTGATGTAATGAAAGACCTTAGGATTATTTCTAGAGTATTACTGTTGCATTATCCCATTCACCTCAGTGGCAGGATTGAGTTTGAAACAAAGCCCTCGATCTTCCCTGTTTGAGGTTTCTGTTTGAATGTGACTGGATCACCTGCTTTGAGATTTCTGTGCTGAATTGAAATACAGCGTGGTGGGGAGAGGAAGAGGCAAAGGGTATAGTTACTAGCATGATCCTTTACTCACATTACTTCTCTGCCTTGCCAGACAATTTCCTTTCTTGTAACTGGGAGTTCTGGGCTTCACAGGGAGCATTTGTGCCATGGAACAATGGTGTTCTGCACAGACTGTATTCCCAGGCTCATTGTCTTTCCTTTTCTTAAGAAGTCTGGGTAAATGTTTGCCGTGTTATTGCTAGCTGACTGTTGGCATTTTCTTTTGGTCCAGAGATACAGTGCCCGAATGCTCTCCATGCAAAGATCTTGGCTTTGTATTCACACCAGTGCAAAGGCTTTGCAGAAGTTGCTATGGGAAGGGAGGCCACTATCTCCCTCCCTTGCAAACATGCAACCTCGCCGGAGAAGAGCTGAGCAGTTGAGGTTACCCTGTGACTCGGGGACTAACACTGAGGACTGGCAGGGTCATGTTAAGTAGGGATTATAGGTCCAGAACTGTAGGGTTTCCAGTGGAAAGTCCACTCTTTGCAAAGTGATAGGGACTATGTGAAATGTTGGCATCTGTGGCCCCATTATCTTGGAAACTGGTGCTGCACAGAAGACTCACTGTGAACTTAAACAGCAAAAGTCAGTCTCCAGGCTTCAAGAAATATCTAAATACAGTTGCAGATGTTCAGTACATTTAAATGAAAATTGCCCCAAGTTTTTCCACTCTTTCTTGCCCTGAAGTCTTTCTTCAATATTTTTCTGATAACACAGGACTTTTCCACCGTGAAAACCTGTCTTGCTGGAGCTGTCTGGCTCCAAAGCAGCAAGATTGCTGAGTAGAAAATGATTCTGGGTAAGAAGATTTTGGAAAAGTAAATGTTTTAGGCCAAGATAGGCTTAAGATGTTAGAGAAACCTTTCTTTGTTTGCAGCATGGATAATGCCATGCCCCCGCCCACCAACTACTGCTTGAAACGGGGATTTCAGTTTTAGCAGTCTGGAGCACAAAATTTAGCCTTGAAGGCTACAGTCCTTCCAGGATGCAGTTTGTAAACCTTTTATTGTCTTCTCATCTGTCACGTACCAAACCGTCTTCAGATAAACAGATGAGTGCAAACATCCTGTGGACCAAAGGTGGGGCTGGGTGACATAAGTCAAAGATCATGCATCCTGGCCAAAATCTTGGTAAAGAAGGCTGATACCTATTTGGATCAACAGATGTTTGGAGAGCCTAGCTGAAGGCATTGTCTTTCCTGCTGCATTTGCAGTTACTTACCTGTGTGTGGAAACACAGTGCATATTTTGCAAGGGTAGGGGCAGAAAAGGAAGCCTGATTCATCAGACAGGCAGGACCTATGCATATGTGTCTATAAAGGGAGAAGACATTCAGGTAGGACAACAGGGCAGCTTTCCTATTGGGAGCTGGGACAGGTCAACCCTTGAGCATGTGGTATCTTTACTGTTGGTGGTTTTTTGGACTCATACAGACAAAGCCATGACTGACCTGGTCTAGTGTCAACAATAATCCTGCTTTTGGGAAGAAGTTGGACTAGAGACCTCTAGAACTCCCTCCCAGGCCCATTTCCTATTTCAATTTCCTATTTCAGTTTCCTATTGTCCTGGTTTAACCAGGATAGGGTTAAGTTTCCCCAGCAGTGGGGGGGAGCTCTAGCCGGGTTATTCAGATACCATGCGGACGTCACATCCTGGCAGGTCACATTTTTCCTGGCGCGGAGCGCGGTGCACTCGTGGTTTTGTACATCGTGCTTCAAACTGCTGTATTTGGTAGCTATTTTGCTCTGTTCACTGCTATCACTATTACTGTTATTGTTGTTGTTGGTTGTGTTGCTATTGCACTGTTGTATTAAACCTTTCCTTATTTCAGTCTTGGGGCTTTGTATTTCACTCCCTTTGTGGGGGAGGGGCAGCGGCCGCGTGGTCTCAGACCCCGGCAGGGGCTAAACCACCACACCTATTTTCCTATTTCTTCAGTGTCCTCCTAACTTTCAATTTCTCCAGCTTGCCTCCGAGATTTTGCAAGCCCACGTTTTTGGTGAAGTGTGACCTACTTTAAGGATGTGCTCACTGACTCATAGACTCTTCTCTGACCAGCATTTCTGTCTGTTCTATGTCCAATTATTTTTGACCAAAAGGCATGCCTTCCATCTAAATGTACGCTCAGTGACTTATAATGTACCTAAGTCAATGATCCCTTAGCAGGATCCAAGCAAATTTTATCAGATTTTCTGTATCAGTTTATATGCATCATTAGCAAGAGACAGCACCGAACAACTCGTAGATGTAGAAAATGGCTATCATGTAGGAGAAGATACCAATCTGTATTTCTGTGTTTCATCTTGGCCCAAACTATTTAATTAGTTCTGACTTGAATCCTACAATTTCTTTTCTCCAGCACTCCTACAATATGCTACAAATCAAGTGAAATACCCAACAAAATAGTGTCAGTGTGGTTGGGGTTTTGTTTCTGCTTTGCTGTTGTGATTGAGGCAGTATTCTCACTTGTTACAACTGAAGGAATGCAATCCAAAGTTCTGTCATCTTGGGAAAAAATGAGGAAAACAGCACAAAAATTAAGCAAAATAAAATAACTTCTCATCTAATGCACTCCATTGCATAGCAACAGATGGAATGTGCAGTTAAGTGTCAGTTAGCACTACTGGCTTTTCTTTTATTACATTTGAGATCTATTTTGTTCTAGCAGAATGTGGGAATTGATCAGATCAGATCTGTTCCCTTTCTAGTCCAGTGTCTTGACTCCTGAAGGAAAAAGCAGAAAGTCCTGTGGAGAGCAGGAAGAGAATAATCTGTCCCTAATGAACATCTTATTGTACTCCATTTTAATGATGTCTTTATGCACAGAAGCAGAAGGAGTCCCACCTCTTTCACATTCATTTTATGTACAGTAGTATAAGTTACAGTACTTTTGCTACCAATTCCATTTTAAATTTTACTGAACTCTTGGTGTCTCTGATGACAACTGACAAGTAAAATATTTTTGTGTTAAAAAAAATGATTGCTATTTTATTATCCTAAAAAAAATGCTTCCTGAGAGTTAGTTGTGTGATCTCTGTTATTCTTCTGTTCACAAAATGCATTTTTCGTATATATAAAATAATCTGTCAAGAATTCCAGTTGATTCATTTCAGCTAGGATGCTTAGGAAAAAATTAAGTCAGCTGCTGGAATGAGAAGAGACATGCTTCTCTTCTTCTCAAATAATTTGACTCTTTGAATAGTTGTGTAAATGCGAATATGCCTCAGCTTGATTCTTGAGTTCTCTGTTGAGTTTATGCTTCTATTAATGAAGAGCTTAGCTCAGTCTAGCCAACTGTACATGCATGATTTCCAAATCTAAGTGAAATGTGTCTCTTTGCAGCTGTTCTGTTATGCTCTTAGTAGTGTATAAAGAGAGAAATATATTTATCAGCTATGCCTCAAATTAATTTAGCTTGTGTTGAAAATGTTGGCCTGAAATTTTAACTTTTCTCTGCAACTGAAGGAAATCATATTAAGCTACTGGGCCAAATGATGCTTCAAGTCTTTGTGGAATAATTTAGACTGAAGTCACCAAAGACTTCTAGCAGAGATGATGCAGTAAAAGGAGTGGTAGTTTTGCTCCATATGAACCAGTAGATAATTAGAAGGCAAGCTCCGTAAAGCAATGACTCTTTGATGTGTTATTTCCAGAGAAAATGTTTTCCTCTGCTTAGACTCTTCAGGACCTCAGGTATATGATTGTTAAAACCACATGATTTAAGTAAAAATAGTCATTCAGAAGTAGAAAGGATTTGGTTTCTCATAGGTAAATAAACATACAGCACTAAAAGCATGTTCCCTGCAGAAAGAAGCTCTTTGAGCCATCTTACATACACACTGCAGGGTATTTCTTGCTATTATTACGGGAGTCTCCCCCTGGAAAACAGGATAGAGAATGAGGTTTGCTTCCCCTGTTCCTCAGCTGCTCCCGTAATCACGACTTTCATCTTCCTTTGCAAAATTGCTCCTAGTAACCAGACAACAAACTCTGGCCATGCTGGAGATGATAGGAGCTGGGCTATTGTATTTAGGAGACTGAGAACATCATTGTGGTGGTTGGTGCTAGAGGAAGCCTAGGCTTACATACATGCAAACTGAGACTATACGGACACCGACCCTACCTATAAGGGAGGAGCATACAGCAAGGTAAGAGAGCACAGTTGTCTGCTAGGCTTAAATCATCTGGAGATCAAAAGAGTATTTTTATGCTTGTCTTCATCAGTCCTTATGATCTGTTCTGGAGGGGAGGTGCAAACAGGACTTGTGCTTTTTTGGCCCATTGGCAGAAAAAAGTTTTTTTGGAGTTGAACGAATTTAAATGTGCCTGATCCTTCTCTGAGGAACTGGTTGGTCTTCTGTTCTATTCACCAAAAGCAGGAAGGACAGGCAATCAGATGTAGATATCATATCCCATGTAATTAACTCAACTAACAGCAACAACAAAAGTATAATTATATTCTTATAATCAGATTAAATGTATGTTGTTATTTAATCCATTTAATGTACATATTTAGTAATTAGGACCTCATTCTGCAGGGATTCATGCTGTAACTTAGATTTCTTTCAATTTAATTGGAAAGCTGACAAGGAGGTGCTCTTTTCCCATTAATTTATATCAAATGGCTGTTGTTCCTGAGTCAGTGGGCTTTTCCTAGGGACACTGTGCAGTCTTGGAGAGCCTTAGAGTGAGATGGAAAAAAGGAATAAGGGATAAGGCTCTCCAAACCAATAAGCTGATTACACACATGGTGGCAAAAGTAACCAAATGCATTACTTCTTTGGCAGCTTCCTTGCCTTTCAACATTGATAATGGCAACGTGGGATTTTTAGAAGTCTCAGGGGGCCTGTTGGCATCCTTTGACATCTGACTGGTTTTGAAACCATCTGAAAATCATGCTTTCCATTGCAGGAGGTGTGAGTTCAGGACTTAATATTGGAGTTCATTTTATAGGTGTGCTTGCGACCAACAGAATCTCCAGGCACTTCTTTCTGATTGCAGACATGGAAGAGCTGCTTTTCATGGGGAGTCTCCATACACTTGGAGAAGACAACTTCAGTCATCTGCTGCAGATCTTTTGGTCTTTGGCTGGGACAAAAAGTAGACCTCCTCCTCAGCATCATCCTTCAGAGCAAACTCTGTGATTACACACTGCATTCAAGGAGAAGCATGATCAGGTACTGCCATTAGTCAGCAATGGGAAAGTGCTGTGCTCAAAGGTGGTTAATCTGTTCAGGGAAGAGGTGATTATTTTGATTTTCGTGCAAAAGGGGAACCTTGAATAAGATGAGCCTCCAAGATTTCTCAGTTAAAATGTTCAGATTCAATTTCAGAGAGCTCCATCCTGATATGAAGACTAGCAAAGGCTGTAAATGAAATGGCAAGGGTTAATACAGATGAGCTGTTCTCCAGCACTCAGGTGAGTTTCTGCTTTAGGGGAGCTTACTGACTGATTCTGTGTTTTAGTCATACTTTCTGCAAATAGCAAGAACTCCATTTCATGTTTGGTTCTTATGCACATGTAGGTGGTTGGCCTTTTTATCAAGATAACCAAAGTATCTCAAACCTAGCCATTATGCTTATATTTTCCAGATGTCTAATGTAATCTGAAAGCTAATGATGAAAAAGAGAAAATGCAAAATCAAAGAGTCATGGTACAAACTCGCTTCCTAAATTTTTCTGTTCATGGGGTTACCTTTAACTACCATCCGTGCTGACATAGTGCTTTTTCTCACAGACCTCAAAGCGGAGGATGAAGTGAGGTACAATGGAAGTACTTCTTTTCAGTACTGAAGTGTCTGATCTCTCGGAGCTGGAGCTGGGTGCCAGCTATCCTCTCAGATCCAAATTGTGCATAAGCTTTGGAGAGGTCAGGAGCTGAATACTACCCAGGCACCATGGTAGGTCAGACTGAAAACTTACAGCATGTCTGAATCCTGATCAAAACTTAGTGGCTCAGATCCATTTCTAATCTGAACATCTAAATTGTTGGTTCTTAAATAACCTCTCTGTGCAGCTGTTTCATTGCTGGACTGCTTTGTTCTGCACAGAGTTTTCCAGATGTCTTTAGCTGTCTGTGAGCAGCAAGGAATCTTGTTTGTGTCTTCAACATCAGCACAACTTTAGTTAGATTGTGTCCAATTTCAGGCTGGGATTTCTTTCTTTTAAAGGTAGTGATAGTTCTCTTGACTAACTTTCCTGTGTAGTGAATAACGTTCACTAAATCTATAATATTTAGACTTTGAGTCCTCTCAAAGCAGGAAGAGTTGTACAAACTTGCATTCGAATTTTTTAAACCTTAATTCCTGTTTATATTCCAGTGACAGTCAAGGTCTTAAAATTATTTTTAAACGTCTCCTATCACTGTTTCAAGGTCCCCTTCATCAAGGATCCGTAGCACTAGGAAGTCTTCTGCTGTTAATGAACTATTTCAATTATTTTGGTTCTCATGTTTCTTTTCACTAATGGTAGTCATAATTTAAGCAACAGCCTGTTAGTATTTCATTTCATTTCATTTCATTTCATTTCATTTCATTTCATTTCATTTCATTTCATTTCATTTCATTTCATTTCATTTCATTTCATTAGTATCCTTTGTCACTAATGCTCTCTCAAAGAGAGTAATTTATAGTTAGAGGATGGAATAAAAAATGTAACAAGAAACTTATATTTTTATACATGACAATAGCATAAAGAAGTCATGTCACACAAGTATTTTTGTAGTGTTCACTCTAATATGAACAGAACACAAACCCTTCACCAAAAAATGTTACCATCTAAGGGACAAACAAGTCATGGCTTACTGTCAGAGCAGAAGGAGGTTTTAATATCTGAATTTGCTAGAAGGAGAACTGGTATAGGAAGTAGAGGAAATTATGTTATCTTGGGGAAGTCTATCATAACTGGAAAATAAATTCTGGTAGGTTGGGTCCTTGTCTATGGCCTTAGCCTGAAGACCTTCCCTTCTCTTTAACCAGAATGAGAATGTAAAACCAGAAGAGACTGTCTGCACCATGGAACTGGATCCTGCCAAACTACACCAACTATAAAACTGGTTCAGCCCTGAAAATGACACTGAACACCTTCTCCTGTGCATAGGACACTAAACCACCTCAGAACTAGGCAACAAATGCCAGGCCAAGAATAACACTCCCAGAACAGAGAACACAGACCTGACATGCTGTGTTGTACAGTAAAAAGATCCATTTTTCTCCAAAGACTTTCAAGACATGTTCAGATCCAGGAGTGAGGAGAAATATGTTCCTTCCACAAACTATTTGCTTCCTTTGAGCAGCTTCATATTGTTCAAACTCTTGTTAAGGACGCAAATTATTTATTTTACAGCTTAGATGATATCAGGATTGCTGGAACTCTTACTAATGGTTACTGAAAACATGAATCAGTCTCCAGGGATTAGGACTGTATTAGGTTTATGTGGCAAAGTTTTTGTATTGGGGGGGGCTAGAGGGGACACTAGCAGCTGTCTTGATGTCAGACAGAGCCAGCTCCAAGATGGACCCACTGCTGGCCAAATCTGAGACCATCAGCAGTGATGGCAGTGCCTCTGTGATAACATATTTCGGAAAGGGTAAGAAATGCTGTGCAACAGCAGCTGTGAGAGAGGAATGAGAAAATGTGAGAGAAACAACTCGGTAGACACCAAGGTCAGTGAAGAAGGATGGGAAGGAGGTGCTCCAGGCACTGGAGCAGATATTCCCCTGCAGCCCATGGGGAAGACCATGGTGATGCAGGTTGTCCCCCTGCAGCCTATGGAAAGCCCCATGCCAGAGCAAGTGGATGTGCCCTGAAGGAAGCTGCAGCCCATGGAGAGCCCACACTGGAGCAGGCTCCTGGCAGGACTTGCATCCCATGGAGTGGACATTTTCTGGCAGGACTTGTGACCCTGTGGGGGACCCATGTTGGAGAAGTTTGTTCCTGAAGAAGTTTTCACTCTGTGAAAAGGACCCATGTTGAAGTTCATGGATGACTGTCTCCTGTGGGTGGGACCCCACGCTGGAGCAGGGGAAGAGCATGAGGAGCAAGAAGCAGCAGAGACGACACGTGATGAACTGACCACAGCCTCCATTCCCTGTCCCTCTGTGCCACTCAGGAGGAGGTAGAGAACCTGGGCATGAAGCTGAGCCTGGGAAAAACAGAGGGATGGAGGAAAGGTGTTTTTAGGTTTGTTCTTGTTTCTCATTATCCTACTCTGTTTAATTGGCAGTAAGTGAAATTCATTTCTTCAAGTTGAGTCTGTTTTGCCCATGGTGGTATTTGGTAATTGATCTCACTGTCCTTATCTCAACCCACAAGTTTTTTGTCATGTTTTGTTCCCCTGCCCTGTTGAGGAGGGGGACCAATGGAGCTACTTGGTCAGCACCTGACAACCAGCCAAGGTCAACCCACCACAACGAGCTAGCTATCCATCTCTTGGTCCCACAACTGCTTGCTTCTAAATCTCTCCTCTTGGTAAGTGCACATATATAGTTATATCAAGAGGAAAAATGCTTTGTGTTAAATATTTGCTTTATGTTAAACCTTTGTGCATGAAAGGCACTCATTTTTTTATTTTTTGTATGACATATCTTTAAAGCTGGTGGGATACCATAAATTCAGATTTATTGTCAAGATGAGTAAAAATGTAATCAAATATAGTCAAAGAATTTAGGCAAACTTAGTGAATGGACACCCTTTTCTGAGGGGTAACAGATCCGCCCACCTTCTTGGGGTCTGTTAAATGATGCTTCTGTGTTAAATGATGCTTCTGAGGAAAGGGAGGCTTTTCTACCCACTCTGGTGAGAAGCAACCATACATTCGTGTGTCTGGGACCAGGAGATGGCTCTCTCTTGTTGGGCCTTCACCTTGACCAGGCACTTTCACACCTGCCCCACAGAAGGCAGAGGACTGGTTGTATGTCCTTCCTCTACCATCTCATTCTGGAAGTGGAGAAGCACAACAGCACAGGTCTCCCTCCAATAACCCGTCCAGCTTGCTGGCAGCTCTGCCTTCTCATGTGCTGACTGCTAGCAGTCCCTCCTTTTTTTCTGAAGCTGTGGTGCAAGTCCACAGCTGTTCACAAACGCACAAGAGTGATGGGCCCAGTTGGTTGCATGCAAACCCCTTCTACACCTGTACTTCTCCTGTGAGTCTGCACACAATAGCTGAGAGTCTCTGTGAAGAAACCAGTCTCTAGACTGTACTTGGCAGCCTTAAGCTATTTTGCTGAGGTGAGGATGTTATCTTGCCTGGAAAATGGAATTTATCCTTTCAAAACTCATTGTGATGGGAGGATGGTAACATTAGCTTGGGCAGCAGATGGCTTTTTCAGGAAGACGTTCTGGGAACGTGTTCAGGTTTCGCCTTTCATGTGGTATATGTGCATACTGGCAGCTGATAGACTAAACAAAGGGTAATTCGATGTTGTGGTTTTCTTCTGTCAACAGACTGTGTGATTGGATGAAGTTCCCAATGGCATATATCAGCTATTATTTTCCTTCCCTCTGGGATCCCTAGTAAGCATCCATCTTGACTGCAAATCAAATCTAAGGTGCTCTCTCCCTCTCCTTTTTCTGCTTTTTCAAACTCCTGTTGTGGTATTTAGTCACTCACTCTCCTCCTGGCGATGCTGGAAGCCTCCAGCTCTCTGGTTTCGGCTCCCCTCTTCCCTGACCTCTGCCACAAGAGTGCCTGCTGGTGTCCATTTACCACTAATCTTCTTCTCCACCTGAGATCCTCACTTCAGATTTACTCTCCTCTCTCTCCTGATGTGCTTATAGCTACCGATTAAATTCTCCACATTGTGAATTGCTATTAACATACTTTTACTGGCTAGATTTTTAAGCACAGCTTCAAGGAGTTGAGAGCTGAAGACCATGCTCAGGAGCATCTCTTCCTGCTGTCCCTTCGTTGTCTTCTGGCTTTCTCTGTATTGTAAGAAGGGTGATTCTGGAGGCAGTGAAACTGGACGATATATTGTTGTTCCTGACAGAGCATGGGACGCAGCTGATGTAAAATCGCTGAATGGTAGCAGAAAGCACCTAACTGCTAGAACGACCTGAGCACTGCATGCTGGGGGGTTGTTTCACATGGTTAATGAAGAGCTCAACAGTATTTTAGTGCTAATCTGATACTTAACTTTTGGCCTGTTACGTAAGTGATAATTAAATGTTTTATGTATTAATAAACAATAAGTGTACAAGTTACACTTTTTATGTGATTTAGAATTAATTGCAAGGTGGTGAGATTTTCTCCTTTATGTACCTATTAAACCCACATAACTGCTGATTTTACAGTTGATTGGTGTTCAGTTAACATACAGTAATTGCTCTTTCAAGTCTTTAGTAAGTGCGTATTTGAGACAATTTACAGTGTTAGCAATTTCCTGCCACTATTTCTCAGAGGTAAAGGGAAGCTAATCATGTTCAACGCTGGAATTTGCTGGGAGTCTGCCACACGTTCCCCACTGTGCACCGTGTAAGCTACATTCAGCCATTAGGGATTCCACTTTTAATGATGATAAACACACACGAAGAAACACTTGGCTATAAAACGATCCTGCTGCACAACATGTTGCAGTGAGGCAAGCAGCTGGGAGGTAGGGACACGTTAGAAAAACAAATCAGGAGGGGCATCACTCAGTGTTTTCTGGTTTATCCTGCGAAACCACAGAGAAAAGCAAGTGGCTGTCCTCTTTTCTTTTGGTATATCACACAGTGCCTCTGTGTTTGCCTCCAGTTTAAAGATATGGAAGTTGTGTAAGCCTGCATCCCTGCTTTTCCATGCAATCTTGGTGTGACCTCAGGCAAATTGTTTAGTGTCTCTGTGCCTCACTTACCCTTCTGTGGATGTAATAGTCCACCTGTCTTTACTTTGAGAGCATATTGTTCATTCCAGACTACAGGCTCCAGCACTAAAGAGATCAAATGCATATTTAAGATAGATTTAAAATCAGACAAACTGTACCACCCTCCTGCCCCATATATTTGGAAATTTTGAGGGCAGCAGAAAACTGCTGCTTCCTAAATGACTGAAGCATCAAGGTGCACAAAGTGCCTGCCATTTAATTGACACAGCCACATCCAATTTACCAGGCAAAGGGAAGGAAGAATATTGTTTGAAATCTGTATGCCAGTGAGAGAGAGCGCATGGAAAGGAAAGCAAATTTTTGTTCCACATCATTCCTTTTGCATATTGTTGTATCCTTTTGACAAGACAGTATAATAAAGCTTAACTCCCTGTTTGCTCTCCACCCTCCAATCATTGACTTAAAAGAAAACAGCAAAGCCCTGTCTTTAGCGTCAAATGAACAAAGGGCACTCTTCCAGAAAGAAGAAATGAGCTGCTTTTGAAAGAGTTGTGGAGGAAAGTGCAAAATGTTCTAACTTCTCATGAAATAAATATTGGAATGATAGTCACTTGGCTCATCCTCTAAGATGTCAGTGCAGGCTTTGCACTCCAGGTTTATATAAAATATAGGTTGGGTTAGGTAGGAAGGGCCAGAAAGCCCATATTGTAGCTAAGAAAAGACAGAGATGCAATAACATGAAAGATTTTCATGTTCAATACACTACAGAAATAGTAACTAATTAATATTTCTACTACAAGATGCTATATTTCATCCTATCTTACTGATGAAGCTTGGCCAAAACTTTCCAGACACCCTGGAGAATATTGAGACATTGATTTTAACAAGACTTAGGAAACTCAATCCCTTAGGCAGCACTGTGTATTTCAGCAGAGCCTCGGGGCTATGCTGCTTCAGCTTGAACGAAGCTGTAGAAAGTCACTCAGCACAAAGCAGCAGGGAAAGTGCTTTCTCCTACAGAGTGCTGAAGACTTAACGAAGCAGCACGGGCTGAGATCAGCCAAGAACCTGTTTGACAAAGTTCAGGGCTTGATCCGAAGTTTTTGGAAAGCCAGGATGCACTCAGACCAAGCATGAGGTGCTTGCTGCCTCCACAAAAACAGGGAGATCCTTGGTACACCTCGGATTTCCCCATTCTATCTCTTTCTTTTCATTTTTCTTTTCTTTTGTTTAAACTGTTCAGCATGGAAAAAATTCTTTGTTTACAGTGTTTAGGCTCCTGTTATTCTTGTTGACACCTAATAGAAGCTTTTAGAAATGTTTGGAAAAGCTAATTTAAAAGACATTCTGGCAGGCTAGGGAGTTGTGTAATTCCTTGTATTATCATGGTAGATTTACCATTTCTGGAGGAATCTCTTCATTTAACACATTTTAGAGAGTTTGGGACGGACTCTACCAGTTTTCTTCCCCTTCCAGAAACAGTTACTGGTGAAATGGAGCTTTTAATACTTTCTCCACAAAGTGATAATACTAAAAAATTCCTTGTAAATTCGTGCTAGTTCTTGCACCCACAGGAAAATGCATATAAAAATAATAATTTATCTGGATGTGCGTAATGTCAAACCATAAAGTTGCCCTCAGCAGCTACCATGGTTCTGGCACTTCTGCATTGTCTCAGTTACTTACGTGTGTCCCAGTTATTTTCCTCCTTTAGTGCGGTTACATATTTCCCACTGACGATGATATATTGAGACTTGCCACATGCAACTGAAAGAGAGAAAATAGTCTTAAGGTCAGGCTTGGGAGTAAGATTGAGATGAACTGTGTTCAGTCTCCTACACCACACCATGATTCATGTTTAAGTCAGTGGGGACAGTGCTATCCTACCTAGCAGGAATATGGTGAAAAGGTTCAAGGCAGGCAAAGGGTGTCTCTTGAAAAGCAGATCATCAAATGATCTGATGATCAGGCCCAGTCATCATGGGTTTATGAAAGGCAGGTCCTGCTTGACAAACCTGATCTCCTTCTACGACAGGGCGACCTGCTTATTGGATGAGGGAAAGGCTGTGGATGTTGTCTACCTTGACGTTAGTAAGGCCTTTGAACTGCTGCTCGAGGGTTGGATGGGCACATGCTTTGCTGGGTAAAAAACTGGCTGGATGGCCGGGCCCAAAGAGTTGTGGTGAACCGAGTTAAATCCAGTTGGCGGCCGGTCACAAGTGGTGTGCCCCAGTGCTACAGGCTTGGGGAGGAGTGGCTGGAGAGCTGACAGTCAGAGAGGGACCTGGGGGTGTTGATTGACAGCTGGCTGAACATGAGCCAGCAGTGTGCCCAGGTGGCCAAGAAGGCCAATGGCATCCTGGCTTGTATCAGAAATTGCGTGGCCAGCAGGGACAGGGAAGGGATCTTGCCCCTGTACTCAGCACTGGTGAGGCTGCACCTCGATTCCTGGGTTCAGTTTTGGGCCCCTCACTGCAAAAAGGACATTGAATGACTTGAGCGTGTCCAGAGAAGGGCAACGAAGCTGGTGCAGGGTCTGGAGCAACTGGGGTTGTCTAGTCTGGAGAAGAGGAGGCTGAGGGGAGACCTCATCGCCCTCTACAGCTACCTGAAAGGAGGTTGCAGGGAGGTGAGGATGAGTCTCTTTAACCAAGTAACAAGCGCTAGAACAAGAGGTAACGGCCTCAAGTTGCTCCAGGGAAGGTTTAGACTAGATATTAGGAAGCCTTTCTTTACAGAATGGGTTGTTAGGCATTTATGGGCTGCCCAGGGCAGTGGTGGAGTCCCCATCCCTGGAGGTGTTTAAGAGTCGGGTCAACTTAGCGCTGAGGGATCTGGTGTAGTTGGGAACTGACAATGTTAGGTTAATGGTTGGACTAGGTGATCTTCAAGGTCTTTTCCAACCTAGACAATTCTGTGATTCTGTGAAATGTTTTTTGTAAGGCTGATTCAAGACTTGAACTGGTATTTTAAGTGGTTCTTTGCTTACTTCTCACTACCTACCCTTTGATACAACAGTGAATGTGGAATGATGTGTGAAAGAGCAAAAAACAACAAAATATGTGCTCAAAGCAACTCACTTTTATGAAGTCTGGAAGTATCTGATATTCTGGTGTTTTTGCAAAATTTACAATTTAAGCTTGTTTTAGGAGTAGAGTTTTTCACTGGAGTTATAGTTAAATATAACCATTTATCCTGGTTGCTTTTAGTGCTTCTAAAATTGTTTCTTGCAAGTAATTAGCATTACCTAAAAGCTCTTATGGTGGTGAAAGTGATCATGTTAATTTGGCAGAGAGCACCGATGTAAACATTTATAACAATGTTCATTGCCCTTTGCAAGAAATAGAAGATTTTGCATGAAGGGTGTGATGAAACGACTTGCTCTGGAAAACCTTTAGGTTTCTATCTCCATCTGAACTACGATTCAGTGTTGATGTGGCAGTGTAATTTGCCCTAAGCACTGTTTCCAAAGCAGAGATGGTTGGAAACTTTCCAAAGGCAAGGTTTTCTGCTGGGAGGTGCTGATTCAATGAATGCAAGACCTGCCATGCAAGAGCATTGCTCTGGCTGGAATCTCCTTGTGAATCAAAACAATTTGTTTGTCCTGGAAAGGATGGCCTTTGATTAGAGACAACACACTGCTAAAAGTTCAATTTGAAATTGAAGATTTTAATTTTGATTGAAATACAGTTTCCTTTCTCCTCTTTGGGAGGGACCCCACCCCCTTTTCCCTGGCTCCATCTGTTTGTCAGTGCATGTGAGTAGCCAAAGCTCTGTCTCAAGGTGGTGGAGGATTAAGAGCGGTCCCAAGGATTCACTCTGTGGATGTGTGGCACATCACCCCTGCTTGCACACCAGCCACGTGGGCTGGCAGGGTCCTTGGCTGGCGAGTGCCAGCTGCTCAGACCTGCCGCAGAGCTGGCACTGCTCTTTCTCTGGGATTTGGCAGCTGCTCTCAGCTTGGCTGGGGACTCCAGTTTCTCCTTCCCACTGCCTGCCGTGGGCACAGCACCAGAGGCCTCTGATCCCCTCCATGGGGAGCACTGGAGAGGGGCACCCCAGGCTGGCAGGGTCTGATCATGTTTTGCCTTGTGCCTGTGATAAGCATGACCCAAAAGTCTGTGTCTCGTCTCACTGAAGCCCCCCCCTGCAGGTGCTGCAGCCTGAAAAATGAAGCATCCCTGCCAGGGGAGCAGGCAGTCTAATTTAAGCAGGTCTTCTCACAGTCCCTGCTTGGTGGCAATACTCTCGCCTATCCCTGACCAAACAGCCCTCTTTGGTTTTGTGCATTCCTGTTTCACCAAGTCCCACAAATCTGCCTGTCTCAACACAGGGGACACTTGATACCTTTAACAACTGGAGACTTAATTAAAGTGAAACAGATACTCTGCAGTAGGAATCCATGTTCTCCAATTTCTATTAAAGGTAGTGCAGAGGGTGGGGGTGTCTAATGGGAACAGGGCAAACAGGAGGGATTAAAGCTGTGTTATCTCATCCCTTCAGACCTGGAGAGGAGGAGTAAGGATAAGAGGGCTTTAGAGGTTGATGGCATCTCAGCCACAGCAGCAGAGGAGGCAGGGAGTCAGTGCCTTTATACTGACAACTTCTCTGAAGCTTGGTAAAGTGGCAGCCAACTGAGATGACAAGCTTCTGTTACCATCTCTGGATCCAGGCTGGACACCAGAGAAAAGGATGAAGTCAAGATTACAGAAACAGCACACGCTGAGGAAAGGCAGAGCATATCAGGCAACATTTCCATGGTGTTTTTCCATGACCTCACTAGGCTCTATTTCTCACTTTCTGAAGCCCAGAAGGGATACCAGGGAGTCACACAAACAGTGGATCCTGAAGAAGTGCATGCACTTCACACGACCCTGCTGAAAAATACCAAGTCAGGGAGCTGGAGCGTACTTCAAGACATGTAAAAATCCCACAGTAGTTGTCTCCTTTCCCTATTTTTTCCTACCACCAGTTTCTGCCTGAAAACTGGTGTTTTTTCCTCTCCTTTGCCTTGCCAGAGATATAACCAAGTGCAATAAACAGAGTTTTCAACTGTCAGTGGACTTATCTTCTTCAATGTTCTTTCTTGTTACACAGAGTTCAGGAAAGGCTGAGGATCACACAATGCCCAGAACAGTAATGCTTCCTTATAACAACACATATCTTGCTCAACTGCATGTCTGTGGCCTGTTCCTCTTAGTAAAGGAGACTGCAAAAAACCCCCAAAGTTTTGTCAGCATCTCCTTCCTCTCCCACACTGGCCATCTCTGGAAGACTGAATAAATACAATAAAACCCTGAGTACTATTAAATGGGTTTTGCACGAAGAGAAAAAATAGTGCAATGGAAGGACACCTGAATGATATTTCCCAACCTATGGCAGTGACAGTGAAGATGCTGATGTCTAATGTGGGCAGCTGTGGCACTAAGTCGTTGTTCCACACCATGTTCTGTGGTGCATGAGGCATTGTCAGGACAAGTGCTACATGACAGAGATGTGGCACGTAGGTGGTGCAGGACTCAATGTTAAGAAGATGCATTGGGCAGGGAAAAATGAGAAAGGTGAGGGCCCAGCAAGTACAGGCTTAGTAGGGGTCATGAACATGGAAAGATGGGGACACCAGAGAATGGAACTAGAAGGTGGGGGAAGACCTAGTGTTTGAATAGCTGTCCATAAGCAGCCTGGATAAAGCTATTCCCACCCAGTGACAGATAAAAAGTTTAAAAAGAAAGACTTTACTAGCTTCACACATGCACACACAGTATCTTGCAGTGTCTCTGCAAAAGAAATTTCCTGATGAACTGGAATGTGTGACTAAAGCATTTGTGAGGTTCCACCAACACATCAGCTCTTCCACTGGCATAAATCAGCACCTCTCCATTGAGTCTGATGGATTTTCTTCCCTTTTCACCCCCCAAGAATCTGGCCAGAGGCACACACTACCCTTTGCTGTCCTTTTGGATACGCAGGGGTACAGATTTGTATGGTCAGGTACTTTGAAATTTTGTCCTTTGGTTCCAGTGACAAAATGAGTCAGCCCTGAGTTTTTTCAGCAATTCGGAAGGTGCTCAGGTGTCACTCTATAAATAGCTAGCTAGATCTAGTGTTTTAATGTTTCTAATGGTGATTGCACTGAAGTGAATTGTGGCTCATAAATCTGTGAAAGTCTGTGAGTTATTGCTCTGAGTATCTGGAATGCAAAAAACTGAGCATCTTTCAGGAACTCACTTAATTTCAAAAGCATAGAGTACTGCTGGAGTTTCTGATAAGCTAAGGGCCCTCATGTAATAGTGCTGAGCATCTGTGTGTGAAGTGGAATGAGTAGTATGGACTCAACTGTGTCTGAGTGTTGCCTTCTGAGGTTGAGTGCTACTTGACACGAAGGATTCAACGCATGGTAGGACAATGGTAGCACTTGCATTGTGTTCTGCTTCTAGCTGGTGTGAAAACAAGAAATGCATACTTCTTGACAAAGAGATGTCCCTGACCAAGTCTCAGCCTTGTCCTGTTGAAGTACGGCTCTGTTCTCAGAAGTGCCTGGAGAAACGCGCTGTGAGTTGTGTGCTCAGTTTGCTGGTGACCTCCCCATCCACCATGCCCCAACGTGCTATGAGATGCCCCTTATTTCTCACCTGCCAGGCTGGTGTGCTCTACCTCAAGTGCTGAGACCATGTGGGATGTGTTCATCCTTCTTTGTAAGCAACAGAAGTGAAGGGTCTGAGAGGAAAACTGCTTTCTGTTCCTCTCACATTAATCTTTACAGGGTGGCGACAGGAGCTCAGGAAACAATTTACTGATGATCCACAGTCACAGATGAAACCCATATCCTGCTGTTTCAGGGATGTCATCTCCATGGTGCCTAGGGAAGAAAAAAGCTATGAAGTACTTCTAGAATTACTTGGGTCACCAAAGTAGCTGTATATACATAGAGGATCCCTGCTCCGCAGCAGCTGCCTGACAGATGGAGAATAAACGTAACCATTAGAACTGATGAAATAATAACAACAACAATAATAATAATAATAATACTAACAACAACAACAATAATAATATTGGGGGTGGGGGAAAACCATTCATAAGTATTCTTGATTTGGGATTCTCACCAGACTTGCATATTGAGGCCATTTTCTGACTTTGCCTGTTCAGTCTGCATAACACCTCAAAAATCAGCCTTTTCTACCCAGTCATACAAATAAAACTCTTTTATGACAGTTACTACTAAAACATTCCTCTGACCTTAACAAACACTACTTTGCATTTGCCATTTCTGTCCAGACCATTGGTGCAGCGACTGTTTAGCTATTTTAACTGTCTTTGCACCTTCTCATTAGCTGCTTTTTCTCCCCAGCGTCAGACACAAGACTGCTGCTTCCCCTGGCTCTCAGGTTCTGCTGAACATCTCATTCAGCCCACACTCTGCTTGGGAGGCTTTTAAACAGGTACTTTGATGCCTTCTCCCATACCTTCCCGACTTGCTGCACTTCCTGCAAAGCTGCCCTCTCTTCTCCTCCAAAACCTTCCTTAAAACTTTTTTGCCACAGGTTCCTCTAAAACGCCCTTCAGAGTGCGTGGGTTTCTATTATGCTGAGATCGCTGGCTGACCTATGTTGACCAATGGACTTGTTGTTTCTGTACTCTTCCCCATCTATATGTGCCTTTCTCATGTTGAACACCTGCACTGATACTGACGTTTTCTGTAGGAGGAGCTATCTGCAACCTTGGCACAGAATCCAGGATCCAGGAACCTGAACAAGGCTCCAGATGCCAAACAATACAACACAGTACAATCGCTATAGTTTAAGGATTTTACCAACATTGTTAGGATTGTTGTCTCTGCTTTCTACAAATGAAAGCTGTGTTACAGACAGAGGGTGTGCTAAGTCCAATTTTTGTGCCTGAGGATTTTGGTTTCCGCAGTTCTAAGCCTATATCACTGTACTCTCTCACCCCTCACAACCTGGTGAAAAATGGGGCTGGGATTGGAAAGATTTAAAAAGAAAAAAAAAAGGTGTATATTTTTTTCATTTCCTTTAATTTAAATTTTGTAAAATATAACTCTGCTTTAAATATAGCTTTGATAAGCTCCTGTGGCCATCTCTGTGGTTCAAGCTGTTACATCCCAGGTCTTCATCTTGGTGGGCAGGCAGGATGCAGTGTGACCTTTGAGAATTTCACTGTCATTTTCTCAGCAAGGAAAATGTGCCTAAGATCATATTGTGTATGTACCAAAAAAAAAAGGAACACCATACCTTCCACTTCCCAGCCCCCTGAGTTTGAAACTGTTGTTCTCTGGAATGCATTGGTTTTAACCTGAATGCTATTTGATCACATCAGCTGACTGACAGCATTGTGTTAGGACGCATAGGGATGGCTCTCAGAAGATTACTAGGCAGGCTGGGAGGGTTCTCTTGGTTTGCATTTGCTGTATTAAATTACTCTTGGAAGTAAGAAAAGCCCAAGATTTGTCCAGATTTCCCAGAGGTGTTGAATGATTGCAGGTGCCTTTGGTTTATGGAATTGGGTACTTTCAGAAAAAACGGGTCAGCCTGGGGTTTCTCTGAAATAGATTTGGGCTTTTTTTGATTGAAAGGAAAAAAAATCCTTCCTTATTGAAATTAATCTGTGTGCAGGGCTTGCAATCCTGATTTTGCTACCTTTTTAACTTGATGGCTGCAGAAGTTTTTGCTTCATGTTTTAAGTTCATTAGCACAGAAAAAGCTGTTTTCCCACTGAAAGTTTTGCAGTGCTTCTGAGCTGGTTTTGTAATTCTGTAACCAGGTGAGGGAGCAAACAGCAAATTCTCCTCTTGGTAACTGTCTAGCACAGCAGTATGTGACTCCAAAGTAATTTCTCTAGAATTAAAGGGGATTTTATCTACATCAGTAGGTAAGCAGTGTGAGAATTTGGCTCTGTGTCTTACAATTGGTGATGGCAATTGAACACAATGCAGGGACTCCTGAAGTGCTGTTGAGCAACTCTTCCATTACAAAGTGTTTTTAGCACCCTTAATTGTGTTAGCTTGGGTATGACACTGATGAGGTTATTCTGATGCCAGAGTGAGGTTGGTTGGCACTGTTTTGAACATCTCTGTACCGCACCCAATTGCATGATTTGGCAAACCCAACATCTCTCACACAACTGGTTATAGTGCAATAGACCAGGTAACAACAAGAGGGATAACAGGTTAGGACCTGGTTACACAAATGAGCCTCATCTTCCCAGAGTTTAAAGTTGCAGAGCACTAGACTTTCCACCAAGACACACTGGTTCACCCCATCTGGCCATCAAAATTCAACAAGGCATCCACAGCTTGAGGTATTGAGTATTGTCTCACACGGTATTGATTGTATTGAATGAAGACCTGCATTATCCTTCTGCTATTTTGTCTGAAATCATGGATTTACGGAGTAGGAAAAAGTACAGATGATGAGTACCTATTTCATTTACTGGAGGCTGGGGGTAGAGTGTGGCACTGGTTACTCAGATCCTGATAGCAAACAGATGGGAGACATACCTGACCTTGTCTTTCCTCAACAGAGAGGCAGAACACAGACCTAAATCAGAAATCTTTCCCACTCCCTTCATGAATCAGGGTTGTTAATGGGTCTACAACTTTAGGTTGCCACCATGTACAGCCTTGTTTCCAAAACCCACAAGTCTCCTCTACTCCACTTCTGAAGAGTGGGAGTAGCTGTTCCTTGAAGCTTAAATAAATTCTTTGCTTTCTTCTTTGTGGATATTGATGATAGCATCCCAGAGAATGAGCTGCCTGTTCTGGAGGAATGTGATATTTAGATAGGATTTGATTTTAAAACAGAGCAGACAGGACAGCATCAAAACTAAGGACAATGATGAAAGCAATAGGCTTAGAAAAATTGTATCTCAGAATTTTGAAGGAAGTAGTAGAAGACAGAAAAATTTTCTTCCCTGACAACAGGAATGTGACCAAAGGAATGGAAAAGGGATCATTATGATGGAATTACACTTAAAGTGGATAGCTCCTTGTAATACAGGAGAGAAACTAAGAAGAAGGAGGGAAATTAAGGTTTCTAATGATCATGTCGGTACAGAAAACGCTAGAGAAGAGTGTATACTTGTCTGAATTTAATATCCAAAGATTATGTGAATCTTTGTTCACCTACTCTGCATGTGGAGCAATCCCAGCTAAGTGTTTGCACTTGGACATTTGTATACTTTCTTCTGTTGGCATACATGGGTACCTTTTGCGTGCATGTATAGGTGAGAACTGGATCTCCTGGTACTATTAAAAAATACAGCAGCATGTGATAACCACAGGGTCCTGGCAAGATGCTCCCTATCCAAAGCACATTCCTGGAGGTGCAGTCTGTGCTGTTACACACCCTGGGGCAGCCTTGTGTGTGTGTAGAGTAACTAGTTGGTGTTAAGTACCTAAACCTTCGGTGAGCCACTTTGGGGTAGTGTATACAATGTTGCCTGCAGATGACTGCTCTTCTCCTTCTTTCAATCCAAAACAATTGGGGTAATAGATGAAGTTTCCTGGATGGATGAATGTGACTTACCCAGCTTGATGTACATAAGGGAGAGGAAATGAAGGGGCCAAAAATAGTCCTAGAGGCATTAGCTTAGAAGGAAGGACAAAACAGAGCACAGACTAGAAAATAAAAGACCTACAGTGATGTGACATTAAGACCATCTGGACAATGTTTGGCAGCAGTTGAAAAGCAAACAAAGCCCTGAGAATGTTTTCTAAAAGTGAGGGGAATATAAATGACATACTGCCCAGCAAGCGCTTAGAAAGCATTGAGCTCTTCTGATCTATCTGCATTGGTGCATCTAATTTTTAAAAAGGGGCATCCCAAAGGCAATAAAAAAAACTCTCTGGGAGTATTTGGAGAGATTCAACCAAGTCTTGGCTTGCTTATGATTAGAGAAGTTCTCTGAGAAATCTGGCTGAGACAAGGGTGTCTGAAAAGCAGGTAGCATAGTAACACTAACCAGCTATGCAAATAAGTCGCAACAATAAAAGAAAAGCTCAGTGTCTGACATGCAGAAAAGTGTAAACGGACTTACATGTTTGCATAACATCTGCCAAAATGATGAGGTTGCTAGGTGCTATTGCCAGAGAAATGAAGTTATAGTGATAGTATCAAATGTGGTGTAAGAAGAACTTCAAAGCTTTGAAATTCTTAAGAAGTTGGGGTAGTTCTTGATAGTTGCTATATTTATCAAGTTGCTTTAAAAATGACAACAATTGACCATGAAAAATGCTGTATTTGGAGGGAAAGAAGGAGCTGTTGGACACTTTTCTAACTGAAAAAAGCAGTTTCTTACAAACTTTTTTCCTGAAAAAAATCCCAAAGCAGAAAGTTTGCTATGTTTTCAGGGCTAGTGTTTTGGATGTTTTTTCCCCTTCCTATCTTTTTCTTAAAATAAAACCCAAAACATATTCTAGATACAACTTTTCAGGCTGTGAGGCAAAAGATAAGGAGAAAGAAGAGATGCTAGGAAAAAAGCTGTTTGATTTCTCCTTCCTCTTCCCCTGATAACACTCATTTTGATCCAAGTGCCACAGAAACACTGTTGGGAATGTTTCTCCTATCTCTAGTCCAAAATTAGAGTGAGGGAACTTTGCTGGCAGGCAGCTAAGCTTTTTGTTGAGGAAGCATATCTGTACAGATGATCATGAACTGAACTGCTTTTGGACAACAGCTAAGGATGTGGGCCCTTATCCATCCAGACTGATGGATGGAACAAAAGTTTTTCTATCCAATAATTGCAACAAATTGAATCAAGCCCTTAAAAACACCACTACTACTCATGTGGATAGGTGTCTTTCTGTTAACAGCAATGGCTTTGGGTAGGGTGACGGCTTGCCATCCTTCCATACAATGTGTGCATCATTCCCTCCTGTTGCTTAAGGAATCGCAAAAATGAATATCAGCTCAGCGGTAAGTCATATGTTTTGTGCCTTTCTGGTTGCTATTTTGTTTTGTGTGTGTGTGGTCTCACAAGAACTGGGAGTAGGAGTTGAATTATATGAGGATATTTAGGGAGGGGAATAAAGGCTTATTAATTAGAAATTAATCTCTACCAAATATAAGGGAAATAAGTTCTGACTTCATGTAGACCTCCAGCACCGAAGGGTCGAGAGGGGTGTGATCTTTCCAAAGGTGGCTGACTCAGGGTTTTCAAGCTCTTCATGAGTAAATAAGAGTTGGGGAGGTAACATTAGGATAGTTGGGGCTCAAGAACATGACCAGACACAGTTTGAGGAGATGCCTTGTACCAGCTGAGCTATGGTAGCTTGCGTCTGAGCATGCTTGGCTTGTTCCAGCAGAGAGGTCAGGCTGGCCAGCTCAGACTCCTCACAGCAGATCTCTTCACTCATTTTCAGTTTCACTGTGGGTGGGGTTGACACTAAGCAACTCATTAAACAGAACTAACATCACCATGTAAGTGATCTTGGAGACTTCTGGATATTTCCACCTTACATATTGTGAGCATCTCTCATGTTCTGAGGCCACTATCTTCAGCTGTGTCAGTGTCCAAACAAGGGACATGCTCTCAGTGGTGAGACAGCTGGAAAAGTCTGCAGTCTAGGTTGTCTGCAGTGTGAAGTCCACAAATGAGCATGAGAAAAATGGAGGAAGTAAATCTGAGCATCCATACATACACCCATTCATACAGAGAAGAGTAAAATAATCTTCTGATGAAGGTGATTTCTTTAAAAAGTCAATTTATAAACAGGAAACCACAGAATACAGGCCTAGAAGAGGTATCTACTGCATCGCTCTGCCTCAAGGCTGGTTCAGCCTTGCCCAAGTTATCCAAGATGGATGTTTGTCTAATTTCTTCTATGTCTGCAGAGGTGGAGGTGTGATACATATGCTCTAGGGCTCAGATATTCCTGCTGTTGAATGTTTGTTTCCTGAAGTCAGAGCTAAAGACCTTTTCCTGAAATTCACAGCATAATTTTGTGCACCATATGCAACAGAAATGGAACACAAGTTATTCCATTCTTCCTCAGAGCAGCCTGGGACATACCTCTCCTCCAAGCCGAAAAATCACCAATGCTTTCAGTCTGTCTTTGCAGGTCACGGCTTCCAGCCTTTCAATCACACTGTCACTCTGCTCTGCATTTACTTCAAGAGATTCACATTTTTCTTGAAATTTCATGCCCCAGAATGCCCAAATGAGTAAACACATGTAAAGCCTTACCAATCTGGAGAAGCAGAGAGGTGGCTTCAGATGACTTAGACATAACAGCTGTAGTCCTGTGTCCAGGCATATTTTACATTTAGTTGTGACTAGCTATAACTCCCAGGTATTTTTATCCTGTATTTGTACTGTTGATTGTTCCTGCCTGATTTTCTTTATAGTTTTTTTTTTTTTTTAAAGACAATTAAGTTACTTTTAAAATCATTTTTCCAGATTTATTTTCTATGTTTTCAAGATCAGTTTGAATTCTCAGCCTGTTTTTCAAAGTCCACAGGCTTTCCCACTTACCATCTACAAAGTGATGAACATACTTTCAAGTCCCTCAAATCAATAAAAATATTGAACAGTAAAATGTTGAACACAGTTGTTATCTGAATTTTGTTGCAATTTGACTTCTTACTATGTCAAGGTAATCTCTGTTTCACTAAATTCTCCCTAAAAGGAAGCACACAAAGATGTCTTAGTTTTGCCTCATGCAGGAAAATGCCAGTTTCAGACATGTATCATAGAAATGGAAATTTCTCTAAGGAAAGGAGACAGAGTTTAGACACAGACCTGGTTTACAGATGAGGTTTCACACTGGCTTTGGGTCTCATCAAACTCTCTAAAGACATCAGGAATCTTCCTCACCAAGCAATATAACCAAGAATGTGACTTTCACAGCCTGCCAGAGTCTGGTGACTCACTCAGCATTGAAAAGGGACAAAACTTTTAAAGTGTCATTCCTTCACTTTTTTTTACTATTTGACAGTGATCCAGACCCTCCTATAATATTCACCAATGATTAGAGACTTCCAAGACTATCCGTTACCACGAGTATTTCATATACATAATACAGGCCTTTATGTTCCCCACTGCTCCTATGAATTCCTTTGATTCTTGAATCCATTCTTATTGCAACAGCCAGAGGTGGAAGGGCTCGTATAAAAAGAGAAAAGGTGATAATGGATGTGTCTGCATGTTCTACCAGCCAAAGATATGGTCTAAGACACCTATTTATTACTAATTCTTTTAGCTAACGCTTTATTATATAAGAAACCTTCAACTTTTTTAGGACTTGAACTAGTTTGCTCAAGTTCAGAACTTCTTTAAGCAACAGCACCTATGTTTTATCTCACTTTTTTAACACAATTCAGTAGAAGATCCAGTTTACCCTGCCAGTCTGAAATTGTGTTGTTGATTCAGCTCTGAAATACATATTTCATTATAGAAAAAGGTGGGTTTTTTTCTTGATGTAATTAAGCCCTAATATCTGATGGGATACTGACTCAATTAAGTGTATCTTGCAGGTGTCTAGATGTGTTTCAAGAGTGCCATTTTTTATATATGCTGGAACCTGTCTTCTCTGGGCTTGTAATTACTCACCCTTGGAAAGCATGTAGGTAAGATTTCTGTCCTTTAAAACAACCCAGGCTGGAAAACTGCACTGAAGCTGTAAATGATTTTGTTGCTTGGGAAGAGTGTTTTGTGGCAGCATAGCTAGCTCTTCATAACCTCCTTATGTTGTACGCAGTGCAGCAGACAGAACTGGTTAAAAATACGTGAAAGAAAAATAAGCTCTTTCTAATCTTTTGTTTTCAGTAATCCAAAGTTTTCTTTAGGCTCTACTAAGGACTGAGACAGTATGTGCTACTTTCAATGGGAAAGTTGCCTTAGATTCAGTAAGCAGTAGCTGAAGTGCCCAATGATAAAATGCACTACTGTTCACACTTCTAGTTGCTCTCCTGATACCGAGTCAGGTATCAGGAGATACCACTCAGCCACAATTGTGTAACTGTAGCTTGCCTCCTTCAGTAGTTTCCAGCCCTATGCATTGTTGACACAAAACAGTCCACACAGACTGGGGTGGAGGCCACCAGGCTTCAGGTGGTCTGATTCACAGCAGTGGTGTGGACCTAACTTCTCATGGTAACAGTTCATCTTCTTGACGAGGAAGGGATGTCAAAGAGGAGGGAATTTCTTTGATTCCAGTTGTTTTCTGTCCATCATGAACATAAAGATTCTTCCAGGTGTTGTGAACTCATCTTGTTCTCCTTGGTGAATGCTACCTTTAAATTTCAGGCCATTTATTTACTGTGGGATTTGGGGTGTTGTTTGCTTGTTCTCTTGCAAGAATAGGAGTGCTCTTACAGTATTAATGGTGGTTCCCTATTTTGGGTAACGACCAAACCCAAAAGAAAATACTGTTCTTAAGTTCAAGACATCCAAGCACAGGTGGGAGGAAGTCTAGGAGGTCATTTAGACATCTTACATTTCACACTACAGCCATGTTTTAGTACTGTCTCTGCACATCGTCAGTCACCTCTCAACACTGGAACTACAGGTGTTTTCATTGGACCTTCTCATCCTTTCAGAATATATGCAATCCTCAAGCAAATTATCCAAGGCATCTTGGAGACCATACCTACCTTATTCTTGCTTGTGTCTTTACAGTCCATATTATAGTAGAATGTGTGTACATTATGATCTTTCTTTCAATTTTTTAATCTCAGAAACTGCTGGGAAGAGGGGAAATCTTTGCCTTCTGTTTTGTAAATAAGAAAATCATGTAATGGACCTAGATGAAACTGATCTTAGCCTAACTTTGGATTTCTAATAGTCTAATATGGTCATCTTACTTTACAGTCAACAGAGAGTGGAGAAGGTAATCATTGAGTCCAGCCCTCCGTCAGGAGGGATGCCTGTGGCATAGCAAAGGAGATGAACTGTGGTCTGTCCCAGAGCAGGCTAATTTCCAGGCTATTCTTCCTGTCAGCTTTTTGGAGACAACATTTGGCTGGGCAAAGAGGAGGATGGCTCAGTGGGTAACCCAGTATCTGGCTGTCCCCAGGGCATCTTTTAAGTTATCTCCAACAGTTCTATCTCTCTTGAGTGCTGTCAAACATACTCCTGTCCCCATGTGATGAGCTTTACCTTGCATTAACTTATTTCAGTGGTAGGAGAAGCTGACCCCATGCAAATGAAGCCACCAGGAGAAAGGAGGTAGTGGTGGCAGTGTTGCATGCAACAAACGAAGGGTTGTTTTGTTATCTATTTGAGGGTGGCATCATCTGGCCACACAAGGAGTTGTAGAGGTGAAAATGAGGCTGTGAAATCATATGATTAGGCGATTTCTCCCTGTGATAAAAACTAAATTAAAAATAGATGTTAAACTGTTCAATTAATTAGAGTGCAATAATGTAGTCTATTCTCATGCTCTAATTTGTGCCATGTTGAACGCAGCTGCTTTTTCCCCCTCCACCTCCTTATAAATAAATCATATGCTTTCTGGATCAACTAGTCCAATTATATCTTAATTGTTTCTAGGAGCAAACCTCACTACTACATTAATTGTCATACAAGGATTTGTTCACTCAGGGCCAGATTCCCATTGGTGATATTTTAATTATTATTACAGTGCAAACTTGGACCTCAATAGCTTATTAACACTAGAGGATTTAGTAAACTTTTAGCAGCAAACAAATACCAAAAAGGATGTTTCCTGTGAGAAGGATGGTAACATCTTTACTTATTTCTTTAGAGAATCTCTGAAGAAGCTGGAAACCTGCATAGGTCTCAGAAGCCTGATTTGGGTGTTGGAGACACATGTGGTGATGTATGTGACAGCACCAACCCCACAGTGATGTTTGACATGCAGTATATACTTACATAATAGATATATTGCAAGACAGACAGCATGTAGTGAAAAGGAGGGGTTATTTTTTTACAGCTAACTTCTGAAATGTAGAGGGCCACATTAGGTTGACAAATAACATTTGGTCAGGTATGTGCAGATTTAAACCTAGGTTTAAATGTACAGAAGAAGACTTTGATGTTCTGAGCTCCCATTGACATTCAGTAGTGCTTATCCTATATCACTTTGGCACTGTTGAATCTGCAGCTCTTCTGTGTGTATTTTAGCATATGCCAATAAGCTATTTGGTTAAAGATAGGGAGAGGACAAAAGATGCTGAAACTTGCAGTGTCTTATCTATATTAGAGTTTGGTAAGCCTGGAACTTTTTGAAAAATAGGTCTTTACACTTATTTTAGTTTTACTGGCCATGTGACAATTTTTAAAACTCTATCTTTTGTTTGATTGTTCCTTTATAAAACAAAAAGTAGTGGGAAAAACTCATTTAGAGACAACCAAATCTTTAAGCTTCAACAAAAACATTTCACAGAATCACAGAATTGTCTAGGTTGGAAAAGACCTTGAAGATCACCTAGTCCAACCATTAACCTAACATTGTCAGTTCCCAACTACACCAGATCCCTAAGCGCTATGTCAGCCCGGCTCTTAAACACCTCCAGGGATGGGGACTCCACCACTGCCCTGGGCAGCCCATTCCAACGCCCAACAACCTGTTCTGTAAAGAAATGCTTCCTCATATCCAGTCTAAACCTTCTCTGGTGCAACTTGAGGCCATTACCTCCTGTCCTATCGCTTGTTACTTGGTTAAAGAGACTCATCCCCAGCTCTCTGCAACCTCCTGTCAGGTAGTTGTAGAGGGCGATGAGGTCTCCCCTCAGCCTCCTCTTCTCCAGACTAGACAACCCCAGTTCCCTCAGCCGCTCCTCGTACGACCTGTGCTCCAGACCCTTCACCAGCTTCGTTGCCCTTCTCTGGACACGCTCAAGTCATTCAATGTCCTTTTTGTAGTGAGGGGCCCAAAACTGAACACAGTCATTGAGGGGCGGCCTCATCAGTACCGAGTACAGGGGTAAGATCACTTCCCTGTCCCTGCTGGCCACGCTATTTCTGATACAAGCCAGGATGCCATTGGCCTTCTTGGCCACCTGGGCACACTGCTGGCTCATGTTCAGCCAGCTGTCAATCAACACCCCCAGGTCCCTCTCTGACTGGCAGCTCTCCAGCCACTCCTCCCCAAGCCTGTAGCGCTGCTGGGGGTTGTTGTGGCCCAAGTGCAGCACCCGGCATTTGGCCTTATTGAAACTCCTCCAGTTGGCCTGAGCCCATCGCTCCAGCCTGTCCAGATCCCTCTGCAGAGCCTCCCTACCCTCGAGCAGATCAACACTCCCACCCAACTTGGTGTCACCTACAAACTTACTGAGGGTGCACTCGATCCTCTCGTCTAGAGCATCAATAAAGATGTTAAACAGGAGTGGCCCCAAAACCAAGCCCTGGGGGACACCACTCGTGACCGGCCGCCAACTGGATTTAACTCCGTTCACCACAACGCTTTGGGCCCGGCCATGCAGACAGTTTTTTACCCAGCAAAGCGTGTGCCCATCCAAGCCACGAGCAGCCAGTTTTACCAGGAGAATGCTGTGGGAAACAGTGTCAAAGGCCTTACTAAAGTCAAGGTAGACAACATCCACAGCCTTTCCCTCATCCAATCAGCAGGTCGCCCTGTCGTAGAAGGAGATCAGGTTTGTCAAGCAGGACCTGCCTTTCATAAACCCATGCTGACTGGGTCTGATCATCTGGTTGTCCCGCATGTGTTGTGTGATGGTACTCAGGATGAGCTGCTCCATCAGCTTCACAGGCACTGAAGTCAAGCTGACAGGCCTGTAATTTCCTGTCAGCATATGATCTTCCTTCTTATATATGAGCGTCACATTGGCCAATTTCTTTCCAGCTGAGACTTGAGTTTTGAACGCAAAAAAATAAGCAGGAAGAGTTTTGGTAACAGCCGTCATTTTGACAAGAGAAAGCAAAATGTGATGTTTAGGCAGTAGTGGAACAAAAGTAGGGTTCATTTTGCTTGATCTCCCTCTCCTTCTAAAAAATTTCCTTCCTAGTGAGTTACATCTTAGGCTACTTTGTGCTGCAGACCTAAAAGCTTTGCTTGACTATCTTTTGCATTTTCGGTGATGGGGCAGGAGAGATGAGCTCCACCCAGCTAGAGCACATTGGCTAATAATAACTTTTTTGACAGTGAGACATGACCATCCAATCTAAACCACATCCTTCAAAATAGTCAAAACCATCTCCTCTGCAAAGTGAGAGCAGCAGCAGTGTGAGCTTCCTCAGACCTGCCCAGATGCATTTCTCACACCCTCTGAGAAAGAGCCTTTACTGGGGCTGAGGGAAGCAATCCACTCAGGCCTTCCACTTCAATGTCTTTGCCAAGTTTGGATGACAACAAATATGATGTGAGTTTATTGTCACTTAATGCATGCCAGGAAGGTCCTGAAATTATTAATAGATGGGAATTGTTTAATCACCACCTGGATCTGGGCTCTCCCAGTGTGCCCCACTCTCTCCCATGGCATTATGGCATTCCCAGTTTACATCAGGGTGAGAGTGGAAAGAATTAGCTCCTGAAAGATTTATTCTACTGGGGTCCTATCCATGAAGAAACTTACTGAAAGATGCTGGAAAACGCTTGTTCTCATTCTTCTTTTTCAACCAAGTTGGTCCATTCTCTTCGTTTTGTGTAAGGAGAGGTTTGCGGCCACCAGCTCTGTACTAGGACACCTGGGTTTGGGATCTAAACTCAGTTCTTTGTGTGCCTCTGTGAAGTTCTCTCAGTCTGAAATCCATCTCTGTAAAGCACTCATCTACACCTATGTTTCGAATTAGTTCAGGGAAGAAAAGCACTTTGTATGGGGTCTGGCATGATGAGGACGTTCTCAGTTTAAGAGCTGTCTGGGCTACTTCACTTTATTGATTAATCGATAGTGATACAATTAGAAATAAGATGAAGAAGAACAGCAGCCTTCAGTGTGGCAGCTCTCAGGCTGGCATAGTTATGCACATGATGTGGCTCCCTTGAGGTCAGAGAGTGAGCTTTTATCTAAAGTTAAGTCTGAATGTACTATTATTTCCCTTCCAGTAATCTGCTTGCAGATAATTAAATAAATGTGGCACGAGAGAGGAGGGAGACCTATTGCGGATGTGATAACTTGAGCAGGAAAGCAAGACTGGAGACCAACAATAAAGCACAAGTATCCAGACTCAAGAAGAACTGTACTAGGGTTAAGCTAAGTGCCAGTCCTGACACCTGTGCCACATGGCCAGACTGGTGTTGCGAGCAGCCCTGGCTGGATGGAGACGCAAAGGTGGAAGGGAGATGCAAAGGGGTCACATGCCAGCAGAGCCCTGGCGAACTCCAGCTACCCAATGAGTGCAGACCCCTTCTCCCTGACTCACCCTCTGACAAGAAGGAGGGAGACATGGAGCTTGGCATACAAGCAGTCCCACATCTGCTGAGAGACCTTGCTGTCCCTCAGGAGTCACTAACAGGGCAGCCATGTTCCACTATCACCCCTTCATGCCATGGGAGTAGTGAAAAGGGGCTAGAAAAGGGAAAGTCATGCCGAAGAGAAGAGCAGTCTGTCATTGCACGTATTGCAGCACTCACTGGAGTTGAGCTGGGGTGTCTGTTGTTTGATACTGCAAGGTCTGACGCCAGAATATTGCCCAGGAGAAGACACCAGCAAGGATGACAAGTGTGATATTAACTTCCAGCAGAAAAGATGAAAAAAGCATAAGGAAATTTTAAGGTAAGGTTACACTGTCTGGATTTATTCTTCTGTGAGAAAAAACCTGAGAGACTTCTAGTTCTTTCTAGCTGCAAAGTCAACCTGGCCTCTCTCAAATGAAAGTGTAGAGTGACTCCTTGTGTCTACAGTCAATTGAACTGAACTAATATCACTCAGAGACACAGATACTCGCCCCATGCTGGTTCCTCTGCCAAAAAAAGATCCAGCTCATGCACTTTTTCAGGTATAGACAGAGGCACCACCACCAAAGCTCTGCTCCTGTGAAAGGATACTGTGCAGGTCTGTGACTGCAATTCAAGTGTGCCAGTACTTTGCCAAGTAACCATTCATTGGCTTGAGGAACTTGCATAATAGCTTGAGGTGCTTGCATAATCCTGCTGCAAGTGGAGGTGCTTGCACTGCAGGTGGCTGATGCCTGTCTGGCTCCTGCTGTGGTGCTTGTTGAGGAGAGCAGTGGCACAGGTGGATGGGGGCAAACACAACATGTCTACTCAGCTCTCTGCTCCACCTGTGGGTGTTTCACATGAGGCTGCTTAGACCTTCGGTGTAGCAGTTCTCCACCTGAAAAAAGGAATATTGCCACTACCCCATCCCAATGAAAATGAAAGCCAAATGAAAGGCACGAAGTACTTGGATCCTGCCGTGGAGGCACAGCAATATTACACAGAGCTGGACTCATTACAGTTTCTTCAAGACTTGTTCATGCTGCAGTAGGACCCCTCACAGCATCTCAGTTAGTAATCTGATGGAGTAATCTGGCCTATTCTTCTGTTACTCAGAGGATGCTTTTTGCTGCTTTGGTAGCACAACGGAGCCTTATTTCATGCAGGGATCTGTTTTTTGAGGTCACTACCAGAGATAAAACCTCTGACCTTCCAAGATTTTGTAGCCAAACAGAAGAGATGCCGGAAACCCAGCCAGGGACCTTGAGGAGGAGAAGCTGAAGGAACAGTAATGGGGGCTCTCCCATGGTCCAAAACCCTCTGTGCTGTTGTCCCCAGAGCCCTGAGAACCTGGGTCCCCCCTACTCCATCCTGCTCCAGTACCATGAACAAGCAGGGTGAGGAGACCGGTTAGAGTCACTTCTGAAGACACCAGCCTACTACTGGTCAGAATGCCCTGTGCATGAGCTTTTCTTTGGGAGTCTGTGTGAGGTGGTTTGTAATCTGACCTTAAAATGTTGTTTTTAAGCAAACAGAGGTCTGTGATTCATCTTACTAATAGACAATATCCCCTGGCATATAACAAACTGACACACATGGACACTTTATTTAGAGTATGTGTATGCATATGTACAGTTGTATTTACATTTCTGTTAGGTTATCTTTCTCTATCATCGCTTTGTATTTGCTTTTCATTCTGCCTCCCCTTCCTAGTCCACACATGCGCTTGCTGTAACAGTGTTCTTCCAATACTTGTGTTTCTTCTTTAGTTGCAAAACAGGGACTTTTGATGGTTGAAGGTTTAAACAGAAAATCTTAGGTGCTTCAATGTCATTTTCAAAGCTAACTTAACCTTTGGGGAACCTAATGCCTTACTGGAAATGAATAGGATTTAGGATATTAAATTTCTGATTCTCTTTTGGAAGGGACACATAACTGCCTATCTTCAAAGTGTCATAAATGAGATGAATTCATGGGCCAATCTGGTTCCTCATGTGTTACTCGTGTTATTGCAATGATAGGCAAGGACAAGTAGCTGGAGGTAAAAGTCTTTTCACTAGATTTCTATGTTAACCTTTCCCTACTTCATTCATCTGGGTTTGTAAACTATGCAAAATCTTTCAGCTGGGCAACTCTGCAATGCTCTCTCACTGCTGTGAATATGGATTTGAATCTTTACGGGTCTTCTGCACTGTTTCAGACTCATATTTCAAAGGTAGAAGTTTCACCTTCAAGAACAGAAGCTAGTCTTGATGAAATTGCACCAAAAACCCCCATTATAAGAGCCATAAAATGAATTACAGC
The DNA here is from genome assembly GCF_047716275.1 of Strix uralensis. Classification (NCBI taxonomy): domain Eukaryota; kingdom Metazoa; phylum Chordata; class Aves; order Strigiformes; family Strigidae; genus Strix; species Strix uralensis. Next base: position 68,186,114 of record NC_134012.1, read on the forward strand.
TATTATTAGGAAGCTTTCCTCTGCTTTTCACAACTAACACTATTATTTTCTCCAGCAAAATCAGCAAAGACCAGTGGACAATTAATAGTGCACAGAGATAACTATGACGTTGCTATTCACAAGCAAAAAACTTATGTTTGATTACTCAAGGTACTTGTTCCTCACTTTCACCTTTGTTCAGATGGATGTTTTTTATCTACAGCATATTTTCTTACCCAAGAACTTATACTTGATAGGATATTTTTACTCTTGCCACTAGAGGTCTATTCACCACTACAAATATAAAAGAAAGAGGCAGGCAATGCATTTTCCTCTCTGGATTTTATTTCTTTTAATTATTGTTCAGTGTTAGTATTGGAGTAATGACCTAATGTAACAATATGGCTGTGGATGCCTTATGGTAATGGATGTTAAGTCAGAAAGCATCACTATTTTTTTAGGGTGTATTCAATTTGGTCTTGCTAATGTCATCCCTTCGGTTTGGTAATGGGCACTTGGGTTTCATTTTTTTTTCCTTTCAGGACAGAGCAGTTATTTGCTGCACGTAGATGCATGTAGCCCAGCTATGACCCCTATCAGTGTAAAAATGTGTTTCCCTGTGATAAACAAAAGAAAAGGCAAGTATTCCCATCCTCCCCAGATTAGCTCCTGTGGAGATACACTCAGTTATCACAGATTTCAGTAGAGTTTGTTTCAGCTCGGGTAAGAGCAGCATCTGTTCTTTTGTTCCCCTCTTTCCCTCTTTCCATCTTTCTTTGTCAGAGTCCGTGTGAACGCTGCCTTCACTTGGTTTATGTTTTCATCCCTTGGTCGGTGCAGCCTCCTGTTTTGGTGAGGATTCTAACACTTCCCCTGCTTCAGCTGACATAAAATGTAGGTTTTCTTGCTGCTTATCTGAAACGTGCCTCTGCTCAGCTCTGGAGGGAAGGAACAATACAGCTCAATAAAGGCAGAGCTTTGCTCAGCCCTGACTTCATTCTGTTCCCATTGTTAATTGGGAGTAAAATTCCTACTGAACTTCAGTGAGCTGAAAGTTAGGCTCAAACTCATGGCATTTGATAATCTCCTCTATACATCCTTTGGACCCATTTTTCTAAAGGACCAAAATTAGAAGGCACTTTCCAAACTTTACCAGTTTTTTCTCTGGTTGGTTTAAAAGCTATCCTGCCCCTCCTCAGTCTGTGTCAATGATCTTAGCACAGGACAGGATCATGTCCAACTGCAGGAGAAGCGTTAGGAGGAAATCTTGTATGGGAGAGAGACTTTCCTGAAGCATTTTTCCCTGCCTCTCCCTGGAATCAAGAAGTGTCAAAAGCACAGGGCTTCCTCTCAAATTTGTCCTCAGAGCGATCCGTCCAGCATGCCTTCTCACCCCAAGCTGGCCTCGTGCCTATGTCTTTGCTTTTCCTAACCCCACCCTGGCTCTTCTCCATCCACCACCCTACCAGGGCCTCAGGTCCACCACCTGGCCTCCTCCAGAGGCTATAGGAACAGTGTCCTGGGGATTAGAGGAGGAAACAGGACAGCCCTGCACTCTGAGCCTCTCAATCCCACTGTACAAATGGGACTGGGAGGAGGAACACCAGCTGGGCGAAGGCTTGCTGCCTGTGATTTGCAAAATAATAACGCAGATCTGGGTGTTAAACTTGTGATTCAGACATGGGGAATTTGGCTTGCTTGGTTTTAATCCCTGTCCCCTTTGCTTCATTGCTGTTTCCATGTGATGTGCTACCAGAGTCCTCAGAGTTCTTGGCATCTATGCAGGAGCTTCCTTTTCAGGAATCGAGGGATCACCCAGCTCCAGACTCAAAACCATCAGGCCCATGGTGCCTCGGTGGCAGTTCCTGGCATTCCAACACCGGGGGATAGTCATGCTGCATTTCCTAGTCCTCATCTCTGAAGTACCTTGACATCTGGAGGAAGATGCTGGGGGTGGTTCAGCAGCAGCCTCCCAGCCTCCATCTCTTTATTCCACCCTGTTCAGTCTTCATCACTCCCCCCCACCCCACTCAGTCCTTTTTTGTCCTGTGGGCTGTAAAAGCCTGAGAAAACTCTGTTTGGAGAGGGAATCCACTTTTACCCAAGCTCCTTGTCAAGTACATGAATCTCAGGAAGTTTAACCCTTTGGGTACCCGCCCACATATTTCTGTTCTAACCATTGGACTGATTAATCAATGTATCACTTTAAACGAATCACTCAACAACCTGTGGGCATTTTACAAATTAATTTCCAAGATTCCTCTTCCTCTACCTGTGAAGACTGGTAGTTGTCAAAACGGCAGAGTTTGCAGCAGGAGAGGCTCAGTGCCCTGCACAAAGACCTCTTGTTTGTCAGGCACTTACACCATGGAGAGACCATTCTGACACATAAGATGGTGCAGATGAACCATCCCTAGCAATTGATGATCCTCAAGGTATAACTCAAGATTCCTTGGCAAATGCTGGTGAGCACAGGGGCTGTCTTACATACCACTCTCTGTGACTGTACAGTCCTCTTCCCTCCCATTTTCTATCTTTCCTCCCCTCCCCTCCCCTCCCCTCCCCTCCCCTCCCCTCCCCTCCCCTCCCCTCCCCTCATTTGAGGGTATGATTCTTTGTTCCACAACAAGTTGTTGTGGTGAGGAGGGTGCTGAGACCAACTTGTACAGCATGAGAAACTTCTGCCCTCTTACTTTTTTTGTGACCAAGCTTGGAGTGGACTTGTTGTGAAGCTCTGGATGCTGCTGGTGGATGGCTGTTGTGTGTCTCCTGCTTTGACTGATGCAAAGAAATGGTGCTTATCCACTGTCCCACCATGTTAGAGGATCCCAGAGAGAGATCCACAGTAAGAAGATGTGACTGCCTGCCAAGTCCAGCCCTCCTGGTTCAGGCAAGGTGTATGCCTCCTTGAACAAAATATTTACATGGCTCTTTTGGCATGTTTGTATGACCTCAGCCATTTCCCCTTCTGGGCCACAAAGCTCCTGCATTCAAGATGTGGGGTGAGGTCTGGTGGGCTCCTCACTCCATGTGCCTGCAAAGCTGAGGTCATGACGGAGACTAGTGCCCAGATGTGCCTTCACTGTTTCCTCATGCCATTTGGTTGTGGCATAGATGACTTGTTATAGCTCTGTGGTGTACAGCCGTTTCTAGTATTTGAGTCTGTCCCTTCCGCAGTGCTCAAAAATTGTTCCTCTCTGTGTTTTTTACAGACATGCTTCAGACCATGTGTGCACAGAAGGGGTAATCCTTCCCTAAAAAGCTGATATGCAGTCATTCCTTTGGGACCTAAGGGTAGGCTACATTTTCACTTGCATCCAAAGCAGTCCACTGAGACTCAGACTGGCTTTGGTGGGAGGTGAGGTGCTCCTGCTGGAGCAGGAGTTTTGAGGTACTTATTTAGGATAGCTCTAATCCTGCTGTAACCATATTGATAAGACAGGCACTGGCAGACACATGTAGCTCCATTGGCTTATTTGAATCTGAAAACAGGCCCAGGGAAGACCAACAGATGCCTTCTGGTCCCCCTGTCCCACAGCAGACTCAAGTGATCAGGACTGCTTCTGAAGCACATTTCTCTGGATCACTCCTCCACACTTACCATAACCCCTTTTTTAAAAAAAAATAGTTCCCGTGCTTTCTGCCCTTTATCGCCTCTTGTTTCCCACTGTGTCATTCCTAAATCTCTTCTTGTAATTCCCACCCATTTTCTATTTCTATTTTAGTGGACCATGGGGAGTGGTTTATTCCTCTTACCATACAGCAAACCTCTGAGTATTGGAAGATTTATCCCCCAGCTCCCCTTGGGCTTCTTGTGCACACATTAAACAGGCACAGGTCTTTTAGCCCTCCCTCCTGGGCTGCAGGAAGGTGAGTTGGGAGCAGGGTCCGTCACACTTAGTACCCTTCACATGTCAAACGGACGCCATGCACCAGGTCCAAATCTGCCCCAGCAGACTTTCAGGAGTATTCATATCACGGACCTACAAACCACCATTTTTCTCCCGAGCACTAATGAGGAAAACATTCAACAGCGATTGGCTGTGCTCTTAAACCTCCAACATTTCCACCCCAAAAAGTCAGGAAGAGTTACCCACATTGCAGGCTTAGCCAACTGCCTCACCAGAGGGCGCTCCTCTTAAAAGGGGAGAAAAAAGGAAATTTGATCATGCCTTTTGTGAAAATGTAGAGAGGACAGATACTGCAGGTGCCTTGATTACGGCCGATATAATTTTGCTAGAGGGTTACTGCATTAATCAGGGTGGTGATGAGACAGTGGTAACTTCAAAGATCAGAGGAAGAAAATCTGATCTGTAGATACAAGGAGACAAAGTTCTGTCACTTGAGTTACAAAAGAAGTCCCACCCTCATTATTTGAAGTATTTTATATTTAAATCTCCATCAAAAAAGTAGGAACCTCCGTCCACAGAGATTTTTAATGCTGATGTTAGGTTTCTCCATGTTAAGGATCTTCATTGTGTATTCCAAGAGCCACTTTTTATTCTGTTTGAATAGAAACCAGCGACAAAATATTGAAATAGAAGTGTAGCAGAAAAACATTTAAGGGCAGCAAAGACACAGGCAGCATTGCATTGCATTGGATTATCCATGCAGAGCCCCCATGGGGTTTTAAGGAAAGCAACCCTCGAGAAAGACATTGAGGCTGGAGCCTGGCTGTGCATGTTTATGTTAAGAGATTTTCTTCTGCTGCTAAACATAGGTACGTTTGTGGCCAGACCTACCAAACCCTGTTCACCTCTCTGCTGTGCAGAAAAGCTGCTCTGTGTGCAGTCTCTTCTCACCTGGCTGAGGAGTTTGTCTCATCCTTTCTCCTAGCCGTGTGGTTGGGAAGGTCTGCTTATGCAGTGCGTGGAAAGGGAGATGTGGTTAGTTCTGGGGGACTCTCGAGCATGTTAGTTGAACTTGCTGTGTTTCCCCCTCTCCTCCCCACTATTTCCTAGCTGTTTGTTTGAACAGGACAGAACTAGAATGAAAAAAAAAAAAAATTATCTTTCTGACAGCATTACCTGAAGGTCCTAAACTATACCATGGGATTACCCGGGATGAGCCCTTTATACCCTCCAGCTGTGCTGCCCTGAAGAGTTTTTAATCTAAAGCAGGACTTCTCAGTCCTGTTAACCTAGCCTGTGTTACATTAATCAGTTACTGCTTTTACAGGTTTCATCATAGCACCGACCTCTATGGGCAGACAGAAAGATGTTTTCTACTGTGCTCTCTGTTCCCAGTGTGACACAGCACACAGTTGGAGAAGTGTAAACCTATACAGGTGATACAGGTAAAGGTTAAGGGATACACCTTTAATTTCCAGAAGACAAATAAAAAGAATACAAAATTTATTCTTCATTACATTCAAACACACCCTCTGGATTTTGCAGTCTACAAAGAGTATCTCCCCATGGAGGCTTAGGAGGGTGAGTACTGGATGTCCCCTCAGTGGAAAGGAGCTTTTTTAAACCTGTTTGACCCTTCTTTGAAGCTTGTTGGCTTTGTTCTTCACCTGACCAGAAAGTCACATACGCATGTCAGGGTAGGCCTTGTGCAGTTGACTATGACCAATGTGAAAGAAGAGGTCTGCATGTCCTCATGGGCTGTGAACACCAAAACCACCCCACCACATCATCTTGAGCCATGCCATTAATCTGTGACTTAAAGGCTTTCTGAGTTGTGGAGGTAAAAACGGGCAATTTTCCTGATCTGGAATGATAAGCTTCTTTGCATTCATGTTCCAAAAAACCTCAGTAGGAATAAAATGGTGACAGAGTCACATCTTCACTACCTGTGAATCATAGGAGGAGGGGGCACCCCAACAGGCAGCAGCTGGGAAGCAGCCCAGTGAAAGCAAGCAGGACACCTGGCCTGACATACTTTGTTTTGCATCCAGAGATTTAGAAGTAATCCTGCTGGCCTTGATGCTGGAGCTGTTTACTGGTTTAGTCTTGACAGAGTATTATTAACTGCAGTGGCAGAGAACACCATCTACCTTTTCTTGAGTTGTTTGATCAGTCTGTGAGTTGGAGGTTTTGTTGGTTTTTTAGAGGAAAAAGTCTAATTGTCCCAATCTGATGAAAGATCTTGAATCATCATACTTAAAGGAAAAATTTAAACTCTCAGACTTTTTTCTTTCCTTTATGGCCTCTCAATATCCTGAGCCCATTTTCTCTTGACAGTTTACTACTTTTAGTAATCGTTTTAGTCAATGCAGGAAATACAAGAAGACAAATAGGATGACAGAATGGGACTTGGAAGGTTTTGGGGCAGGTCATCAGCTAACATGTCTAGCTTAATAAGTAGCACTAGTTACTTCTTTTAATTATCATCTGAATTTTGATTTGCAATCTTTTTTTGTCTGCAGTTAATAGGACTAGAATTTTGCTTTTCTTCTCTCTTTTTTAAAATAGACTGCTTTCTATGGGTGGTTAAATTGGGAGGCTCTAGCCTGGAGACATCTGGCAAAGGGTGTTAGTAGGAAGGTAGACTGGCTATACTTAGGAAGAACTTTAGGATAAGTGTCAGAGAAACTGGAAGCATCATGAATAGGTGTATTTGGTTTATGTGCCAAGGTTTCAGTAGCAGGGGGTTGGAGGGGAAGGCTACAGTGATGGTTTCTGTGAGAAGACACCAGAAGCTGCTCCCGTCTCAGAAGGAGCCAGTTCCAGCTGGCTCCAAGACAGGCCTGCCACTGGCCAAATCTGAACCCATCAGTGTTACCATCAGCTACCACCATGGTAGCACCTCTCTGATAATATATTTTAAAAAGGGTAAAAACTGCTGTGCAAGAGCTGCTGTGAGAAAGACGAGTGAGAACATGTGAGAGAAAGAACCCTGCAGTCACCAAGGTCAGTGGAGAAGAAGAGGGAGAAGGTCCTCCAGGCACTGGAGCAGAGGTTCCCCTGCAGTCCATGGAGAAGATCATGGTGACTAGGCTTGTTCCCCTGTATGGAGGTCCATGGTTGAGCAGATATCCACCCTGAAGCCTATGGAGGACCCCATGCTGGAGCAGGTGGATGTGTCCTGAAGGAAGTTGCAGCCCATGGACAGTGCATGCTGGAGCAGGCTCCTTTCAGGACCTGTGGACAATGGAGAGGGACCCATGCTGGAGCAGGTCTTCTGGCAGGATTTATGACCCTGTGCGGGACCCATGCTGGAGTAGTCTGTTCCTGAAGGACTGCCCTTGGTGGAAAGGACCCATGCTGGAGCTGTTCATGAAGAACTGCAGCCTGTGGGGCGGATCCATGTTGCAGAAGTTTGTGAAAGAGTCTCCTGTGGATGGGACACCACGCTGGAGCAGGAGATGAGCATGAGGAGGAAGGAGTGGCAGAGGCAACATGTGATGAACTGACCACAACCCCCATTCCCCAACCCCCTGTGCCACTCAGGGGAAGGAGGCAGAGAAATCAGACATGAAGCTGAGCCTGGGAAGAAGGGAGCTGTGAGGGGAAAGCGTTTTTAGGTTTGTTCTTGTTTCTCATTATCCTACTCTATTTAACTGGCAATAAATTAAATTAATTTCTCCAAGTTGAGTCTGTTTTGCCCAAGATGGTAACTGGTAAGTGAAGTCCCTGTCCTTATCTCGACCCACAAGCCTTTTGTCATATTTTTCTCCCTCTGTCCTCTTGAGGAGGCAAAGTAATAGATCGTCTTGGTGGGCACCTGGCAGCCAACCAAGGTCAGCCCACCATGGTAGGCTCAAATCTTTTGTCAGGCTCTTCATTCATGGTCAATGAAATTCTCAATAGCACAGAGGCTCTCTTTAGCTCTACACCAGGATGAGATGAGGAGGGGGCACTGGTTTACAAGTGAGTATCAGACTCACTCTGAAACTGACTTGCTGACTTCCCAAACAAAACTCCCTGCAGCTTATCTGCAGGGAAGATACTCCCCTTGTGCACGTTTTCTTCCTGCTGTCTTTGTCAACACATTGAAACACTGTGCACAGTTGTTGTTGTGCCTGTGTCTTTCTGTCTCAGTACAATCCCAATCACCAGCATGGGATGGTGTTGCTTTTGCAAAAGCAAGGAGAAACTTCCATGAGAAAACAGCTGTAGGGTTTTTTTTCTTATAGAATGCAGACCGAAGTAGCACAACATTGATTTTTACACACATACACCCCCCACCCGCCTTTTTTTCATACTGCTGTTGTGAGGGATTACTCTCCCAGCCCCTGTGTTACAGGGAAGGGTTTTTTCCAACCTCTGGTCAGGCAGCAAGGATGGATGGTGTCCCCTCCCAGCCTCAAAATGGGAGCAGGGCTTCCCTGGCAGGGAGGGGGGGACCCGCCTCCAGTGTCCCCACTTGCTCCCCCATTGTTCCTGCTTTGTACCTTACAGACTTGGACCCAGCTTATTTTTAATTAATGACAAATTAAGTATTTTATACTGCAATAGTACTGCAGAGTTCCCATAGGGAACTGGGACTGCTCTTCATTATATTCTTAAAGCAAATGCAAAAAGCCAGCTGGTATTGCAATTATAGCAGTCCTGGATACATGTGGTGAAGGTAGGTACTTTTTTCCTTGTAGAGTTTTGAAAAAAAGTTAAACATTGTCGTGTAATAGTTGAGGAAAACAAAACTTTGCAGTTGTATGAATGAGAACTGTAAACTGTTTGACCTTATATAATAAATGAGATGTTTTACTTTAGAATTGACATTTTGTTAATCAAAACCAGATTTGCACCAGCAAAACCGAGCATTTTTTAAAATTGTGTGCTTTTGCTTAAATTGCTTTCCAGAAAACAAACAAACAAACAAACAAACAAACACCCCCCCCCCCCCCACCCCCCCAACTTTTTATCTGCATTTTTTCTCTTGCTGTAAAGGCTCTTCACTGGAAAATCTAAAGAACAGATCAGTGCTACTTCTGGGTGGGATTGTGATCCATAATTAATTACTAACAGCAAAGTAAAGTACCCATGCTGTATGCTGAAAAAAAGAGGGGAAACTGGTCTAATGCTTTAGGCAACTCAAGTCCTGATTTGCAAAAGGTCAGTGAAGGAGATACAACCCACATCACTATCACATCCTCTAAGGCAACATGCCCACGAGGTGTTCGGACAGTGCCGCATGCACAGCGAGTTGTAAGACCTGAGTGCCAGCTCTCAACCCAGCTGAAACTATGGAGGAAAGGGAGGTTGTGGTTGCAGTCCTTGGGAGGTACCACAAAGTTTCATCTAGGGCCTCAAAAGATTTTACAAGTGAAGCTGCAGCAGCTCATAACCTCCTGGGATTTATCAGAGGTGACACTACTACGGTGTCACACACTCAGCTGCTCCATATGATTCCCATCACTGGGGAAAGACACTCAGCACTCGCTGTTATTTTTGGCCTGGGCAAGAATTTTCTGAAATGGCTTTTCAGAGCAAACCCAGAAAGACAAGGTCTCCATGCTCCAGAATTGACTAGATGAAGTGTGATATGCTGGAACGAGGAAGGAATGTGAGAGGGAAAGCAGAACGACAACAGTAACGACTTTCTGCACTTAGACACTGAAGTGCTACCACTGCTTTTCATAAGGTATCAATCAGCAGCATTGGTATAATAAGCATCACTGCCATTGACTGCCTGCCTCTTTGCAGAACTTGCAGAAATCAATCTTGGAAGACGCTTCTCAAACAATAAGGAGTTACTGAGGAAGTCAGCAATATTATCTCCATTTGATAGGCACAGTGTATCAAACCTGGGAAACTTAATGTGCTTTTTGCAGCAGAGACATCCAATGAGGCAACAGCTTCTCTAGACAGAGCTCACATATTTCAAACATTATTTTCAAGATAACAATGGTTAAAATATTTGTGCTGGTGGGTGATAGAAGACACAGACATTAATGTGGTTGCTGCCACTGCCATGCTGCTACTTTAAATACCATTAAATACCATTAAATACCAGCGTAATGACACAGTGAGAAGCTTGAACATATTCAGCCTGGTGAGTCCTTTCAGTGCTTTGGAGACTGGCATATTTTATGACAGTAGCCTCTAACCCAACAGAATCGCTGCCACTGCATCCTGGGTTATGTGAGTGCAAAAGGGCTTTCCATCTCCTTATGCCCAGGACACAGTGCTCATCTGCACCCTTGGAAGGAAGGAAAAATTACCCACAATGTCTCTCCTAAACACTGGGTTTGTAGAAAAAGTATATTTATTTGAAACAAGGATACCACAGTACATTTAAGTCCTACTCTTTCTTTTGTCATCCACTCAGAACAGGACAATGGTCACATCCTTAGCCCTGCTGGCACAGCATGAAGCAGTTCAAGGGTGAATTCAGGGATGTGGATCCATCTCTAGAAAACCAAAGAAAGCAGCTCTGTGAGCGCAAAAACAGTAGTGTGCTCCACACTGCGCAGTATATCCAGCATTATCCAACAGAAGGGCTGGTTGCGGGAGGGAAGGGGATATTTGACATTGAACTCCAAACTAAGCCTAGTGACTGGTCCTATCTAGAATGGCCCAGATGTTGCACTTCTTGCTGTCACCCCTGCTAAAAGGCAAACAAGTCTTTCAGGACAGACAGCAGGATAACATCAAGTCCACCTTATGGGCCCAAGATGGACTCAGCTGTATCTAGATCATTCCCAGTGGAGGTTTGCTTAACCTGCTCTTAAACACATCCTCTGATAGAGGCCCCACCACCTTTCCTACTGCTGCACTGCTGCAGGAATGTTTCCCTTCAGGTCTAGTCCAAGTTTCAGTGCCACAGCTTGAACCCATCACCCCTCCAGCTGTGGACATCTGTTCTCTCTCTGAGGCCAGCTCACAGTCTTCAAGGAGCCCGCAGGTGGCTTGGGAAACACAATGGCCCCAGCATACTTGATATATTTGCCTTCTGTGTTTTGAGGTTTTAATGGGGCTTGCTGAAATTTCTCATGAATTCACCTAAATTCCTGGATCTAGTGACTTTCAAGCAAGTCCCAGATATCTCAGGAATTGGCAATTAAATATAAAAAAGTTAGGAAAAGTGGTCTTTCTCCTAGCTGCTATGTGTATTGAAAGATCTTTTACACATGTTGGAACACATATGTTCCAGTGCATTGACCCTGTACACCTTTTGTCTCAGTCTAGAGAAGCCTTTAGCCTTCCCACCACCCCACCAGAAATTCCACATCCTGAGCAGAAAAAAGCCTCAGAATGCTCCTCAAGAATTGCAAAACCCACTGCCCATATCTCTCATGGAAGAGAGTGCTTCCCCTTCGTAGCTCACTCAGCAAAACTTGAGTATCTACAGCAGAAACAGATGCTAAAGAGAGAATGTGAAATTTAGAAATGAGGGTTGCTGGTACATGCCAGCTCAATCACTTGGTTTTGTTGGGTTTTTCTTAACCACAGACATTAAAATATGCATCACAAAGAAAACAGGACAGAAGGGAGAGAAAGGAGAAGAAAGTTGGTTCTTCACTCCTCCTGGGGTACAAAAGGGGCTACTTTGGTTCTGCAACCTACTGCAGTGCAATGTCAACTTCAACTACACGCTGTTGCTCCTGTGTTTTTGTTGCACTCGTAGTTAGTCAATCTCTTTTGGTTTAAGTGGTGGGAAAGGTATGTTCCTATTACATGCAATCAGACACTGTGGAAAATGTGATAGCTCACAGAAGAGATCTCTGCCAGTGGAAAAAAAAATGACAGCTTAAACCCCATATTTTGTTCTTACCCTTAGCTTACCCTTTAAGCTCTTGCTGCCCACTTCTGATGCTGGGCTGAGGTTCCCTTCTCAAACCCACTTCAAAGCTTGTGTTAACGTGACCCATCTTTCCCTAATACAGCTGAATTATCCTGATGAAGCATACGAGCAGCAGACACGTTGCAAGTATGTCCTGCTTGCATTGGGTCAGAAGATTTAAGCACAAAGATAAAAACAAACAAAATCCAATCACAGTACTTCTATAACAGTAACATCTGAAACCACAAGTAAGCTCAGGCCTCTACAGCGCTAGGATTTGTGAGGTACACAATAAAATAAAAGTCCCTGGTCTCTAGAGCCAAGAGAAAGGATGTCAGACAGTAGCACACTGATCCAGTCCTAGGGCTGGGTAATTAAGAGTGATTAACTTGCCTAGTTTTACACTGGAGAAAAAAAAGAGGCAGGGGCAGGAGCTAACCTGGGGCAGTGCTTTAAGTACAAGGTACCATTTCAGCAGATTTAGTACTTCAGTGGGACACGTCTTAATGATACTGTCCTTCCATCTGTGCTTTTATACAAGAATAATTTTTTTTTCTCCGGAACAAAACAATTTACCTCATAACTTCTGTGTTCTGAAAGTTTAACTGCTTCGACAGTTTTACTGGTCATGTAACTACCAGGTTACCCTGACATCAGAGCTGTTTGCTGCTGGGTACACATTGCAAGACTGATACTGCAGCTCAGCCCCTTTGGCAAATATCTAGGGTAGGATCCCAAAGCAACTTATTTTCTAGTGCACTTTGCACTAAGACAAGAATATTAGCTGCTTAATAAAAAACAAGTCAAACTGTTTCTTTGTAGTACTACACCTTTAACCATTTCTTTCTGAACACTTTAACAACTTCCCATCTGACAATCTTTGGCCACTTTACTCATTGTTTAGGAAGAAAGTCCCTGGCAGATCTGCTGGTTGAAGCAGAATGGTGAAAATACAACCTAGACAGACAAAGTAGCAGATTTGTACTTTGTGGGTCTGTCCAGGCTCTGTCTGAATTTTTTCATCTCTAGATTATTACTATTTAAATGCGAGCTGGAGACAAAAGTAAAGTAAATTAAATTTTACCAGGCTCCTGCTCACTCGACCATGTAGCTTTTTCAAAGCCAAAGCCCCTGTTTTTCATCTTGGTTTGACCAGTGTCAACCAGCAAGACATGCAATCAAAGAAGACACACTTGGACATGGTTAGAACTCAACAAAATGTCCAACAGCTGTAAAAGATAAACCAAAATCCTTGAGCAACTTTGCAAGGGCAGGTCTGATTTTAACCCTTGCTAAAGAGGTGGAAATCACACCTATTCCACTACAAACAGAAAGAAATCACTTTGATGCATTAAAATAGGAAAACATCGATAAAGTTCAGACGATTTCTATGGTGAGGCACCAGAGATGGAGGATGAAAGGGTATAACCTGGCATACTCGTAGTCGGGGTCACCCTCCTGCCATAGCCACCAAGTTGAAGCTCATTGTTCTGTTGCATGGGATTCGTTGACTCACACCCTCCCATTTGGAGGCACTTGGCAGGCCATATATGAACATCTACCAGATCTGCTCATGCAGAGGCAACATGCTGGCTCGGACCACCACAGCCGCTTCCAGCATGGAGCTGCCTGATGGCTCAGTGAAGGCCACCATTGCACCTGTCCCACTTGCCAGGGCAAGGAGGCCTTTGCTTGCTAAGGGGGCTGGGAAGAGTCACCCGGGCTCCGTGGGCACAGGGGTTGGGGGCCCACAAGCAGGGGGAGAGGCGTGAGCTCTGCCAATACAATTTCCGATCAGCCTTGTCTGGCACCATGCAAGAATCTGGCGCTCGCCCAACCCTGACCTCTTCTCCCCATGTGGTCTGCACAGTGTGATGCCAGAACTTGGATGCAGTACTGCTGTAGTCCTTGGAACACTCCAAGATTTATTTTAAAAAAAAAAAAAAAAAGGAAAAAGGAAACCCATTTCTCTTTTCTGAGAATGGGATGGTGCCCAACAGATGCAATGAAAAGAAATTAAATGGTGCTAATTTGTTGATCACTTACACTGCCATGAACATGTCTAACAGCAAATTTATAACCTGACTACCCCCCAGCTGAAAAATCACAGCACTTGGAAGAGGAAAGCCCCGTAAGAGTGCTGCTGTGTTACTTAACTGGTTTTTCAATGGTTATGACCCATCTCCATGACTATTTGTACAAGACATCTCTTTTCCTTTTCTGTTCCCATTTAATGGGTGCCTGGTGCAGGAAAAGGAAATGAGGCAAACCTGGAGGAGGACAGAGGTGAAAAGGTGAGTGGGAGCGGGACAAAGGGAAATTGGAACATCATTTGAACAATGCTCAGACTTGACACTCGTGGGGTTTAATGTGTGACAAAGGCTCATTCACAGGAGCAAGGGTCGACCTGAGGACCTCAGAAGGAATACAGTGTTGCAAGAAGCAGAGAGGAAGAGGCCAGTGTTCTGACTCTTCTATTTGCTCACCAGTCTGGAGGAAGTAGGATTTCCTCATGTTAAAGGCCACCAGTAATGAGTCCCGTTAGCAGCAGGGAATAGGTAGCAGAGAAGACTTGGTCCTCTGGTGTATCTCTGGGTATCAGACTGGCTGCTCTGGATACCAGGATGACTCCCATATTCTTCCTCTTTGAGGGCTGTAAAATAAGCAGGCAAAAAGAGAAAGCCTCAAACCTAGCAATGTTACATCACTGAGGGGAGAGCATCCCTTTAAAGTTTCCCTTTTATTTTAAAAAGTTAATATGAGCTCTTAATAACACAGTGAATACAAACAAAATGAGCAAGTGCCTAAATACAGTAAAGGGAATTGGTTATAGGAACTGCCTCAAAATGTAGCGAAGCTTTTTACTGAACTTCGTACTGGGAGAAGTGGTATGAGCATTACTCTTTCTTATCTGCAACAGCAATTCCAGTGATCAAGTGGGAGGATGAAGAGGAGCTCACGATTTCTGCCACTAAGCATTTGGCATGCTTGTGAATGGGACAGGAGGACATCAAAATTAATGACTTTCGGGACCAATCAGTGTTAAATACATGTGTATGTAGGAAGGTGTTGCTGATAGCCTGTAGTAAGAAGCAACACTGAATTACACTGCCTGGGAGCAGACTGTTAGTCAGAGTTGTGAGCGTACTTTATTTTTCCCTGCCTTCACCCCAGGGAAAAAAATTTATCAGCTCTTGGCCCTATTCTGGCTCTTTCTCATTTGTTCCTTCTCTTCCAATCTGGCTCTCTGAGCTGCCTGCAGCAGTAGTTATCACAGAATTGTATTTCTCTTCCCTCTTCATCTTATTGCCTACAGGAATGCCAGGTTCTGGCTGACAGGCTACTCTGCTTGGGTATTTGTGATACAGATGGGCTATGCCAAGGAATAAGCAGTTCTGTCTGAAAACTGAGCACATGGATCAGTGTTTGGCCCTAAATAAGGACATAAAATATATTATGATGTGTGAGTATTAGAGCTGATTCAAGTTTTCACATTCTGAAATCCTGAAGGGAATTACTAATCTAATTTCAAGGGGGGGAAAAAAAAAAAAGGAGGGGGAACAGTTCTTCAAAAATGTTAACAATTTCTTGGCCCTTTATACACACTCTGATTAGCATGCTGTACAGATAAGAAGACCGGGGTATTCTGCAAACCTCAGGCTGGGTCTGGATTAGGTGTAGGTGATGATTCTGGTGTTGGACTGAGACCAAAGCAAGACCAGGGGTCATGTTCACAGTCATCAGCACTGAGTTTTACAGGTTGCTCTCAGAAGCAGCTTCCGGCAGGAAGCTCTACGGGCTGTTTGATCTCATAAAATTTTCTCTACCTGGTATGCTGGCAGTTCTGCAAGATAACACTTTGCTAATCTCTTGGAAGACTTTCAGTATTTTCCACAGGAAAGAAAGAAAAACAAACAGGAGGCCAGGCCCTGGAGCTGTACTGCAGCAAAAACGACAGAGGCACACATCTGGAATTCAGAGAGATGCCCTGCCAGCAGCAATGCTGACCTGCAGAGGTGATGTGGCCTCATCTGCACAGCTTTGGGCAAGCCACTTCCTCCTTGGGCAAGCTGCGTTGGCGTAGGCTGTAAAGGTCTGTGTGCAGGAGCTGCCTCTTACCAGATGTTCGTGTGGCAACTGGCCCCTGGTCTCAAGTAGTAGCTCTGTGGCTACTCTAACACATGTAATGAGATCCTGGTGCAGAGCCCTGTTCTCCCCAGTTAGAGTTTGTTACCTTGTGTTGAGCTGCAGGATAGAAGCCAAATCCTGGAGCTTTTAAGCACCCCGGCTGAACCGGAAGAAGAGCTATTGAGTTCACTGACAGCTGCCAAGGCTGCAATCCCAACAAAAGGTAGATCTGCAAAGGTACAAAACTGAAAAGATCATGAAGACAGTGAAGAGATCATTAAGATAGGCTCACTTAAAAAAGCTTTCCGGAACTCCACAAAGGGTCCTTTGCCCAAAATTGCTATACTCAGCTGTTTCCTTTTTACAGTCACTGAAATGAAGAAATCCACTGCAAAAATAGCATCGTCAAATGTCATGAGGAGGCGCAGGGCTATGGTCTAGAAATAATTCTCCTGGAGCACAGTACATCCTATGAATGAGCCTCCTACTGAAAATAAGTATAGGACATCCAGTATATGAGAACATCACCACACTGGGACCTAGGGGCGTAAGTGTCTCCTCTCCCAGGACATTTGTTCCAGCCACTGGTGCCTATAAAGCTGGGAACGGCTTGGGGAAGGCCTCTGATTTACGTCACTGGTGGGACAGTCCAACTGATTGTTAGCAGCAAAAGCAAATTGAAGCATGATTTACAAGGAACGTGAGCCAAAACAAGTGCAGTGTTTTTTCTGACATTTCTTTCCATGGTGCCAATTTCATCAGAAGGTTTTGAGCAATCAAGCTGCAAGGACTATAAGAACAGCTTGAAGTTACCACTCCTGAGCTGGAAGCTGCCATCTCCCATTGAGCAGCAGTGTCCAGTGCTCTGACTGCTCCTGCCCTGTGGCAGAGCTAGCCAAGAGTAAAATTCCTTCAAAATCTACATCAGTCAAGCAAGACACATCCAAGCATGTCCACACTGAGTGTGGCTCTATTAGACACAGCAGGAAATCAATTCTTACTTCAAGTTGAGAATTAAGTGGGTAGTATTTTGTGGAAACAAGTTAAGAAGTAGGAAAAACAAAGGGGATAGTTAGGTGATTCCATGCTGACTCATGAACATCCACTCTTTCATGACTAAGGGGTCAAGACTTCAAAAATCTGAGGCCTGGCAGCTTCTGTTTTGACTTCGAGACATCATGACTGCCAGGGTGTAAAGCACAGGTTCTCTGTGTGTGCGGGATGGGAAAAGAGAGGAGCTCTTACTAAGCAAGGGAAAGTGGACTGTGCATGGCACAACATTTATAGTTCTATTCCTTATAGCTCTCTTCCTAAAGAAGTGGTGTACCAGATTTCTCCTTTCTTCCAGGAAGAAAAGCATGCAGGAATCAGACATAGGATAGCATGGGACCCACCTGTTGTACTCCATCTTTATTCAGACCTTCAACAGTTGTAGCTGTCTAAAATAGGTGACATCTTTTTTTATGGTGAGGCAACTTTACTACATACCAAACCAAATCCAGCAGAGGTTCTAAAATCATGAAGATTTTTCAGAATGTGATTATGTCTCTTTTTGCTAAAATGCAGGCTCATTGGCCATACAATGGGTATCACACATCTGCTACTCTGCAGCAACTGTCAGTATGTGTGCTCTTTCCATGGCACTTTGCAGCAAATGAAATTGCTCACTTTTCTTCTAACATAGGGTACTTTGTATTACCTTGCATTTACTGCAGGTAAAAGCATCCAAACAGGTCATTGACACAGAGGATGGCAACTTGTGACTCTCTGAGAACTGATAGCTTTGGGCTATTACACCACTGAGTAAAAGGAAATTTATCTTAATTCCCTGTCATAGGACCTCTGGCAGGTGAAGCAGGCATTGTTGTGTTGATTAACATCTCCTTCGTGTCTCAGAGAATTTATCCATAACTGAAAGGGCTAAAATTTGATTTCTCTACAGGAGCTTACTGTCCACATTACTGGAGAAGGAGACCAGAGCATAGGTCTGTGCCTCCACTGTTCTGTTCTCAGTCAGGGTTTTAGCTTTGCCTGCCACTAAATATTCTGCGCTGTGAATGGTGAGAACTGAAACAAAGACACATGTGCCCTCCTGCTGGCCTTTTCACAGAAGCAGAAAACCTTTGGTAGCAGGGTACTGAAAGTAAGCAGCACCTCAACCCCTGTCCAGCAAGGATGGAGAGGAGACACTGGTCGGAGTCCTGACAGTTTCTGAATAAGAGACCAGTGTCAGGCAGAACAGCACAGAGGACTAGAAAAGTAATAGCAGGTCTTGGGTTTGATTATCCAGGTACTGCACATTAAGTGAAGTGTACTGATGCACTGGAGAGCCCACTGATTTCCCCCATGGTGTTTTTGTACTTATTGTAAAAAGCAGCTGAACCTTCACTACTGGCTACTGTTCAAGAAGTGTTTTGCTCTAAATATACAATCTCTGATGCCTACGAAAAGTTCTGCTGAAAGTGTTACTTTGGCAGATATTGTGAAATATGATTTGATTGTCACTGACATGAGGTTAGAAAGTAATACCACACAACCTATTCTGGGGGCCTTCATCTTAATCTGCAGCCACATTTTGCTGGACAGATGAAACTTCCAGATTTACACCTGCAGAGGTGAAACCAGAGTTCAGTCCCAGTCACTGAGACAGCTGTGCTGCACAGTTAGACCTGTACTTGCTGTATGGTGAAACCAGTATTTCAGTGCAGTTCTGGATGCTGCAGAGTATGAGAGACAGCACAATCCAAATGGTGATGAACAGGATCAGATCTCAGAACAAGCTATTTGCCCAATGCTGTTTTACAAAAAATATTTCATTTTGTCCTGGTTTAACCAGGATAGGGTTAAGTTTCCCCAGCAGTGGGGGGGAGCTCTAGCCGGGTTATTCAGATACCATGCGGACGTCACATCCTGGCAGGTCACATTTTCCTGGCGGAGCGCGGGGCACTCGTGGTTTTGTACATCGTGCTTCAAACTGCTGTATTTGGTAGCTATTTTGCTCTGTTCATTGCTATCACTATTACTGTTATTGTTATTGTTGTTGTTGGTTGTGTTGCTATTGCATTGTTGTATTAAACCTTTCCTTATTTCAGTCTTGGGGCTTTGTATTTCACTCCCTTTGTGGGGGAGGGGCAGCGGCCGCGTGGTCTCAGACCCCGGCAGGGGCTGAACCACCACACATTTTTATTATAGAAAAGAATACTTAGCAGACAGAGAAATCAGCGTGTTTGAGATCAGAAGTACCATTGAAACAGCCTGTGCTTTGGAAAACCAGTACCACTGGGTCAAAGCAGATAATATTTTCTTTCCAGGTTGGGAATTCTGCCCTTTCCAAACTGCACAGCATACTCAGAGATCTAGACTGGACCATGTCTAAGATGCCATTAGTTTTTTGCTATGTACTCACCTGGACATTTGCTGGAATACAAATAGACTTGCTGTCTCTTGCCCTGAACAACCTCACAGATTTGTTTACTTCTTCCCAGAAGGAGAAGGAAAGAACATCTCCTGCATGATTCAATGTTACCTTGTAAGAAGAGCTCCCTGCCCTACAGGAAAAGACAGAAGCTGAGCTGTACCTAACTCTCATCAGCCTGACAAGCATCACTGCTCTTTCAGCAGTGACCTATGGGCTTCAAGCCTTACAGCTCTGGGACACTGGAATCAGTTTTCGGCAAGTTTTAATACAGTCGATCAGAAGAACAAAAGAACTCCAGATCAAAGTGTTGCACCTTTGCTCTGAACTTCATTTCTTTGCCTCTTTATCTGGATCCAAAGCACTTTCAACCAGTAAGTCTGGCAAGTGAAATGTCTGAAGAAAACATGCAGTAGTCAGTTAAACCTGGAAGAAGTAAAATGTTACTGATGAAGAGGAAACCACAAAGGAAACCTGCACGTACAGCACAAATGAAGGATGCTGCCAAGAATTTCAGGTGGTAGGACCCCTTGTTTTCTGCTGGGACAGTTCTTCATTGGCCATATTGATAGTGCGTCTGAAGGCACCACCCCAGATTATCCTTCAAAGCAGCATCCCCTCATTTGTATACCGCATCAGGTCTATCATCCAGGATAGAGGTTATATGCAGGGGTGTGCCATGTGCCATCCTTCCTGCAGGCTCATCTTTGTGCAGTCTGTGGGCTTTGCTTCTACTTCTCTGATGATTAGCTCAAGCAGATTGGGGTGTTCCTGAGGTTAGACTTAATACTACATTGTCTGTTGCACCCCAGAACAGTCCCCACCTCTTGCAACTTTCAATACACACATCTGCCTATATGACTGGGCAAATGAAACAGCAAAATTATTGCATGATGTCCTCAGACCATGCTTGGTGAGATCTCCACTAGAGGTGTGAAAAGTTGCTGCCAATCAAGGTATGTGGTGACATGAATTGGGGCCTCTGCTGGTGGTTCATTTTATTCTGTTGCCTTTATCCTTGTCTTATAGTTTAAGTCAGGAGAGACAAAACACACCCTTTAATTACTACACTGCTACACGATCCAAGTGAAGGAGCTTGAGTGCTTATCACCTCAGTGAAAGAGTGGTGAATAGGGCAGAGAATGCTACAGGGTTACATGTAGAAAAGCAGTTATGTCTATTGACCTGTTCCCTGTGGACAGGAGCGGGGCTCTCAGTGCTTGGGAGGAGCAGGGTGCTGATCATGGTGGCTTCAGCCATGTGAGCTTGGTCCCAGGCATCCCTGGAGGTCCTCCACGGCCAGGTGTTCCCTAAGGCAGAGTTGTGCTGTCCCCCCTTTTAGGCAGAAATGGATTAGGTTGATAAGGAGGAGAGCATCTTCCAGGCCACTGGATCTTTACCAGATCATGGACTGCTCTGAGCTTTTGTTCATTGATTCTCATAGCAAGATGCTGAGAAAATGTCCTCATGTAAGTTTGGTTCTGTTACTTGTATCAGTTACACCTTTTTTTCGTCACACCTGACCAATTGTCCTTCATCTAACAAAAATCACATCCCTAACAGCAACACAGCAACATACTGAAAGTCAAAATGTGGGCCTCCTCCATCTACTGAACTACTTGACCAATGACAGCTCCACTGGCGAGAATGCACCAGCATAGAAAGAATACACAACCCTGTCAGAGATGCTGAGAGACATGACCATTGCTCATCTATCCAACTTAGCCTTTCTTGTCTGAGTAGTAAAATCTGCTAGACAAGATCTCAGTCCTCATATGTTGCCAGTTTCCATGTAAAAGGAGCTCTGCTGACTCTTGCCCAGTACATCTGGTAGGGCACACCTTTCTCTCCAGTGTTTTCTAGTTCTAATTTGTTATATTCCAGAGTTTTCAAATTCCACACTCACTAGACATTCTGTAGGTGTAACTCAGATTTTTTACTAATTCTAGGTCATCACAACATCTGAAGATTTGATCTTTTAAGCTGGTCATCTCAGTATTGCCCTTCTAGGTCTATCTGTTGGTGGCTGTACAAAAACCACTCCTGGGATAAACAAGGTTATTTCATATTGTTAAGATGTGACTTTTCCCTAACAGCCAAATTACGATGTGATACCTGATGAAGTGCAGGGCCTGATATTTGCTACACGAGAGTGATACCTATTTTTAATATCAATTCATAACATCCTTACTGTAAATCACTTGGACAACTGCAATCTCTTGGTTTTGTTCGCATATAGAGATCAAAGTGCCCTAGTAAACACAAGTTCTCAACAAATAGTAAGAGCTAATATTCTGCATAACTAAATGCCTCATAGAGATAACACATCACTTAGAGCAGATCTGGACATAGCAGCAGAGTTTACAAAAGTCTTGGATCAGATTTTCTGACATGCCTGTCTGCAGGCAGCATGCCTGAAGAGCAGCAGAAGTGGCATAAATGGCTTTTTGCCATCATCTCACACTCTATCTTCCCCATAGCTTTATCTCAGACCTCATCTTATCTGAAAAGAATTAGCACTTACGACATTAAGAGCATGTGTGTTTGTATCTCAGTTTAGTCTTGAACTCCAAAACAGTTGGTGTTTTTTTAAAAAAAAATCATTTTAGAGAGACTGTTGAATAGTCACACAAATGACAAAACAAAAAGAAAGGCCCAGTTTTGATCTCACATTTATTTTAATCCTAACGAAATTCATGGTTCAGAAGAGACATAGGAGAGGCCAGAATCAGGATTGTTGGGGTGTTTGTTGTTTTATAGCTCTATTTAGAACAGTTTTAATAGGAAGCTGAACACCAAACTGCATTACAGAAAGCTTCCAAGACTTTTTGTTTTAAGACTGTAAAAGGCAAAAATAAACAGCCTTTTTCTGTGTGATCAAAGACCCACCATAAAAAGTGTCAGGAGGACTTTAAATGCCAATTCTTGTACTCCCAATGTGTGTATCCTGGACTTCTTCCAATATGGGAGCAAGGTGGACTTTTATTTTTATTTTCTTTTTAAATGGAAGAAAGCTGCCAAAATACATAAGGAGGAGGACTAGAGCCAGTTGCTTTTTGTTGGTTCTTGGGTGGGAACGTTGCCAGGCAAAGCCATATGCTGAATTCCCAGGGAATTTCACTCTCAAAAATCAGCTTCTGGATTTCCCTCATTTGGGAAGCTCTGAAAGGAATATTCATATCTAGGAATCAGCTCAATGCAGAATTGTTGTGCTGGCAAATTGGCTGTTGACTATTCAAATGCTGCTCTGCATAGCAGCCTCTGCTGATTTTTTTTTCTCTAGGTTGGGATAACTGGTAAGCCAGGATGTTTCAAAAGCAAGATTGCAGATCACCCTGGGTAATCCAAAGTGTGCTCTTACAAAAGCAGGAGGAGCACGTTGCTCTTGGTATCAATAGATGCTAACACTGAATCTCCAGGGTCAATTGCCAAGGCTGAACAATGGACCACAGACACATTATTTGTGTCTTCTTAGAGCCTGTGGTGGTATTGCAGCTGTTACCCTATAAAGAGGCAGAGGGCTATCTCTTGCCACTAGTCTACCCTGTGCCAATCCTTCTCACTGTCCTGTGTCCCTCCTTTGCTCTACCAGGTGGCCACATTAGTGGGGGAGAAGGGAATATTTTTAAAGGAAGATACACCTTCTCAAAATCCTCTTACTGTCTGCATAAGCAGAAGCAAAGGATGTGAAAAATCAGAAAAAAGATACAATTCTGAGAACTGTTTTGAGATGGCAATGGTTTTGTCAACTCAAAAAAACAATCGTGGCAGAAATCACACTTCATATTTTTCATATGTCAAGGAGACATTACAGATCTTGAGAGATTTCATTAATGTTTTGCAATAAAATCGTGTACTGTAGAAAGACTAGACCCATGATTAAAGTATTAGACAGGGCCTCTGATTTCTCTTCCTAGAAGAGCAACATATTTTTTACATGTCTGTGGATCACTTCATGCCTCTATATTTCTGCCTGTAAAATGGTCCAATAACATCTATGTACCATGGGTAAATTCTTGAGCTGTTCTGAGACATTCAGAGGCCACAGTGATGAGAACAAAAAAACCAAAACAAAAAACCTAAGCAACTTGTCAGACATTTCAGCTGGCTTCAGCTGACAGCAGAGAAAGAAAGCATACATCATTATCCAAGCATGAAAGACATGTAATTCACCTTTAAACTGCAAACTTCTATGATTTTGAAATAATTTTTTTCTCTGTTCATTAGTACAAGGCATTATTTAACTTTGTAATAAAGTCCAAACATTCTTATCATTGCTGAATACTGATGCTGAAATGTAGCTAGCTCTTTTAAAGTTAGAAGTAATCATTTGCAATACTGTAAGCAGATGGAGACCCCATCACAAATCAATGTCCCATTGTAATAGGTCCTGTGTGTCTAGACAGTCAGAGACAGTCCCAGCCTCTGAAAAGATTATAGGCTGAATAGACAAGAGAAACAAAAAATGTGGAGAAGAAGCCAGCAGACCACAAAGTGTTGTGCTCAGGTTCCCAGTGCCGGTGAAACAGAGATGAGGATACGCCCTGGGGGTGGTGTGAATGAGTGCCTCACACATTACTTTCCACTTAGGGCCCAAAGCAAGGATTGTTGAAGTCCTGCTGCCAGTGAGAATAACAATGAAAGAAAGATAGCAGGATCAGCCAAGGATTCTGCAGCTGAGGAGAGCTGACATGATATTTATCAGCTGTCTGCAGGAGGGAATCATATTTCTTTTGCACAGATGTATGTGCACATAATCAACTTCTGAAGATGCACCCAGGTTTACTTAGTGATTACATTAAATCCAAGGGTGTTTGTATCTGCTTCTGACTAACTGTAATTAGCAAAAATAAATTAGTGCAGAAGTACCTCCAGGTGTAGTGGACCTGCTTTAACTAGGTCTTGTTAGGATTAAGCTGCTGTGGAAACAGTCTGTATGACCTCCAGAACTGTTTGCCACTTTCATCCAAACTTGGCAACGATGTAACCGTAAGATCTGTGAAAATAGGTGGGTTGATAGGGAAGATAGAATCATGTCAGTATCCCTCCAGCTGCACAGCCTTACCCCACTGGGTATTGCAGCTTCCACGCAGGTAAACACAATAGGAATTGGGGTTTCGTTTATTCATGGTATGACTTGTCTGTAAATGCACCCACTGTACCTCATTTCAATGCTTCTTTACCTAGGTTTCTCCTCTTCAAGTTCAATAGGATTGAACATTGGCTAAATCAAATTTGTTTTTTTATATGTATGTTTCAACTGTGAGGGTTTTTTTGATTGTTTTTCTTCTTAGCAACTTGTCCTGAAGCCTTGAGAAAAAACCAAAGTCCAGAAACAGTCCTGTCAATCCTGGTAGAGTCACTTATGAACCAACAAAAGTCAGTAATGAGCTGAAAATATATGGCTTGAGCTTACCTCACTGGTCCAGGACCTTCACACTGTAATCATTGTGAGTACACTTGGAAAAATCTGTCCCTTGAACTAGGAACATTTCAGGGCAAGGAACATGCTTTTACATGCATACACATTGCAGATGCCACAAGAGTGTGAATGTGAATGATAGCATCTTTTGCTTCATTAATTTGAACACTGAAGCTCTTCCATGATTCAGTTTTCTCATAAAGAGGAGTTTGGTTTGATGAATCACTGCTTGGCTGTTCACAATGTGAAGGAATGTTGGAGGGACTGCTTTGCATGCACATGATTGATTTAATAGATCAGATCTACACTCCAACTGTGAAAGTCACATCAGTGCAGCTGCTGATCATCAACAAACAAACATTTGCTGAAAGCTTTGCTTAACAGATTGCACTATAGGGACATCATGATTTCTTTTCTAAACAAGACACTGAACCGTCAACATCCTTTCCTGATGTGCTCAAATGTGCTGGTCCAGACTGTAAATTTATTGCCCACAATGCTTCCATCCAAGAGTTGAAAAATATTCTTTAATGTTATAACAGTTTCAACAGCTGAGTTACATACATATTAAAAAAAACCTGGTAAAGACACATTAAAAACAGACCGTGCCTTTTTTGGTGACGCTTTTTTGAGGGGTAACTTACAAATAGATGACAAATGTCTAAGTCCTGGGAGGTAGATCTGGGGAAACAAACACTTTGCTTCTTAGTATAAGAATCTTAGCCATAGATGAAGAATCCATTTTCCTGAGCATATAACTTTGTGTTTAAGAGTATGCTTCAGTCCAACTGGACTGTATACTAAATAAGAGAGGTTTCTTAATTAGGAAAGAAGACGTAGTTCTTATAAGCAAGTCCATTTTGCACTTTTCTAATTCATGTGTGTGTGTGCATGCACACGCAAAACAACCTGTTAACCACTCTCTGCTTATAAACTTTGATATTTGGGACTCTCTATGCTATTCTATCTCACATTGCAAATTCTGTTCTCATTGTTGGGCATGCTTGTCTCCTCTGTGACCTTTTGCCTCCAGATTCTGTTGAAGTCTCCTGGGAGGTGACAGAAAGAAAAAAATATTTAACTTGGATAGATCTAACAGTGGAGGGTCATTAAATCCTGGTGATCAGCTATTCAATTACAGTCCATTTAATCATGCAGCAGCAAAATAATTGGCAATGGCTCAAGGCAAACTAATTGTTCCAATCTGAAACTCGGCAGCGTGACAAGTGAGCTGCGGATGAGGTGGTGATGGATTCTGAACATCTGACAAGTCTGATCTGGGAGGCTCCTGACAAGGAGACTACTGACAATCCAGGAAGAGTTCTCTCTTCAGTCATGTCTAAAAATTAAGAAAGACTGGGAGCAGAAAAACAGCTGCTGGAAGTAGAGGAAAAGAGCACTTTCAGGAGGGAAAGGGGAAGGGGGAAGTGTGGACTCTTCAAAAACCTCTAATCTAAACCTTAGGGCTGCTTTGCAACAGCAGTACAGAGGCAGGCCAATGTGCACAGTTTGCTGTTCTTTTCTTGGTGTTTTTTACCCCTCTGTATTTCTTGCATCAGCCAAAAAGTAACTAGGCTTGCTGGAACTCGTGTGTGTCCTGGGAGAACTGTGTGGTAAACTCAGAGAGCTCCTGGGCTTGCAGCTGCAGGAAGGAATTAGCTGGAGCACACTGAGTATCAGCACCAGTCCTGGAGGCTGGCCTGTGAAACTCTTGCCACAAAGGTTGTGGCATGTCGAAGAGACAGAGGCAGAGCCTGGAATCGCACCAACTGGGACTCAGCTCAATGGGACTCAAAACAGAGAGACTAGGTGAGTATCTGCAGGTTAGTGACAGCACAGCCTTTTCCTACATGGAAGGTAAGCACACCAGTGCTGTCAGGTGACACCCTAATCAGCTCCAGTATGCCTTAGAGAAGCAAACGTTATTCACTATTGGGAAAACACAGAAGTTAGTTGGATATTGTTCTGGTTCAGGCTGGAAATTCAGATCTTCCTCACTAAGACCTCAAAAGTCAGGAGATGTGCCAAAATGTTTGAGGGAGAGTTTTGAGGACAGAATTTCCTGGAATGGAGATACAAATGCTTGCCTTGCTCTTTCTGTGTGGTAGCAGAAAAGCTTTTAAAAATGCAGAGATGGATGTACAGAAACAACAGAGCAATAAGTAGAAATTATTCAAGTGGGAGCTATGAAGAAGTTATCACATCTTGTTCTATAAGGCATAACCTGGTGAGTAGCTGCAAATACCAGAAATTACAACAAAATTTTATCATTAGGTGTTTTTTCACTGACCCTGAAACAGAAGGCAATAGCCACTGCCAGAAGCCAGAGGTTGAACATTATGAGCAAATCATTCAGAATAAAAATTTCAGTGTTTTGGGGAACAAACACTCTCTCTTTACAGCATCTACTGTGATCTTTAGTGGAGGGGCACGGGACTGGGAGGGACGCAAGAAAAAGTGAAATCAAGTGTAAGCCGAAGGGATGAGTTACATATGTGTGTTTATTAAAGCGGTTGCTAGAGACGGAGGACAGTTTTGTAACCAGATCACTTGTTTCTCATTCATTGTAATCCTGCTCCAGAAGCCTGAGACGATCATAAAAATGACAGAAAGGTCCAGGTTGGCAGGGGACTTGAACCTTCTGTGGAAAGCAGTGCCTTAGATGAGGTTATCCAGGTTCTGTCAAACTGAGTCTTGAATACTTTCATCAGTGGAAAAGCCCACCTCTTTTCTGGCTCCCATGTCTAATTGTTCTCATGGTGATTTTTTTTTTTTTTTCCCTATATCCAGACAGAATTTCCCCTGAAATTGGGGAAAGTGTCTATAGGTGTTCAATTTGTGGAGATGGTCCCTACTTCAACTTTCCTCCACTATTGGTAGAAGCACATTTGTTTGGCATTGCTTCTCAGTGTAGAGACTTGGAGGCTGATCTCACCCATAATGACTGAGGTGAAGAAGGCACTGAATACTTTTGTCTTTTCTGTGGGCATTTTTAATTAACCTTCCAGCCCCATTCAGCAGCATACCTACAGCTGCCTTGTACTATGTTACCACTTGGTAACATACCGGTAACAGCCTTTTTTTGCTATGTTTGACATCTTGCTAGTTTGAGCTCTGGCTGAGATTTTGCTTTCCTAACTACATTTCTGCATGCGGGAGCAATATTTCTATATTTCTTTCTGGGTTTCTCACATTTTCCATCTCTCTTATATTTCTCTTCTTCATTTGAGCTCCCTCACTTTTTTACCAGGCTGTTTTCTTTTTATGACTGTTCCTCTTTCTGACGAAGGGTGTAGACCACTCTTGTGCTTTGAGAAGGCTGTCTCTGAAAATCTCTCAGTACTCCTGAGCAACTTTTCCCTCCAAGGGAATGGGATGTCTCCTAACACTTCCATGAGGCAGCTAACACCTGCCTTTCTTGGGTTCAGGGTCTTTATTCTGCTACTTGTCTTCCTCAAGCTCTTCAGGACCTTACATTTCACAATCTTACAGTCACTGTAGGCAAAGCTGCCAAAAAAAGTCTTCATTATTGGTAAAGAGTAGGGTACCACTACTAGTCAGTGTGTGCAGCAATTGCTTGTAGATTGCTTGTGCATCACTCTGTTGCTTTCCCAGCAAACACCCGGGTAGCTGAAGCTGCTTGCATGTGCCACTTGAGTGAACTGCTGATGGGCATGGGAACAGAGCCTGTCCTGGATGTCTGTGCAGGATTTGCTGTGAATCTATATGGTATTTCTCTAGTAAACTGAGGTCAAGACACAAAGAATTAGTCAGGTGTTTTGAGAGCTGATCATTGATACATAAGATAGACCTAATCCAAATTCTTGGCTGCAGGTGAACACCTGAGACTTCAAAACATGCAGGAGAAAAAGATCCTTTTCACTGACAATTAAGGTGGGAATAGGAGGACTCCAAACTAAAGCTACCAGCTAAAGGAACAGACAAGGCCTTTTAGTTGTCATTTACTTTGTACATCTGACATTGAAAGAGACAATGAAAGCTGACTGAACCTTGCCTTCTATGCTTAGTGATAGCCAGGCTGCACTGCCTCCATGACAAAGAAATAAACTGGAGACATCAGTACCATTTGGCTGCAAGCAAGCCTCACCTCTCTTTGACCCTCCCTACAATTTTGCTGACTTTGATGATGGCAAAGAAAGAGCCTGCAGCTCAAATGTGCTAGCAAACTCAACTTGTTCTCCTGCAGCAGAATTGGCCATGGGTACTACCAACCTCCAGCTCATAAAAATGCAAGCTTTCATCTGAGCAGGAATTCTGCTGGAACAATAGAAAGCCCATTGTTATTTGTATTGCAGCAGCAACTAAGGGTTCAGATGGAGCTCTCTGCCCATTCTCAGATGGTAAAGTCCGTGTCCCAGAGAGTCCGCCATCCAGAGGGAGCAAGCAGACTGTGGGAGTAGTGTTGGGGAAGAGCTGTCCTGCCACAGGGACTCACACACTTGGAGCTCTGAGGTGGTTTTGGACAGACCAGTGGCTCTGGTCTGGACCGCTTGCAGTGAATGCAAGCAGTGAGACCTTGTCCAGCAGTCTAACCCAAAACCCGATCCTGATGAATGACCCCCACCTGCTGTTCCTTCTTTTTCAGAACTGCATGTTCTGAGAATAAACTTTGGCTTCCAGTGGCAAACTCCTGAGTCAGTCAAGTGATCCCTTAAACTGATAATTTTCAGTACTTATTAAATATTTAACAAGAAGCATTTTGCATTATATTTTCTACAGCTGTTAGTTTTATTTACCTTAATGGTGGAGCATCAATGAAATGAATGTCTGCTGAGTAATTGAAAAATTTAAAATCTTTTTAGAAGTGTCTTTTAAGAAAGAGTAAAGTATGCAGCCATGTAGATATGCATTAAAGGAATATTATTAATACCTGATATATTATTTATTTACAAGGAATGTGATAAATTCTGTCCTATTACATATCTGAAAAAACCCCTATTGATAACCAGTATGGATAATCTCAGTGAAAAAGAATTAGGCATAGAGAACTAAAGTAAGTACAAAGAGTAGAGTTGAGAATAAATAGAATTAGAACTAATATTGGATGTAATTCTCAACAACGTGGAAAACAATCACAGAGGAAGACATTTGAATTGAAGAATGTGCTATATAATCTCTGTTCAAAACCTGAGCAATACTTCAAGAAATGCTTAATAAGATACATTGATTAGAATGCATGCCACTGAGAGGTATAAAGAGTTGTTGGTCCAGATGTTGATGTTTTATCAGCATAAGTAAACAAATTTATAATAGATAGACAGAGAACAGGCAAAAAAATTACTTACCCAGTGTCTAGGTACAGCTTGAGCAATCTGTGATTAAGAAAGTTAGGTAAAATCCCATTGCCAGAAAAGGTAGCTTGCCATCTTATTTATGGGGAAAATGGACTTCACTTCTTAAACTTCTGTTCTCTACTTAATTGTTCATTGTTACTACCAGGATGATGTAAAAAGGTATTTGAGTACCACAGACAGACTTGTTTAAATAGCATGGATGATTCAACATTAAGGCTGACTCCAATCAAAGGCTGAAGATATTTTACCTTTGAGCCTTCAGATTTTACACTGAGGGATGAGCTTTAATTGCCTATCAATTATTTCATCAGTACCTGAGGATAAATAGCTCAATACCTTTTTGCTAAAGGACTATTTGAATTGCATAGTCTGGGGTTCAGAAAAAATCTTTCACCAAACATGACTCCCATTGAACTGAAAGAATTATTTTGAGCACCGTGATACGTAATTCAATATTCCTGTGGTTGGCAGTGTTAAAATAATTTTGTTAAAAAGAAGAACAACAGAAAAAAAAACACTAATGTAGTACTCTTTCTTGTCTTGGAACCCAGGAGAAGTGTTTGCTAGGAAAGAAACTGGCACAAGAGACTTTCTATGAAGACTACTGTGTGGGGCGGGGATTAGACACAGATAGTCAGCTGTCTTTTGCCATCCAGGAAATGAAAGAGCAAATGGATTATTTCTCTACTTCTTGTAAGAACTGAAGTGATAATTACAAATTCCTTTCTCCTAACAAGGTATAGAAATTGTAGTCAAGAAATGTATGACTGTGCAACTGAACTCATTAGACCTTCTATAGTCATAATAGTCATAATTTTTATCAGCTTTTTTATTAATTCATATAAGCAGTAGTTTTGAACGGAGTATTCCTAAGTTATTGAATGCTATACATATACTGGGCCACCACCATGAAATCGAACATCAAGAAGCAATATGATTTAGAAGATATTTCAAGACATTTGATTAACATTTGCTATGTTATCTATGTCAGTATTCACAATAGCCAGAATACTGCATGTATTTGGAGTACAGACATTAGTGTAATAATGAACATGAGAAATCAGGCTCAAACTGAGAAACAAAACATAACCTTACTTGAAAGCAGTATAAGTTCTTCTTAAACTTACTATAAGTACACTGAAGAAGAAAATTAAAGTTTTCAGACTGCAAGGCTTCAGGAAAAGATCACCAACTTTTAAAAATATATACATATACTACCATCCTAAGTTTTATAAGTTAATAGCAAACTATACTGAAGTCTCCTAAAATAATCCTCTTGTCACAATTAGCTTTTAAATCGAAAATGTCAAAGAAAAAAATGAAGAATGGCTGCAGGACCCATTTTTCTAGAGCTTCGATGCCATCTGCTGGATGGGTAAAAGAATGCAATGGGCCTGACACGTCTAGGTAGTACTTCTGCCACATGGAAATGTGAGGATGGGCTGTCCCCAGAACTGCTGGTACTTAACAAGATAACTTCAGAATTAGCAAACAAACCCTTCTTGGGACTGGGCCGCTTTCCAGGGAATGGAAGAAAGATGAATAAAAGAAGACGTAAACCGGTAAACTGACATCTTAATTCCATGCAAGGAGGGAATAACCATTTCAGGAAAGAGGAAAGTGGACACCAACTTCCCATCTTTTGAAAATGTTTCTCTTGCAAGACAACTTTCAAGGCAGTAACCTCTCAGTTTGGGCCCTAAACTTAGCACTTAAGTCTAGCTTTATGCAAGAGGACTTACTCTTCAAGGATGAGACACATGAGAAGAAACTACAACAAAACTACAAGGACAGCTGATTTAAGATTTAAATCTCAGTTGCAAACCACAGGAGACAGACAAATCAGACTCAAGGGATAAAAGATTCCTGAAGGACTTTATGTCCTTGAAGACCCACAAGGGCGAATTTTTCATCTGTTTAAGTAGACTAGATTTCTGCTCTGCATGTTTGGACTTTTACACAGACAAGCTTTAAATACTGTAACATATGCAAACCAGTAAGTCTTCTGGGACACTCCCAATTCAGAGAGCAAATAGCAGTGTCACTTGGGAGAGAATAATGAGACAGTGTAATAAGTGAGCAGTAACGTTTGGGAATCTACTCTCTGAAGCAGCAATCAGATGCTTGAGGAATGTGTGTTGAGGCAGGACCTAACTATTTTTCCAAACCCAATACAGTCAAGATTTACATATTAAGATTAACAAAATCATCACTTATCATATTAAAATTACATTCTTACTGTAGGGATGACCAACATAGACTTTTATTGTTGTTTTCTGTGGAGAATGCAGACATGAAGCTTCTAGCTAAGCCAATTCATCTCCCTTGCAGTCCTGATTGTGGAGCTTTCTGGCTCTTTTGCATGGTCCTTTGCACTCCCCTTTTAACCAGCTGGAAATTAAGAGTGTCTTCTGCACTGCTGGAAATCTCTGATGAGACCACAGCATCGCTTGAGCCATGGCAACTGGCTGCAGCTGTCATGCGTGGCTGCTGTGCTGAATAGCTGTGGCTAAAAACTGTTGGGCTTCCATGCACAGGGCATGTACTCTGTCCTGTCTTCTCAGCAGGTAAAAAGTGCATCTTGAGTGCATTGGGCAGCACATATACATGCAAAAGCATGTAATTCATGTGAACCACGTCGCTGGTGCCTCAGCTGGAAAACAATGAAAGCCCTGTCTCTTGTAAGAAGCAACACACTGCTGAGAGTTATGGCCAAATTTACTCTACTGCCTCCCAATGTGAAGTGCTATTGATCATGTACTAGTATTTCTCCATTATCAGCTTTACTCCATTTACCTCTAATACCACGTCTCCACTGCTCCTTTCTATAAGTGTGCACTTCTATGGAAGCAGAATCCGTTCAGTCTCTCCTCTTACAGCAGTGATGCAACAGCAGTGAGCAGAAGAAAGAATAATTCATAACTCCTGATATCTCCTTTAACTTCTCTGCTCAGTGCAGATTAACTTGGACGGTACGACCTCTCCATTGCATCTCACTGAAGCTTGGATAAAGTCTGCTTGCTTTGCCTGATTTGATGTTTGCCCTTTCTGCTCAAACTGGATGAGTTTATGTGCAGCTTGGCAGTTTTGAAGTCCTTCTCACCTCAAATAAATTATCACTTTCAGGCCTTTTGCACTCCTGATAATCTTATTTGTATGTGACAATTGTAGCAGAGAGTAAGCCTTACTGTAACCACCACTATTTGTAACCAGACATGCAACTAAACACTGCATAAATCCTGAAATGGAGTTGCTGCCTGTTCAGTCCTCTGCCTGATTTCAGAAAACACCATTTAGCTGAGAAAGTATGAAGACAAACCCAGCAATACCTAGCTAATTTGATTTTCCCCTTCACTGAACCTGTCTTCCAACAAACAATTAGTGGATGACTGTTATTTCTTGTTCTCACTGCTGGTAATTTAATTTGCTTCTTCATTTTAATTTAAAGAAAATATTATCAAGCTAATTTTTAAGTCATGGCACTTTGCAGATCTATTGAGTCCTCCCCACAGAGAGGACAAAACCACACACAGCTAAAATCAAAATCATGAGCTGGGCGGTTACTGTGGGCAGGATTAGTAGGCAGTCTTATTTACTTCCAGTCAGAGACCCTACCCACTGCTCTGAATTACCTCTTAAACTTGCAGCTGGAAGACTAGGAACACAGTGATTGAAGAAAAAACAATGGATTAGGAGTAAAGAAGGAAAAGCATGTTATTAAATCCCAAGGAAATCAGCCCTCCATTTTATCCATATTTCATTTTACTGGTAGGCATGTGAAATAAGAGCCAAACCTGGTATCCTCGCATGTACTGCAATCACTACAGTGCAGACAGAGCCAGAAAAGCTGTATGGAAAGGGGCATATGAATTAAAGGTGACATATCCCTGCTTCAGTTAACACTAGAAAAGGCTTTAGCTGAGGAGTTCAGTAGTGACCCAGCCCTAAATGTGAAATAGCCAGTTGAACAGGCAAGTCCAGCAACAGACTTGACGGACTCTGTAGAGCTCAGTTTGGCAACAGCACCCTCAGACATGGTATTTTGCAGGCACCTAGTATTTGCACCAGCTACCATGAGCACAGGAACCCTGATGATAAACTGGGTATTAGAAATATACAACATGCTAACTGAAGATTTGACACTGAACTGTCATTTATGGTTTTGGAAAGGAGGGAAGGTCCCTTCGAGCTGAGAGAGTTTGATATTATCTAGAAGCTGATTTTTTTTCTCCCTGAAGTTGGCAGGTGGAGGGAACAATCTGTTCATCTGTTTTACATTTCAGCCTTTCAGGGCTCTGTAATTATTCCTTCTGGCCTAGTTGAATTGCTTGCTGAACCTTGAAATTTGGCTAGTAAGTACTGCTCAACTGGAGTGTATACTACAGCCAGCAAAGAATCTGCACAGATCTCTTCTAAAAGATAGCACCCAGCATACTTTTTGGTCACCTAATAAAGCAAGGCACATTCCCGGTGAGTCTGCTGCCCCATTAGCATTCAAACACTTGCTATGGCAGTTTGCATGCCAGTATCTGTGAATGCCTTGCTGAAAAATGGCCATGACAATGCACACGGGAAGGTAGAAGTACAGAGCAGGCATGTGTGTGTGTCTTTGTGTGTGTGTATCCACCTGTGTGTAAGGGAGTGTCTAGACACACCATATCATTCAGCCCAAGTCATCTGAAGCAACCCAAGACCTGTGCTTGACAGCACAATCTAGGCTGTACCACTTTCCATTGTAGCCATATAAAAATAGCCTTGAGTGCTAAGAGCCATCAAAAAATATTGCATGTTCTGCTGACGTCTTTTGCACAGCAGAAACAGTATCCATTTGTTTTGATGTCATCTTACAAATAATTAGTGACACTGGCAGAAATGGGGATTAGCGGTATAGCAGGTAAGAAGCTGATTATAGGAGGAAGAGGCACAGAAGGATCTGTAATAGCAGCAGGGGATCATTAGCTTGCAAGTTAAGTTATTTGAGAAATTCTTCAGGGACTGCTGTTTGGACACATCTTACTGCAAATTTCCTTTAATGACTGTGTTGCAAAAAGTGGAAACACCATGCAGAAACTTAGTGATTAGCTCAAATTTTACAGGCACTGTCCACGTGGAAAGATGTGACTCTGAGAACTGAAGGAAGGTATACAGATGTAAGCTGTATAAGCTCCAAAGTTATCCCTTTGGCAACAGTAGCAAGAATTTCTGCTCTAAGATGGAGATCAGTGGTTGAAAACTGCCAAGAAGCCAGGCAAGTGTGCATAACTGGTCCTAATGGATCTACGTGTCACTAAGAAGACAGTGCTGTGAGAAGGGCAAGTGCTTTCACAGGACAGGTGTAAAGGAAGATCCAGAAGCACAAGTCATACCAGTGAGATGTTGTGTAGGGTCCAGTTCAAGTCCAAGAAAGATTAAATCTGTTTGGAACAGGTGCAGAGAAGGACAACTAAAATAATCCCAGGAAAGAAGGCAAAACTAGAGACGCTTGGCATATTTAGTCTAACAAAATGAAAGGCAAGAGGAGTACAATTACTCTACATGAATACGGTATGAATGCTGAAATCCTGAATGGCCATGCTGGCCCAAGATCAAACAGGTTTAAACTGATCACAAGTATATTTATGGCAGAGACAGGAAGACACTCAGTTTCAGAAGAGGGTGTTTCTGTTGCTAGTTTCTATGTTTGAGCTAAAGCACCATGTGTGGACATAGAACTACAGTGTTCCTGGCATGGCTCAGTTTCTGGTCACTGGCATGGGTTCTCCTGGGGGACTTCAACTTTCACCTGCTGCAAGGGAAATGCCATCAGGGAGATTTCTGGAGGATGTCAAGGACAGCACAGATGCTGGATGGACCAACCTGGGGTTAGGCTGTCCTGGATGGGCTACTTAAGAACAAGGAAAACCTGGTCAGGACTGTGACAGTGAATAGAGCTGTGACTGTAGTGATCCTGATACAGAGGAGTTCCAGATCCTGGGGGTGCTTAGGAAGGCAAGTAGCCCTGTACCTCATGAGAGAAAGCTGTGGCTTATTCAGGGAAGAGGTAGGGTGGGAGGCAGCTCTTGTGGGAGGCAACTCTGAATGGCAAAGCAGCTCAAAAGGGCTAGCAGGCCTTTAAAGATAATCTTCCACAAACACAAGAAAAGTCCATGCCAATGCTCAAGAAAAAAAGCACAACAGATGTATCAGGCGGCTGGCATGGCTAAACAGGGAATTCATATGGCAGAGCAATGAAAACAAAGATGTACATGGGTGGTGGGAGTTAGGGCAGGTTATGAAAGAGGATATAGAAATGCTGCTGAGGTGCGATCAGGAAAACCAAAGCTAAGCCAGGGTTAGCAAGGGATATGAAAAGCAACAAGAAGGGCTTCTGCTGCTACGTAAATAGTAAATCAGGCAAAGAAAGTACATGCCCACTTGCCAAATGGGTTGAGTGATACAGTAAAAGCAAATGCAGGCAAAGCCGAGGTACTTGGTGCCTTCTTCATCTCAGTCTTCGCTGAAACTGTTCCCAGGCATTTTAGCCCAGAGGCAGGGATCAAGGAGCAGAGGAATTCCAATATCAGAGGATGTACACTTCAGGGGTCTCCTAAGAAATCCTGGCCTGTACAAGCCTGTCAATCCAGATGAGATTTGTCTGAGAGTGTTGAATGAGCTGGCTGATGTCACTCTAAAGTGCTCTCTGTCATCTCTGTCTTCCATCTCTGTGGAGCTTGTGGGAGGCATCAAAGACTAGGGAATGCCAAAAGTTGCAGCCCATCTTTAAAAACAGCAAGAAGATGACCCGAGGAACTCCAGGACGGTCATCCTTGCTTCTGCCCCTGGGGAAAGTATGGAGCAAGTCCTCTTGGTAGCCATTTCTGGCCACATGAGAAACCAACATGGGTGGGGATAGCAACGCCAACTACATTGTTAGAAATACCAAGACTATTTCTGTAGTTTTCATACATTTACTGTATTATTTGATCATTAGAGCTAGACTAATAACGACAATCTCCCGGTCCCCTTAGGGGCTGGTGGGTGCCCCAGCTGCTCGCCCAGCTCCTGAGGCACCCTCCTACTGTTGCCGGCAGGGTGGCCTCTTGTTCAGAAGCTCGCCGGGCCCCCCAGAGGAGTGCTGGCTGCCCCGTCCGGGAGTGGAGGGCCCAGGCACAGCCTCCTCTGGATGCTCCTGTGGCTCTTCCTGCTCTCCACGGGCAGGAACGGGGGCAGAGGGACCACCACGAAGGGCTGACCTGGGGGCAGGAGAGCCACTGTGGGAGGCAGCGAGGCTGGGGGCAGCTGCGTGGCTGCCCTCCTGCTCCTCGGCAGCACGGGTCTCCTGAGAGCCCATCAGACATCGGGCCTCCTCGCTGCACCGGTGCACGATGGTGTCAGTCAGCTGCTGGAGAAAGATCCTCGTGTTCATGGTTAGAAGGGGAAAAAAAAGAGACTAATTAAGCATTTAGCAGGAGCCAGAGAGGCTGTGGGAGCTCTGTCATTGGAGGTTTTCAAAGTCTGGCTGGACAAAGCTCTGAGCACCAGGGTCTGAATTCATTCTTGACCCACTCCAAGTAATAGTTTGGACTAGAAGCTACTCACCTTCCTGCAAACTACAATGCTTCTGCAGTCTCTGTGACCTAGGAGTTAGTATTGTTTTACATATGGCTTTACATGGACAGAGTAGCTACACATACAAGTGAATCCAGAGGGCTCCTACTCTCCAGCTGTCAGGTTACACATATGCTAGGAAAGCAATGTACTGCAGCAGCTACATTACTCCACAGCAGATGGCCTGCACAAGCTATGAACACTGTGACAAAAGTCTCAGAGCATAGCACATTGTTCTCTTTTATCTAGCAGTCAGGATAGAACGCAAAGCATTGGAAAATGCCTGCTCAAAATCAAGTAATGCATAAGTCCATAGCCAGATCTCTGTAGAAAGATTTATTTTGGTGTCTAATTCCTCACACCATGCTCAAAAAGATCAGTGAGCGTGTGGGGCAGTACAACTGAGGCTAAATTTTTTTAAATGAGTTTTAACTGCATTTTGATTAAATTAAGATACTTTCAGGTAACTGCAGTAATGGCTCTAATATGTTTAATGACTCATACAAAAATAAACTGATCTAATTTATTCATAGTAGGTCCAGTTAGACCTGTAGGATTTGATTAATTATTTTTCAGACAAATATTATTCTTGGAATCAGTGTTTCCAGATTAATTGCTGTCAATTTCTGATGTCATGCCCGTAGGAGCTTTTCATAGTACACTCCATAACCCATTCTGCAACTGCTCAGTCCAACCCTGAAGTTAGAAAGACCCTCACTGTGACACGGTCAAATTGCAGAAATAGCAATGGGCTTCCCTGGCTGACCTCATTATTTGCCACTCTAACGTCTCATGCATTAACTGGCCTTGCTTTGGAAATACGCAGACGTCTGGCCTTACCATAGCAGCTTTGCAGAACTACAGAAGGCCAATATGCAGCTTCCGGATTCCATTTGTGCTTGTTATTACAGCACAGGCAGGGACAAAGACAGGACAGAAGCTCAAACAAAGCCTAAATATTAAAATAGTTGGCAAAGAGTCTGCACTCTGAAACACTGTAAAATCCTTCTACAGCAACAACAGCCCTTCCCACTAACAGACCCAGCCATCACATAACTGTCCTCAGAGACACACACTGGCAATTGTCAAACCCAAATAATTTTTATTCCCTTCCCTTTCAACCGTCTAGCACTCCAAAGAAAGCACTGATTAAATAATTAAACTCTTCGCAGATAAAAATTGTGGATTTCCACATAGCATTTCTTGAAGCATACAGAATTCAATACTTTCTTCTCCTCACTGAGAAGTATTTTTTAAGCATACGCAGATTTAGTTTAATTCCGATGCCCAGTCAATAGCCTCTTCCAGGCATCGACACCAATGGGCTAAGCTTCCAGAGTCACTAACCATGACTGTTACAAGCCTGGAAGATGATCTCTGCTTTAAAAAACTTTGGGCAACATACAGTATGCAGCCTGGTATTCAACTGCACGCTCCCATATGGCCTTTCTTGGCAAACCTCATATCCTGAAGTAGCAAAATGACACTGATATGACTGCAAGATAGCCTATAAACAAACAAAAAAAACATATACGAAGGGGTTGGATTCTAACTGCAGGCACAGTGCTGGCATGAAGTGGGACTGTCAGAGGCAATGCTCTAGGAATAGCTTTCAGAGACAGCAATGCCTTGCAGCCCCTCCCCAAACTGAGATTCCTCTTCCCACCCCTTGTCCCTTGCTTCCTTAATAAATTGGGTAAAATGAATTAACAGTGATTTCAAAACAGGAATTCAGGTACTTACTACAGTTACTGCACCTGAATCTCTGGGTAGGGGAAAAAAATTAAAATCAAGGGTTTTGCTACCAAATGAGAAGATTTATGGTATGTTTAAGGAAATTTTCAGATTAGAGTCAGCTGAGAAATCTTTTGTGGGTTTCTCCATGCCTGCTATTGGTTTTACAGATGGGAAATATCACCTAGACATCCCTAAGTTAATTACCACACCCACATAATTAGTGTAATAAATACATAAGCCTGTCAAGATGATAGCCTAATGTACTCGCCATGCTGTTATTTTATAGTGATTTCCCCATATTATTGGCAGCTTTGAGTGCCAATCAGCCACAAAAAAGCAATTGCTCTCCAAATAAAAGACCCCCCCATATGAATCCCTGCTTACAAGAAATTTCAGTGGCCTTTTATCATGGGAGGCTGGGTTTCATTTCTATCTCATACTAACTTTATGTCAGTGTGTATGAACTATAGCTGCTTCTACACAGACTCCAGTGTCCAAGTGCTGATGGAAACTTCAATGGGAATTTCCATGCTTCTGGGTGTGCTGCTGAAAATGCACACAAGGATTTCCCTCATCCAAGGGAGTACCACCGCTTCAGAGCCTCCAAGTCTGAAGGCTTCAGTCCCTATTGATATTTTTCAGACCTTAGGGCGTGCAGACATGAGAGATCACTAATAAAGCCAACAAAAAGTGACATCCAGACTCTCTTCTACCTGCAGCGGGTAGAGGCTGAAGTGGTTACAGCTACCTTGCTGCAAGTTACCATCACTCCCACAGTCACTGCCTAATACCTTACGGGCTAGTAAATTGATTAACCTGAGCAGCTGCTCTTTACTATCATGACAAACACAGTGCGAAGCTGCGTCAGTGTTGTCCTGCACAATAAATGAGAATGACTGCGGGAGGTTGGTACCAGTTTCATACCTCAAGTAAACATCCAAATTCTTCTTGTAGTGAAAGAAATAATGCTGCCAAGAAGAAACAGACAAAGCTCCTGAGCGCATGCAGAATTAGATTAAGGGTGAATTAATTTACACTGTATCAACTACTGCAAACTGGAATCTAACACCTATTGCAGCAATGTGCTTGCAGCTGGTTCAGCCTTCCCAAAAGGTGCACTGACATTCTCTGCTAATACATGTTCCAGAGAAAGCGAATGGGAGCTCTGTATAAAGGTATGTGGAACAGAGAACAGTCACCTCAATGGAAAATCTCAGCCTAATGGAAAACCAAACACTACATTGTAAGACACCTCACACTAATTCGTGCCTATTTCATGTCAACAGCCAGTGGAATATGCCTGTTTTTGAAACATTCTTCTGGGTTAGGTCACTCATTATGAAAGGCATAAGTTCTGCCTTTCATTACTGCTAAAGAGAGAGCTCTTCATGTTACCAGCTGCCAGTCACTCTGCTACTTTCTCTCACCTCTCCATTACCAGTGTGTGCTCCATTTGATCCAAAGCTTCTCCAGACTGTACTGCCCTTCTGGAGTCCTTCTGCACATCTACCTCAGTAACAGCTCTTCCTAACCACCATCACAAGCTCAGAATCTTCCTTCTTCCTCCCGTATCTCTGCTGCTGCTCATCTGCTGGTATCCAGCCTCACAGGCATCCACCAGGAGTACTGCCCTCTGCATTCCTCCTCCCAGTTCAGCATAGCCAATACAACCTGCTTTCTCCACCTTCAGGGCCTTGTGCGGGCCACACTACTGTTCCTGTCTCTTCTCACTGAAAAGTTAGCACTTGCCTCCAAAAGGTCTGAAACATAACTTCTGCTATGAATGTGCTGCTTTCCTGAAAGCACCATTTCATTCCTTGCTTCCTTACATTGCCAGTTCTTTGGGGCGAGAACCACCTTCACATTCTTTATCTGCCATCAGTTCTAATATCTGGGTAGGACTTGTAAAAAGTATGGTAATGCTAATAATGATTGGCAGCCTTAATAGCAGACAGGTATCTAAGACAGAGGGATGACCCAGGTAAGAGGGTGTAGGCACTTATTGCAGGTTAGCGCAGAGATTGAGTGCACTGACTTACTGTGAGCACTGACTGATGCAAGTATTTGCCTCGACGTTTGCCAGAGGAACTGCAGAGCATTTTACTGAGAGTATCTAGACAGTAACATGCAATTGGGATTTTTTTGGTGGTTGAAGAGGTGAAACACACATAATCTGACATGAAAAGGCACAACCCTGTTCTGCACAACCGTGGACAATGCTGTTGGGTCTAAGGGTCCATAACAGTCAGGGTCCTTGAAGCCAGGAGTATACTCACAGCTTTGAACCAGTATGTGTAGTGAGAAAATTCACTCAATGGTGAGATCTGATCTTAAGATGTTAGACTCTCTAAGCAGGGTCTTAGCTTTAGGCCTCTGCTTGATGGAATTCAGAAAGTGCAAAGCTTGAAGGTGTTCCTTTCCCAGGTTGTCGGGCATAACATCCTGTTGCTCAACATTTTTCTTGCCCAGATTCTTCCTCTCTTTTCTCTTTATGATGCAGTTTTTCTCGGGTCTCAAGGCTGTACTTCCATGACGAGTAACTGAGTACTCATTAATTTTTTATAGCCTTGGGGATGCTCTTTTAACCCACACCCATGTTTTCAAGGCCTTTGCTATTACCTTATACTTGAACAGCATATCATAACATGAGACACCATTACAAAGCTTCCTTTCACAAAGTAAGTTCTCACAAGTCGTCAACAAGTATAACAGACCCTGGTCCTCTGGACTCACAAAGTTAGCATAAGGACTGTGGTCTGTTACCAACATCAGCAAAACTGATTTCACTGCACCACCAGCAGCTGAGAGAATCAGATCCTTGAGCATGTGCTGTAAATAAGCAGGCTTGCATCAGACCTGTTTACTTTCTTGGCTGTCAGATTCTCCTTCTCTCAAACGTAACATTACTGTGAGAGACCTAGGAGGTCACAGACTCCAGCTGCTAGCTCCTGTGGGCTCCACAGCATGTATACACACTCTGATGAACTACTAAGACCCTAAGCTTTGGATAACTCTTTCACTCAGAAAGGGGACAGCAGTGACTCGTGCCCCTATCTCTTCGTGGTTTCAATGTGGGCATCTTTCCAACTTCCAGAAGCACTGGGGTTAGGTAAGGAAACCTAGCTGCAGGGATAGGTGAACCAGAGGCACAAATACCTTCCAGTTAGCTTCCCTACTGCATTTTGATTGCACTGTTTTCCTCCCTGTCTGCAAGAGCCAGCTGTAATTAATGGCTTCGCCTAGTAACTTAAGACATGAAAACATACACCTCCATTTGGGAGACAACACTTACTGGGTGTCCTGGTTTGAGTGAGTGGCAGGTGTTTTTGGTAGCAGGGAAAGGGGATACAGCGGTGGCCCCCTCTGAGAAGCTTCTCGAAGCTCCCCCAGCTCCAAGTCAGACCTACCTCTGCACCAAGGCTGGGCCAATTAGCTGCGCCTCTTCAATTATGTATTTAAAAAGGGGAACCTGGGAGGAGTGGTGGGAGTTGTGAGGAGAATGTCTGTGTGAACACCAAGGTCAATGGAAGGAAGGAGGAGAAGGGGGAAGTGCGCTGGAGCAGAGACTCCCCTGTATCCCATGGTGAGACGCCAGGGCCACCCCCCACCACCCATGGAGGTCTGTGGTGAAACAGATACCGATTTGTGGCCTGTTGGGGAGGCCCATGCTGACCCAGGTGACTGCACCTGAAAAAGGCTGGGACCCTATGGGAAGAAGGCCCCGCTGTTGCTGTTTGGTGCTGGGAGGATTTCAACATGTGGGGGTGACCCAGACACCCATGGGAGTGACTCATGTCGGAGAGAGTTTGCAGAGGACTGTCCCCTGTGAGAGGGGGAGCACACTAGAAAGGGAAGGAATGCCAGAAGTTCCCCCTGCTCTGAGGCGGAAGAAGCGGCAGGACTGACTGCACCCCTCATTCCCTGACCCCTGAGCTGCTGGGCAGAAGGAGGTAGAGGTACTGAGAGCAAAGCTGATCTCGGGAAGAAGGAAGAGGTGGGGGAAGGTGTTTCCAACATGTGGTAATGCTTCTCATGGCCCTGGTCTGTTAAGTGTTGTTGTTGTTAGTGTCTGTATTAAATTTATGTTTTTTTCCTTCCCCTAACAAGCCTGTCTTTTGCCTGTGGATGGGGTCATCCATCCCTGTCCTTATCTCAATTTCCTGGGTCTTTTGCTTTCCTCGTTCACAGTACTGGGGGTGGTAGGGGGGAGTGAGCAGCGTCTTTGCTTATTTTCCCCTTCTCAGTGCTGCGGGGGAAGGAGGGAGTTGAGCGGTTGTATGGTGCTCAGTTTTCCTCTGAGCTCAAACCCTGACACTGGGGAATCATGGGCAACTGAAAAGAGCTGAGCAGGACAAAGCCATGGTGGTCTGAAGTTTGGATAACTGTGCCAGAGGGATCAAGTTATTTGGTAATGAAAATCCAGGAGTTCTGAAGAACAAGCAATAATCGCTGTAATGCATTTGCCATCAAAATCTCTTTCAACTTTCAGGCTTCATCTCACATGTCTTTCAAGTCAATTTAAGTTTTTCTGTTTGCATAGGAGAGGTTTGTGCACTCACTGAGTCACCACACAAACTGTTTAAATGAAGTTGTTAAGTGTGATACTCCAGTCTGAACACAGGGCAATTATCCAGAGTACTTCAGACACAAAATGGAAAAAAACCCAAGCACTGGTTGTCAGTGAGAAGCACTATGAAACTAAAAGACCAGAGTACTCTGGGAAAAAAACCTCCAACCCTCAGTCCTGCAACTGATGGGCAGCAGCCTGGAGAAAGACCTGGAGAGTCAAACTCTGCCACAACCTATTTTATGGAGCTGAAGGGGCTGAACTAGAGGAAGCACCAAGAACTTGTTTATTTAATTTGGGCCCCATACAGTGAGTTGTCCTATGTTATGGTACCACTCAGCAGGAGGGGAAATAAAAAAAAAAAATCACAGCTTTTTTTATTTCATTCCATTTGCTCAAAGTTCACATGAATGGTCAGGAAAAACTTCATCCTTAGCAGTTCACAGCTTTTGGAGTTGATTCCCAGTTATGCTGAGGCTTTTACAAGCCCTCACAGCAGAGCTAAACAGCCACCACATAAATGAACCCTCACTCCATCACAAACTGGGCAACACTGTTTCATGCTATAACCAACCACCACAAAAATCAGAACGAGTAGTTTACATTTAACGTATTCTGAGCAGAAAAAAGCAGTGAAATGGACACAACCCCTCAGCACGAGGTACTTTCATTTGCATGTGAAGCTCAGCACTTACATATGCTGGACTGATGAATGAAAAGTTTGAAAAATCCCTTTTATTTCATCTACAAAGTACAGAATTAGATCTGGTATCAAGCAATAGTGAAGTGAACAAGCAGTGTATTTTAAGTTGTAACTGCTCATGCAAAAAATAGCAAGCAATATTTTATCTTGTGCCTTTTTTTTTATTTAATGTCTCTCTATGCAATGCAAGCAAGTTATTCCATGCTGCCAAGAACGCTGGATTCCTACTAGCAACAGTCAGCAGTTTCTTTTTGGTTGCAAAAGCCCTAAGAGGCTTTGGCTGTCTAGCAGCTGTGTGTTAGAGCCTGAGGTGGATGATGACAGAAGCAGTACCACCAGCTGCATGTGTGCAACACAATCATACACCCCTGAAGGGAGAGGAGTCTCCCACTTTCCCTTTGTATTGCAATGCAGCCTGCTGGCCCCTGCTCCGCTG
The DNA here is from genome assembly GCF_047716275.1 of Strix uralensis. Lineage (NCBI taxonomy): Eukaryota > Metazoa > Chordata > Aves > Strigiformes > Strigidae > Strix > Strix uralensis. The sequence goes on from NC_134012.1 coordinate 68,231,076, forward strand.
CACCGCTGGTAAGAAATTGTTATGAAGTCAAGCTTACTGTAATAATGAGTTAAAAGATGTGGTTTTTTTCAAACACTACGTTCACAATGTGGCAGAGTAGAACTTAACAAGGCATTACACAATGGTGAGAAATTTGGGGTTCAATAACATTACAGTATTAAGTTACCCTAGCATCAGCATCCTCTTTTGCAGAAAGACAGCCATGGTTACAAAGAAAATGCACTGGGAGATCCCACACCTGCTGATGGAGTGCCATGAGACCTGGCTTGCCAGCCGATCATACACTGAAATGCACTCCGGGTTACCATAACTATGTCAAGTATGGATGACAGTGAAAATCTGTGGTGAGCTCTACTAAGAAAACTCACCCCCGGCTCAACTTCCCCCAGTGCCAGTCCCAATTACAGATACATATACACAAACAGACAAAGATTAAGGTATAACATGAGTATTTATTAAGAGTGGATACATGGAAAATTAGAAAGAACAGGGAAGTAGAACAGCATCAATGCAAGAGTACAGGATTCAGAATGCAAGCAAGAGGGGAACCCCCAGGACGGATGGTTAAGGTGGAAGCTTCTGTGCAGAAAGCGTCCTTGAAGCATCTGACAATTTTGAGGTCTTTGGAACACTGAGTTATCTCCCCAGCTCAGTATAACCTTTGGGTTATACTTTCTCCTCTAGAAGGTACCACCAACCTAGCTCCCCAGCTCTGTATAACCTTTGACCTGTGCTGAGAGTGAAGAGACACAGACAAGTCTTAGCAACAGTAATCTCAAGGTCCAAGGCCTTGCGCAGGCCAAAGCCTAACGTTGCCCTGTATCATATCCATTCTGTGATCATCAGATCACTCCATTTAAATTATTCCATTTCCACCAATCCTAACTGTTCAGGGGAGTTCCTTTCCCATTTGCCTGTAAGCAACAAAACGTGAGTATTTTTAACAGGCATGATTTTCCTTAAACAATGTTTCAGTATAAGTAAAAGCAATGATATACTAACAATAACGATCAACAAAGTTTTAAAACATTCCCATAGCCACGAGGTCCATGACCCCCACGACAGTACGACCTCTCCATTGCATCTCACTGAAGCTTGGATAAAGTCTGCTTGCTTTGCCTGATTTGATGTTTGCCCCTTTGCTCAAACTGAATGAGTTTATGTGCAGCTTGGCAGTTTTGAAGTCCTTCTCACCTCAAATAAATTATCCCTTTCAAGCCTTTTGCACTCCTCATAATCTTATTTGTATGTGACAATTGTAGCAGAGAGTAAGCCTTACTGTAACCACCAGTATTTGTAACCAGACATGCAACTAAACACTGCATAAATCCTGAAATGGAGTTGCTGCCTGTTCAGTCCCCTACATGATCTCAGAAAACACCAAAGACTAGAGAACGCCAAAAGTTGCAGCCCATCTTTAAAAACAGCAAGAAGATGACCCGAGGAACTCCAGGACAGTCATCCTTGCTTCTGCCCCTGGGGAAAGTATGGAGCAAGTCCTCTTGGTAGCCATTTCTGGCCACATGAGAAACCAACATGGGTGGGGATAGCAACGCCAACTACATTGTTAGAAATACCAAGACTATTTCTGTAGTTTTCATACATTTACTGTATTATTTGATCATTAGAGCTAGACTAATAACGACAATCTCCCGGTCCCCTTAGGGGCTGGTGGGTGCCCCAGCTGCTCGCCCAGCTCCTGAGGCACCCTCCTACTGTTGCCGGCAGGGTGGCCTCTTGTTCAGAAGCTCGCCGGGCCCCCCAGAGGAGTGCTGGCTGCCCCGTCCGGGAGTGGAGGGCCCAGGCACAGCCTCCTCTGGATGCTCCTGTGGCTCTTCCTGCTCTCCACGGGCAGGAACGGGGGCAGAGGGACCACCATGAAGGGCTGACCTGGGGGCAGGAGAGCCACTGTGGGAGGCAGCGAGGCTGGGGGCAGCTGCGTGGCTGCCCTCCTGCTCCTCGGCAGCACGGGTCTCCTGAGAGCCCATCAGACATCGGGCCTCCTCGCTGCACCGGTGCATGATGGTGTCAGTCAGCTGCCAGAAAAAGATCCTCGTGTGCCAGCCCAAGGTAGTTTGCAGCAGCCAGAACAGTATTTCCTTGTCCAGGCCAAAAAAGCTGCAGGTTGGACAGGACACAACTGTGTGCTGCCTCAGCTTCCCAGCAGCCACCCTCAAAGATTGGCTCCAGTTCCTGTCGCAGTCAGGGCAGCAGGCGCTGAAGCAGAGCTGGGTGCTCCCAGAAGATGAACGCCCAGTTGTGGGGGTGGAGTCCAGCCACAGGAGCCCTGGGCACTGGCCTCGCAGCTGGTGGTTGCGACGCTGCAGGGCAGTGGAGACTGTTGGCGGCTGGATGGCCAGGAGCCTGCTGTCAGGTTGGCAACAACGGGTGGTGCTACAGATGGCGTGACAACAAGCTCCTCAAAATTGTCATCTGCCTGTATGAAATGCAAGACGGAGGTGATCCTCCTCTTGCAGAGGGAGCACTCAGGCTTGGTCTCAGCCCACTGCAGGATGCAGTTGTAACAGAACTGGTGGAGACATGGCATCCCGTAGCTGGCCTCCTCCCAGCTGTCCAGGCAGATGGGACAGCGGCTGTCCAGCTCCGTGGCCACACTCTTCATGTGCTGCGGTGGGCTGGGGGGAGCTGGGGATGTTGAGTTGTTCCCTCCCACCGGTGCTGCAGCGGCTGGTGTCATGCTAGAAAATGAAGAGAGGCCACAGTCAGTGGCTGGTCCAGGGAGGTATGGAAGAAATGCCCAGGTCCCTCAAGAAGGACATCCTCCCAGGCCCCCAGGGTGAGGTGTCCCTGCATAGCTTTGCTCCTGCAAGTGTGCCTCCTGGGTGCTCCAGCTGTCTGCACCTAGCAGGGCCAGCAAAAATCCTTTGATGGCTCTGGGGTCGGACATGGAGAGCTGCAATGAACAACTGCCCGAGAACGACACCAGCACCAAAGGCCTCGCTCAACAGTCCAGCCTTGCAGCCTCGCTCAGCTGAAGTTTGGGCACAAGCCAGCTGGGTGAGACTCGGTGCCTGAATTTAAGCAGTGAGGGACGTGTGGTCACTATGTATTGTTCTGGGACATCAGAGTCCAGCACTAGGTGACATTTACTAGCCCATGCCGCTTGCCCCAGCTAAATAGCTTGAAGCATTAACTGTAGGATTCAAAAGAAACAGGAAATCTTGCCTTAACAATAAAACAGTATTTTTATCAGGAAAAGAGGTTGGGATCAAACCAGGTAATGGTGCTATTGTTCCGTTCATGTTAGATAAAACCATTAACATATTCCAAAGCTGAATCTGTGAACATAACATCTTGTATTGACACTCCCTCCTCCACACCTGTGGAAGGTGTTAGCTGCTCTAATGTTTCTGATTCTTCTGATGAATCTAAAGCAGAAAAAAATGAGAAGTTGTTTCATTTGGTGGTACAGGGGCTGGCATTTCAGCCACATCCTCATTCTTCATTGGACAACCACTCTCAGCAGGAGATGCTGTTGGACAAAGTACTTCAACAGCAGTTAAAACATACTGAAAAGCTTTATAGCGCCGCATATGCCCAGCCTTCGCAGCATGATTCCAGTAGGTGCATTGTAAGGCTTGTCAACAATTTTGAAGACATTTGGTCTTCCAAGAAGCTTGTAACCTTTCAGAAGACTCTTCCTTTTCAGGAAAGTCTTTCATCATGCTGAAACAGAGATTTGCTGTGGTGACAGATAAGCATCTTTCCCAACATGTCATTTGAGGCTTCTGCATGCCAATCAACGGTGGTAACAAACTGCGCCCAGGTTGAACAGCACTGTCTTATAGCATTGCTGTGGGGAGCCTGAGAAGGAAGTATTACTCGGCACTGCACATACACAGGCCAACAAAGCAATCCGCACCTTTCGGTGTGCTGACGTAAGGAGCTGGCTCGCTCAGCAGCAGTCACCTCACACTACACATGCTAGCAACGAGCCACTGAACAACCCCAGCTCCCAGCCACCACAGGCCTGCTGGATGGACAGATGGGCACATGGCCTCAAGGACCCGACACCAACTGCAGCCACCCTGCTGAAGGCTGCAGCCTTCAGGCCCCCTAAAAACACGTATGTATATATCAATAAACCTGTAACAATAACTTATAAGCGGTGTATAGATGTACACATACAAAACCGTATTTCCGCCCCCCAGCCGCCACGCTGTCTCAGGCCCCCAGGCTCGCCCCCCGCGCCTGCGCAGTGAGGCCGGAGCCCGCCGCGCAGGTTCCCGCACCCGCGCACTAGGGGCGCTCCGGGTCGCGCCGCGGGCGCGAGACGGCGGCGCGGTGACGAGGCGGCCGGCGGGCACCACCCAGCGGGGGGTCTGCGCATGCGCGGCCGCGCCTCGGCCCTCCCCCGGCCCGGCTCCCGGTGGGAGGGAGAGACGCGGCGAGCGCGCTGAGGCGCACGCTGCCTGCCCGCCCCCTCCCGCCCATCGGCGGCTGCGCCCCCGCCGCTCCCCACGTCCCGTCCCCGCTGCGGTCGCTCTTCCCTCCCCCTGCCGCCGCCCGAGCCGTGGGGGCCGAGCACCGCCCCCACCCCGCCTGCCACCGCGCGGTGAGTGTGACTGGCGCCCTGGGGCCGCGCGGCACAGGGCGAGCCGTTGCTGCTCCTCCTCCTCCTCCTCCTCTTCTTCCCTCTTCTCTTCCCTGCCTGTCCCGCGGCGCTGCGGGGGACGCGGGGGCAGGAGCGCGACCGCGACGGGCGGCCGGCAGCCGCCACCATGCAGATCACTCTGAAAACGCTGCAGCAGCAGACCTTCCGGATCGACATCGACCCCGAGGAGACGGTGCGGGCCCGCGCGGGGGCGGGAGGCCGTGGGAGGGCCGCGCTCCGTCCCTTCCCGGAGGAGAGAGCGCTGCCTGGGCCTGGGCCGCGGCCTGGTTCCGGGGGCGAGATGGGGAGGAGGGGAGGACGGACCCCTCCGCGGGGGGGCGGGCGGGCAGCGCCTGCGAGGGGAGGGGTCGCCGGAGCCTCTGTGAGGGCCTGGGGCCGGGGCTGTATGGGGGTGGTGTGGTGGCCTCCCGGGAGGAGTTTGGCGGGGCGGGGGGGAATGGGACCGGCCGGGGGGGTGGGGGTTATGAGCTCCACCGTGGGGGAGAGGAGCGGGGCGCTTTTTGGGGGGCGCGGGGGGTCGTGGGGTGACGCCGTTTCCTCGGGATGCACAGGAGGCTCCTGCTGGGTGAGAGTGACTTTCCGTAGCGGGAGGAAAGGGACTGTTGTGTCCAGTCCGCCAGCGGATGGACTTTCCTCGTTATTTTGGAGAAGAATGCCCAGAAGGTAGAAGGAGGAATTGTTTACGTTGTACTCTGGAGGAGAGGAGCAAGAAGACTGAAGGAAGCTAAACTTTTTTCTTTGAGGAATGTAGGTGCCCGCACCCGTGCGTTGGTGGTTAATGAGGCAAAGTAGTAATCTCTGCTGTTTTGTATCGGGACTACTGGGAGTGGTTTGTGACCTCTTGCGGGGGGGGCGTAGTGCAGCAGAAGGGAGGTGTGGTGCTTGTTCTCTACAGATTCCTGCCTAGAAAGGCAATGTCGGGAGAGGTGTTGGGCTGTTCTCTGCAGGAGTGTATACTGAAGAGGAGCTCGTGAGCTTTTGCTCTTAGCTGCATCCCTATACACTTAGGCAAGTTTATATTGTGTTTGAAGGAGGGTGGTTGTGGGGAGGCGTTATTGTTTTGCCTACAGTGTGAGCTCCAGTGATTAACCTGTGCTTATGAGGTGAGGGAGTACATGTGAGGTTCTGCTAACTGCTGTAGGGTGAGTGTTGGTGTCTCCTGCAGAGCCAACATTTGGGTGTGTGGTGAGGTTTATAATAGAGTTAGTCTCCCTTATTGGCAGGTTGCAGTGACTGAATATCTTTGTACTTACAAGACTGGGAGGGGGGAGAGGACGTGTTTTAGTTGCAGGTGAATGTTTTGTATTGGCAGATGGGAGTCTGCCGAAAAATCCTTAGGGAAATACAGTGTTCTGAGATGAGAGGAAGGGCCTTAAGTGAGTTCACAGGGTTAGAAGTTGCCTTGTCACTTGCCTGAGCAAGGATGGTTGCCTCTGATAGCCAGGTCCAGACATCCTTGTGGCCTTCTGAAAGATTTGGGGAGTTTAGCATCTGAAGGTGTGTCTGCAGCAGCCTTTCATGTGACATCTGGGCAACAAAACTCTGGAAACTGTGGAACATTGCACCTGCTTTTATAAAGTCTGCTGGTTTACCCTCTTCCACTACCATCTTAAGGAAGATAAAGGATGACCGTTCAAGTTGGACCAAGAGTTCATGTAGTTGAACAGTGTGGCAGAGAGAGATGGCAAATGTCTGGCTGAAGCTAGGAACCTTACAAGGATTTAAAACATGAGTCTTGTTACTGAGAAAAGCACTCTTTTAACCTTTCTCCTGTTGTCTGTATTCAGTAAGGTCGGAATCAAGGAGAGGACTGAAGGAATGTTGCCAGTCAAAACCGTCACCAGGTTATGAGACAGCAAAATGCATTAGCTAGAAGTTGGATTGTGGGAAATCAGACTGTACTCTCTGTAGTTGCTACAGTAGCTCAGTAATGGAAACAAGAATGCTTCTCATGGGCATGATGCTTCAGGTTTTGGCTAGAATAGAGGAAATGCAAGTAGGATTTGAGGAGAACCTTGTTTTAAAGTCAGCAGGGTGAAGCCTTGATCTTACTAGCTCTAGAGGTGTGGAGGTGAAAAATGTATTGGTCTACTTTTTAGGAAAATGTGGAGAAGTTCTGTTGAAAGTGTAAATTGTGGGACTTAACAAAGAGAACACTTCTGAGCCTTCAGTTGGAAACCAAATCTTTTAAAACTGTAAAATGCTTTGAAATGTAATCTGTTAGGCAAGTGTTTCACAAGTGTATGTTTGAAAGTTCTCAGTCTGATTTTAAAAAATACTAATTTTAGCTAAGTGCACTGCTTTCTTAGATTAATTTTCTAACATCTTGAAACAAATGTGTCTGTTTCGCTGAGTTCAGGAAACATTACTTTCAGTCTTTGAACTATAGAAGTGTGTCTCTCTGCTAGAGGTAGGCTTGTTTACTTGGAGCTGTGCCCTATACTGTGACAAGGCCAAAAATCATCTGGTTGTGATAGGCTCAGGAGACTTGTTAATCTAAAATTGGATTCTGGTTCTAGCAATTTGTCCCCTTACTCTCAATACAAAACTAATTCGAAGAGACTTGATGTAACAGTGCGAGGTAGTGTTCTAACAAGAGTTTATGCTTGTAACTGAAAGCTGTCATTAATAGTAAGGAATATTTAAACAAACCTGCCAGTAAGAATTTGAAGCAACACACTCCTAATAACTAATTGGGCTTGTTACACCTTTTACACAAGCAACTGATTTTTTTTTCCCTGCTAAATCAGAGAGTTGCATTTTAAAGTTCAAAACATGCTTTTAATCATGTGACTTTAATTTTGCTTTAGTTGTGTTTTAAAGTATTGGCCCACTGACAGTTTTGACTGAATAAAAATTAGGCTTGAAGCATAGAGTATTCTTGTTGTGTGAAAGTGCTGGATGACGACTGTCAAATACTTTGGCTAAAAAAGTTAGAAAGATTTAGCCTTGGGCCCTGTTATTTGAGAAGGGTTATCAAATGAAGAAAATTTTGCAGGCATGTCTGTTTTTGTTAAGTTTTGGGGGAAAAACATTTGGAGTGCATGGGAACCAATGTTGTAGTCATCGTGCTCTGTAGAGGACTGGATTTACGCGTAACTGTTGTAAGTGTTCCGAACGGGGCAGTTCAGTACTTGAGCATTTCGACTTAACCAAAGCATGCATTTATCTGTACAAGCTGCTTCTTGAGTTTGTTGACTGTGAGAGAGTAAATATGTTAAAGGTTGTGTTAGGAGCAAGTAATAAGCCCTGTCTGAAATTCATGTGGACCTGTGTAGCCACATCTCTTGTCTGAGGTGACAGAGATGACATTGCAGGCTTCTAAATCTAGTGCTTCTGTTGTAGTTGTCACTATGTAGACATGAAATAGGCTTTTAAAAAGTCTTAACAAACATTCTTTTTCTTTGGAAGTGAGATACCAGTTGAAAGTAAGTCTGTGCTTTTTCAGCTTCCCTGTGCTGTTAACCTAAAAACCCGACTGTCAAAATGCAAAGAAGTGCAAGGAATATTCAGGATGTCAGTAGGCTTTTGGCTGTAGTCTCTGTGTCACATAATATGGGCTTTCACATTTCACTGTCCTGCCACAATGTTTGAACACGCAGGAAGTGCCTGCTTTTTTAACACTGTGTCAACAAGACACCTAGTTGTGGAAGTTTGAACTTCTGTGTGTTTATGTTTTATGTTAAACATGTGTATGGGGATTTTTGGATGCTAACATTATGCCCCTTTGGTGCTGGAACCTCCTGGTTTTTAAGGTGAGAAATTTAGGCTAGATACTAACCAAAGCTATATTAAATGTGTGGGGAGTGTGCTTCAGCAAAAATGAAGCAGGATCCAAAGGGTATGTAATAAGAAAAAAGTGAGGTTTTTCATTTAATTTTTCCAGATAAAACAGGTATACTACAGGGAAGAAGAGATCCACTCTCATTTTTCAAAAGACGATGTCATAACAAAGAATTTGTATGTTCTGATTTGTAGGGGATATAAAAAACATTTTGGCTATGTAGCAACAGTGACGTGGTACATATTAGGGAGATGGTACTTAATATGTACGTGGGGGGTGTCTGTGATAAGATGGCAAGCTGCTTTAATTCTCTTCAGAGAGTGCAGTGATAAATTTCTGAATTGGTGCAGACTATTGTCTGGATGGATAGAGTATGATTTGTGAACCCATAGGAAAGTGAATACTATTTGTGAACCCACAAAATTGTATTGGTTACATCTGTACCTATTCAGCATATTGAGAGCTATACTAAAGCATCTAATGAAAAAAGGAGATGACTATTGGAAGCCTGTGTAATTTTACAGCAGACTTTGTACCAATTCTTGTTCTGTCTGGGGCTAGGAAAGATGCATGGAAACAAATAATGGGTTGTTGTAAAAGGTATTGATCATATTTCTTAGAGATCTCCTGGTAAACTGGGTTTCTTTTGGAAAAGCACCTCCTGATCTAGCAGCATTAGTGAAGAATAAGGGTTAACACAATTGAACGTATAAGGGAATAAATTGTAAATAGTAGTACATTTACCTCATAAAGTGATTTTCTTTTTTTCCTGATATAAAAAGATATAAAAGCAATAGGTTTAGTTTTGGTCACTTTAGTTTTGCTGTAATTATTGTATTTGTCAGAAGAATTAACTTTAGAAACAGTTCTGCAAGAGCCAGAGAATATTTGTGGGTGAAATGGTAAAATCTGACTTGGAGGCTTGTTAGCTATGAGGAAGTATGAACTTAACTGACGTTCCTCCTATGTGTGTTTCAGTGCAGGTTAATCCTGCACTGTTGCTGATAAGAGGATAATTTTTATATTTCTCTGAAAGTTTATAGTCTTGGTGTGGTTAGAGGATAAGTGCTCTCAGGATCCTGTTCAAAATCCAGAAATATCCTTCTAGGTTAAAGATGTCTTTCTGTTTCAAGTCCGGATATTTTTCTCTAATTCTTCTTTGATTTTACAGCAGGTATCTTTCTCCTCTTCTAGAGGATTGTTACATTGCTGTTGCATCCCCTAGGATTTTATTGGTGAGTGTATGTACTTGCATATGGAGTCAGAGGAGGTGTGAATTTGAAGGGATCGTAGTGAGGTTTGATAAATGACTCTGCAAAAATGGTAGCTTCAGAGATTACCAGAATAAGAGTGTCAGGGACCGTTTGCATTTTTTTTTCATTACTTTTATACTTCCTTTGGAGACTGTAGCATTTTCAAGTTACGTTCTCTGATAATTCATGTTTATTTTATTAAATGTGTAAGGTTTTTTGCTAGTGTTTGTCTTTGGTATTTAGTCTTTTTCCCTGTTTCCTGGCTAGAGTTAGGATTTTCAAGCAAGGGAAGTTGTTCTAGTTCTTGGCTGAAGAAGGCTAGGCTTTGACATATTCAGGAATATATTCCTTAAATTCCAGTGAGTGTTCTAACATAATTTCCAAAGAACTTTGAAGGGATGACACACACTCTTTAAAATTTAATAAAATAAAAGTTAAGATAGCATAAATTATGAATACAACTAATTTTATTTGTATTAGAGTATGTTTTCACACATTAGCCATTTTTCAAATGCATTGGCTCTACGACCATCATTTTACAACTGTTTTATTTGGAATGTTCATACCCAGTTCAGCTGTCAGCAAGAAAAATTTAAACTTGTACTTCTAGCAGAACTGGGGTGGAAATCCTTATCCCCATCCCTGCCAACTTGAACGTCTGAGCTTCACACCTTGTATTTCTAACTTGTTTTTTATTTGGTTATCTAAATGAAGGCCATTAATGCATATCTAAATAAAACTTGTTTTACTCCTCCAACTGGTTTGTCAGTATCAGTATTGGGAAAGTTGGGTTTTTTAAAGTGTCTTTTTGTAATTACTTAAAATGTCTTGCCAATTTTGTTCATCTTCAAGCCACTATATTGCTTTTACACTTGTAAATCAGTTTGTGGAGAACATCCTTGTAAAAATTGTCAGTTTAATGGTACTGGAGGGTTGTTTATGCTGATCAACATGGCCATGCAGTAGTCACCACTCAGAAGGTAAGCTTTCTCCTTAAAACAAGCTGTTGTGACTTCATAGGGGTACTCAGAGCTGTCAGTAGTCACATCTTTCTGCTTTTTTTGAAAAGTGCAGGTTGGTGAGCTTTTTTCCCCCTGTTGCTTAAAGCTCTGCTTTATGTTGAAATCTGTGTGTTCATGTGTTAGTACAAAGCTCCACGTATGCAGCTCTTTTTGTCACTGTTTAGCATCAGAAAACTGGCCCTAGTGCCCCCTTTTCAACAGGGCTTAGATCAATTTTGAAATGCAGGGTAGCAGTGCATAGAGGTCAACTTTGAGATCAGATATTAATTTTGTTGATCTCTGGGCAATGTATAACAGCAACTACTAGACTGATAAACTTCACCTAGGTGTAGATGAGCTCGGTTATGGAGACGAAATTAGAATTGTAGAGGTAATTGCTCAGGAAGGCAAATGCTAGAGCTAAACTTGGATTTGTGCCTTGCTGATTCCAGACTATTTATCTTCCAGACAATGCTGGTTCTTTCTTTGTGTACCAACTTTTTCACAGT